>NW_027136329.1:900000-1196518 GCF_039906515.1 Pseudorca crassidens | reverse complement strand
ATTTCGTTGAGCAAGGAGTAGCTCTTGTCTATTCCATATTTGGCTTAAGGAACTTTATCTGTGCTCATTTCAATCTCTGGTTTTATGCAGCACCCCAACTCACCTTTCCCCTTATGCAAGCATAAGTTGGTTTTCTAAATTTGAGACCCTGTTCTGTTCTGTAATTCAGTTCCTGTGTAGCCAAGTTTACATTCCGTGTATTACTGATATCTTATGATGTTTCTTTTTCTGTGTGACTTATTTCAGTTAGAATCATCATACCTGAATCCACTCATTGTGCTGCTAAGGGCCTGATGACATAGATTTCATTGCTGAGTGATATTGCTTTGTAAGTAAATACCACAACTTCTTTATCCATTTTTCACTTTCTGCGATGTTGAACTTGTACTGTAAACGAGGTTCTTGTAAACAGAGGCGTCCCAAACTTTGGGGTGGCTGTGTCTTTTTGATTTTAATTTCCCTAAGCTATAGGACCATAAGTGGAAGTGCCCTAGGCTCTGTTGCTTTGTTTTTTAGATGTTTCAGGAAACACCATACACTTCTCCCGAGTGTCTGTTGGCAATTTACATCCCGCCCATCAGCATAACAAGGCTCCCAGTTCTCCATGGCCTGTCCTGCCTTTCTGGATTTTACACTTTTTTCAGATGGCCCTTTTGACCGGGGGGAAGTGAGACTTCATTGTAGTGCAGATTTCCTTTGCAAGCTTGCTTGGTTGGCCAAAAAGGGCGTATGCGTTTTTTCCTGAATATATTCAGGAAAAAACGCATACGCCCTTTTGGCCAAGTGCATCATTGTGGACGTTCTGCCTCTTTTCCTATGCTTTCAATGCAATTCCAGTCTACCTCCTGAAATCGGTTTCCTGCAATTCTGCCCCGCTTTGAAGTCCTCTTGGCAGCCTTACTTCAGTATATTTTTGGACGATAGCTGTCATTTATAACTCTGCAGGTTTGTGAATTACAGTGCCCCTGAGCTCCTTTCTTCAACTCGCTTTCTTGTGAGCTGGCCGCAACACCGCAGGATTGCTTCAGGCCCTAATCTGGTTCCGGCACGGCATGCTGAGCCTTTGGTTATTTCCTCTTCCTGGTGGGAAATGAGAGTTAAATTTGTCCGTCCAGACACCTCCAGCTAGTCTCTCATTGGTTCTCCCTATTTCTGTTCATCTTCCGCAGAAATTGCAAAGTCGGCCAAACAGGAGGTTAAAGGGACTGACTCTCCAAGTGGGGAGAGTGTTAGTAAAGCGTCTGGAATGTTGCAGCTGAGTACCAGGGGAGGAAAACTGAGACATACTTGAACATGTCTCCCGTTCACACGGTTGATCATACTCTGTGTTCCACATGCATGTTTTAGCTGAAGGAAGAATACCTTAAACCTGGAGAGTTGAGACCCGTGGAATTGGTACCATGCAATATGACTACAAAGGGTCTTCATTTGCTCACTGAACCTCTCCAATCCTATCACTGCTGCGTTTATGCCCCTGTACACATGCTTGATTCTCTTTTGGAGACATAGCAATCCATAGGTTTTAAGATACTTACTAGTCAGGTACATTCTTAGGCGTTTAATATGGGGTGTTGAGTCCATTTCGTTGAGCAAGGAGTAGCTCTTGTCTATTCCATATTTGGCTTAAGGAACTTTATCTGTGTTCATTTCAATCTCTGGTTTTATGCAGCACCCCAACTCACCTTTCCCCTTAAGCAAGCATAAGTTGGTTTTCTAAATTTGAGACCCTGTTCTGTTCTGTAATTCAGTTCCTGTGTAGCCAAGTTTACATTCCGTGTATTAGTGATATCTTATGATGTTTCTTTTTCTGTGTGACTTATTTCAGTTAGAATCATCGTACCTGTATCCACTCATTATGCTGCTGCGGGCCTGATGACATAGATTTCATGGCTGAGTGATTTTGCATTGTACGTAAGTACCACAACTTCTTTATCCATTTTTCACTTTCTGTCATATTGAACTTGTACGGTTAACGAGGTTCTTGTAAACAGAGGCGTCCCAAATTTTGGGGTGGCTGTGTCTTTTTGATTTTAATTTCCCTAAGCTATAGGACCATAAGTGGAAGTGCCCTAGGCTCTGTTGCTTTGTTTTTTAGATGTTTCAGGAAACACCATACACATCCCGCCCATCAGCATAACAAGGCTCCCAGTTCTCCATGGCCTGTCCTGCCTTTCTGGATTTTACACTTTTTTCAGATGGCCCTTTTGACCAGGGGGAAGTGAGACTTCATTGTAGTGCAGATTTCCTTTGCAAGCTTGCTTGGTTGGCCAAAAAGTGCGTATGCCTTTTTTCTTGAATAAATTCAGGAAAAAAGGCATACGCCCTTTTTGGCCAAGTGAATCATTGTGGACGTTCTGCCTCTTTTCCTATGCTTTAAATGCAATTCCAGTCTACCTCCTGAAATCGTTTTCCTGCAATTCTGCCTTGCTTTCAATGCCTCTTCATAGCCTTACCTCAATATATTTTTTGAAAATAGTTGGCCTTTATAACTCTGCAGGTTTTTCAATTGCAGTGGCCCTTAGCTCCATTTTTCAGCTCTTATTTTTGTGATCTTGCCTCATAACCACAGGATTCCTTCAGGCCCTATTCTTCTTCTGGGGCACCTTGCTGTGCCTTTGGTTTATTTTTCTTACTGATGTGAATTTAGAGTGACATGTGCCCATTGAAACCGCTACAGCTAGTTTCTCACTGGTTCCCCCTATTCCCATTCATCCTCCGCACTAACTGCAGACTGTGCGATACCAGAACTTAAAGGCATTGACTCTCCATGTGGGGATATTTTTGGTAAAGCGGCTGGAATGTCGATCCGGAGCTCCAGGAGAGGAAAAATGAGGTGCGTTTTAGAAACCTTTCCCGATCATATGGTATACCAGTCGCTGGGTTTCCCAAGCATGGTTTAGCTGTAGGAAGATTCCCTTCAACCTGGAGTGTTGGGACCCTTGGAATGAGTAGCATGAAGTATTGCATTAAACTTTTGGCAGTTGCTCACCAAAGCTCATCAATCCTCTCAGCCCCAAGTGTCCAGCCTTATGTCTTATCCAGCTGTGGGTTTATATGTGGTCAATCCAGGTTGCATCACAGCCCCTGAGTGAATTTTGTAAGAAGTTTTCTCTCTTTCATTGTTTCTGCGTTTTGTTTTTAAAATTTATTTCTATAATGGGGTTTAGCTCATTTTCACTGCTGTGTTTGTGCCACTCTGCACACACTTGATTCCCTTATGGAGATATATCAATACATGGGTTTTAAGATTCTTATTACTCAGATATATTTCTCTGCGGTGTATAGGGTGTGTTGAGGCCAGTTCATTGAGCAAGGTGTAGATCTTGTCTAATATCTATTTGGTTTATTGAACGGTATCTGTGCTAATTTCAAACTCTGGTTTTATGCATCACCCCACCTCTCCTTTCCCCTTAAGCTGAAATAAGTGTGTTTTCTAAATGTGAGACACTGTTCTGTTCTGTAATTCATTTCTTGTGCAGCCATATTTACCCTCCCTCTATAAGTGATATCTTATGATATGTTTCTTTTCTGTTTGACTTATTTCAAGTAGTATTATCGGACCTAAATCCACTCTTTATCCTTCTACTAGCCTTATTACATTGATTTCATGGTGAAGAAATATTCCATTGTACATAAGTACCACATCTTCTTTATCCATTGCTCTCTTTCCTGGGATATTTAAGGTATACTGAAGTTGAGGTTCTTGTAAACAGAGTAGCCCTAAACTGTGGTGTGCTTGTGTCTTGTTGATTTTTAGACTTCCCTAGATATACTCCCATGATTGGAAGTGTCCTATGCTCTGTAGCTCTGTTTTTTAGATGATTTAGGAACCACCATACACTTCTCCAGAGTGGCTCTCGGCAGTTCACACACTGCCCATCAGCGTATAAAGGCTCCCTGTTCTCCATGGCCTGTCCTGCATTTCTGGTTTTTACAATTTTTTAGGATGGCCCTTTTGACCAGTGGGAAATGAGACTTCTTTGTTGTGCACATTTGCATTGCTTGCTTGCTTCGTTGCCCATAAAGTGCGTATGCGTTTTTTCCTGGATATAATCAGGAAAAAACACATACGCCCTTTTGGGCCAACTGCATCATTGTCGAAATTCTGCCGCTTTTCATGTGCTTTAAAGACGAGTCCAATCTATCTCTTGAAATCTGTTTCTTGCAATTCTGTCTTGCATTCAGATCCTCTTCTTTGCCTTACCTCAACATATTTTTGGACGTTAGTTTTCATTTATAACTCTGCAGGTTTGTGAATTGCAGTGACCCTGAGCTCCATTTTTTAAGTTGCTCTTTTGTGAGCTGGCCTCAAACCCGCAGGATTGCTTCAGGCCCTATTTTGGCTCGGGCGAGGCGGGCTGAGCCTTTTTTCAATTCTTATTCTTAATGGGAAATTAGAGTGATATGTGCCCGTCCAAACCCCTACAACTATTCTCTCATTGGTTCCCCGTTCATCCTCCTCACAATTTGCAAAATGTGTGAAACAGAAGTTGAAATGTGCTGATTCTCCAAGTGGGGAGATTCTAAGTAACGTGGCTGGAATGGTGAACAGGAGCACCAGGAGAGGATAAATGAGCTGCATTTTAGACACATCTCCCGATCACATGGTGTACAGTCCTCTGGGTTTTCCATGCATGTTTTAGCTGTAGGACGATCCCTTGAACCTGCATATTTGGGACCCATTGAATGGGTACCAGGTAGTATTACTTTAAAGGGTGTGCATTTCCTCACCCAACCTCACATTTCTCTTAGCGCAAACAGTTTCCAGCCTTATGTCTCATCCTGCTGTGGGTCTAGATGTGTTCAATCCATGTTGCATCACCGGCCCTGAGGAAAAGTTGTAAGAGGTTTTCTCTGTCTCTCTGTCGTTTATTTTTTTCAATTTATTACTATATTGGTTACAGCTGATTTTCAAAGCTCTGTTTCTTGCTGCTGTACATCCACTTGATTCACGTACAGAGAGACATCAGTAAATTCTTTTTCAGATTCTTACCAGTCGTATATATTCTTTTCCGGTGACTTGAGTGTGCTGAGTGCAGTTCTTTTAGCTACCGTGTAGGCCTTGTTGATTATCAGTTTGGTATTTGGAATGGTATCTTTGCTAATTTCAACCTCCTGGGTGATGCCTCACCCCTCCCCACCTTTCCCGTTTAGCAGCCTTATGCGTGTTTTCTACATATTTGACTATGTTTTTGTTTTGTAATTTATTTCATGTGTAGCCATTTTGGATTCCACCTTTAAGTGATATCTTATGATATGTGTCTTTTTCTTTTTGAATTCTGTCACTTAGAAAGATCATACGTAACTCCTCCGGAGTTGTTACAACTGGCCATATTTCATTGATTTCCAGGCTGAATAATATTCCACTCTACCTAAGTACCACATCTCTACCCATTTTTTCCCTCCAGAGACATTTAAGTTATATCCTAGTTGAGTATCTTTTAAACAGAGAGGGGGTAAACATTGGGGTGCCTGTGTCCTCTCGATTTTTGTTTTTCTCAAGATATACGCCCATGAGTGCAAGTGCCCTATGCTCTGTAGCTCATTTTTTAGATGCTTTAGTAAACACAATACACTTCTCCAGAATGGCCGTTGGCAATATACATTTCCACTATAAGTCTCACAGGGCTCCCTCTTCTCCTTGCCCTGTCCTGCATTTCTGTTGTTTACACTTTATGAGGATGGCTCTTCTGACTGATGCGAAGTGATATCTTTTGTAGTATTGACTTCCAGTGCCCACCTGTTTGGTTGGCTAAAAAAGTGTATGCCCTTTTCTTGAATATATACAGAAAAAAACGCATACACCCTTTTTGGCCAACTGCAATGTTGGCAATGTTCAGCTCCTTTTCTTGTGCTTAATGGTGAGTCCTTTCTACCTCCTCAAATCCCTTTCCTGCCATTCTCCCTTGCTTACAAGTCCTTTTCTCTGACTTTCCTCAAGACATTTTTCAGTGATGGATATTTTCAACTCTGCAGTTTTGTGAATTTTACTGCCCCTGAGTTCCATTGTTCAACTTGTGTTTATGGGAACTGGCCACAAAGCAGCGGGATTTCCTCAAGCCCTATACTGTTTCCATGGGCAACCCTAGCCTTTGGTCAATTCGTCTTCCTGATTGGAAATTAGAGTGACATGTGCCTGTCTGAACACCTAGGACTTGTCTCTCATTGTTCCTCATCCTTCCGCTTCATCCTCTGGACAAATTCCAAACTGTACGCAACAGGATGTTGACAGTGCTGACATCTCCAAGTGGGGAGACTGTTAGTAAAGACGCTGGAGGGGTGAACCCGAGCACCAGGAGATGAGGAGATGAGATGCCTTTTCCAAACTCTTCCCGATCAGACGGTATACCATCCTCTGGGTGTGACAGACATGTTTTAGCAGTAGGAAGAGTCCCATTCATGTAAGGAGAACACCAGGGCTTTTTCAAAATCAGTGTCTCCCCGAAACCCAAACTGGGGAATTTTTTAAGCTACGGCTACACATATGTTCATTAAGGGCCTTGGGAAGTAGGCAGAGTCCAAACTTTAGATGATTGAAGTCTTCAGGGTCAGAAGCACTCACCACCAGCTTCCCTTAGGTTACACTTTAACTGTCATTGATAGATGATGTCAATAAAAATATCTATTCTTTTTCAGATTATTTCCCCTTATAGGTTATTGCAAAATGTTGAGTGTAGTTCCCTGTGCTATACAGTAGTTCCTTGTTGATGATCTATTTTATACATAGCAGTGTGTATGTGTTAATCCCAAACTGTTAATTTATCCCTCCTCCCACCTTTCCCCTTTGGTAATAATAAATTATAAGATTTTATACTTCTCAGAAATGGGGGAGCTGAAAGAGAGGTATCATTTTCAATGGAAAAGCATTTAAAACAAGATTGAAGCTTTAACCAAGATTATTAGATGTACATCCTTGGAAAGAAATCACTTCGTTTCTCTAATATTGACCTGACAAATAAGACAAACCTTTTCACTGAACTTGCTTATAATAAAGTGATGGAAATATCAAATGGAAGTGTTAGAAACATCTTATTTTACCCGAGCCTTATACACTGTTCTATGTTAACTACAGTTTGGCTCACACATCTGTTCATTGAGCTTACAATAGTCTCAATTTCTGTTACTGATCCTCCAGAGTGGACCCCAACAAGTGTCCCCCTGCCCAGTGTCATTGGGGCCAACAGATCGAGACTGAGTTTGGTTCACAAGCAAAGGAAACTTTATATTTTGATCAGAGAATGGAGAGGTGAGAGCATGCACTACCCCGTGGGCTGTGGGCTGGGCTGCTGTGTAGAGATCCTGTCAGAGTCAGTGGGAGGGAGGGGGCGGAGCTCTCGAGGGCCAGGTTGGCTGCAGCTCCGGCTCTATATCGCGGAGTCTGCACTGGGCCCCAGGAGCTGAGGTGTCGACCCAGCCATTCTGCACTAGGAAATCTGGTCTGAAGTGCCGGGTGTGGAACCTCTGCATGCGGGACCCTAGGAGCACGTGAAATTAGACAAAGCACAAAGGATAAAAAAGGTTAGACTTGACTTTATTGCCCAGATTCTATTTTTATCTCCCAGGGATTTTTAATGGGCTTTGCTGGGGACAAACCCCTCCTCTGCCTTTTGTCCCGTTCCTCATTCTTGGAGTGCTGAGGGTGCAGACACTTCTTCTGTAACTGCTGAGTGCTGAGTTGGGAGCCCTAATACCCGGGGGCGAGGGTCAGAGCTTCTCCCCAGCAGCCTCCAGGTGACGTTGATTGTCCCCAGGCCCCCTGCCTCCCTGCTCGTCCACCTGAGCACCAGCATTGGAAGTGTTATAGATTCTAATGACCTTTAAGGGTCCAGGAAAGAGATGTGCAGAGACGCTGTGGGGGCCGGTTTCACCCCGCCCCACATTTGTTCGGCCACCTTAGGCTGACCGTTTCTGCCAGCCTAGATGCTCTGACCAGTAGTCTGCGCTTTCTTCAATTAGGCCCCTGAATTAACGTACAAACAGCACCAGGTGTCAGAGCCCTGCCCGCTCAACTCCCAGACAGTCCAGGGTCAGTGGTGATCAAGGACCATGATGACCACTGAGTCAACAGCCTTTTGAAGTAAACAGGAGTCCAGCCGGTCTTATTGGCCACCATCATCACGGTGTCTGTAGGCTTTTCTATGGTGACAGTGTGATATACGGTTCCCCCGCCAAGATTATTAGCTCCCCTCTGGGTGCAGTAAGTCCTGCAAGCAGTAGTCTACTCTTTTGGGACACACTCTTATTGTTTTATGAGAGAAACTCCAGGTCAAGTGATGTTCACACGAGTCGTCATGGTGCCCTGTTGCCCCCGGTTATCTCTCTGGATGTTGGAGTTGGAGGGCCTCCTCACTCGAGGTCGGTGTGCCCACGGAGCGAACCCTGCAACTTCAGGGCATCGTTGGTGGTTAGGATCACCACGTGGGGTCCTTTTCCCTTAGGAAGGAGGTGGCCTTTTGGGCTGCTGATTTCCAGGTTTTTAGATACCGCCAGTATCTTGGCCAGATGCGGCAGTGGGCCAAGCCCCTTGGTGACCGTAGTTTATCCTACCTGGATGGCATTCTTGCATTGTTCCATTTCAAGTGGTCCCAGTTTTTGCACTAATTCTCCAATGGCGATTCACCTTTCACCGGGAATGTAAAGGTCAAAGGGTTTAGCTAAATTAGGGAGTTCCAGGGCAAGGGTCTGAATTGACTGCTCTTTCCATTCTTGAAAGGCCACTTCTGGATTCTATTCAAAAGGATCATCATCTTTTCCTTTCAGTGTTTCATATAGAGGCCCAGCTAGTAGACTGTAGTTAGGGATCCAGAAGCAGCAAACCCTGGCCTCCCCAGGAACCCCTAAGCTGTCTTCTAGTTTTAGAAAGGGGTAAGGCTGCAAATGGTTTCTTCCCTTTCCTGGGATGGGCTTCTCCGACCTTCTGTGAGAATGAAGCCCAGGCAGGTCACCGCAGTCTGTGATATTTGAGCTTTTTCTTGGACAACTTCTATCCTTTATTGGCTTGGTAGTTCAGAGGCCTCCTTAGTAGGGCTGGCGATCAGAATGTCGTCTGCGTACTGAAGGAGGGTTTCCTTTTCCAGAGGTAGAACTTTTAGGTCTTTAGCTAAGCTTTCCCCAAAGATGGTGTGGGAATTTTTGCACCCTTGGGGCAAGACGGCCCGGAAGTATTGTTTTAGTTGTATGTTGAGTCCTGCCACTCACAAGCCAAAATTTCTTGTGACTCTGGGACTAATGGAATACAAAAGAAGGCATCATTGAAGACTAATACAGAATACCATGTCCTGGTGGTTGGTAGAATGACCAGCAGGGTGTAGGAATTAGGAGCAACTGGAGGTATATCCTCGGTGGCTTCACTGACTGTCCTGACATCCTTTACCAGGTCCCCAGCAGCCCATGGGGCTCTCGTGGTCAGACCAATCCCAGAATATGGAGCTCACCTGGGCAGGTACCCCACCCCCACCCCAGCCCACGGGGCTCTCGTGGTCAGGCCCTTCCCAGGATACAGAGCTACCCTTGCAGGTACCGTGGCAGGGCTGGGCACACAGGAACCGTGCACATAGCCCTCATTGCAGAGCACCCCCAGCTCACCTGTCGCTCAGAGCTGGCACAGAGCACCTCAGAGCAGGACTTGAACTAACAAACAGCAGCTGCGACAGGTCTGTGACCCTGGGCATCACTCTGTGCGGCCTCCCTCCACCTGGTCTTCCAGAGACTTCCACTGCACCCGGGGCACCAGGCCTCTGTCTCCAACCACCACCCACCCCTCCTCTCCCTGACTCCTGGGTTCCTCTCATAAGGAGAGGGTTTTCTTGAAGTTGTCTCCCACTCATGGGCCAGATAAAATGATTAGAAAACAAGCCAAAGCTGCAGCCCCTTGTCTATCCTGACTCTCAGGAGCCCACACCTGTTCCTTGGACCTGGCCGGTTCAGCAAGTTCCATTTTCTGCAACTGTGAGTCCCTGAGGGGTGATGATTGGCTGACCTGGGCAGCCTTACCGTGCGGGCCAGCCCTCCCCAGGTGTGCCTGGGTTGAGATCAATATAAATACCACTCCAGGCAGCAAGAGCCCCTGCAGCCGTGCCTGACGCCATTTTCTCTGCCCTGTCAGCAGTCTCGGGGCTGGGCTGGTGGGAGGGAGTGAGAGGCCACGGCTTTGTGGGTGGCCCAGTGTGAGTGGGGCTCTGCTGGACTTTCTGCAGCAGTTGCCAGGCTGCCACCTGCTAAAGAAGAGGATGTGTCACCCATACCTGCTGCTGGAATTTCTCCCTGGGCAGAGGTGAGGAAGGAAAAAAGCAGTGGGGGCAGGGACAGGACGGGTATCTCAGTCAGGGAAATGGAAATCTTCCAGAAGAGCACCCAGGGCCAGGACCATCCTGGCTGGCCTGCAGGCACCAAGTCGGCCGGCATGCTGTCACTCGTGTGGCTCTATGGCCCTTCCTCTAGGCTTTCAAGTCCTTGTATATATTCAGGTGTTTTACCTGGGACGGGTGGGAATAGTTCAGCAGCAACTGGCCTGGGGCTCAGCTCACGTTTACTCACAGATGCCTCGGCACGGTGCCCCAGCTTTGCAATGAGGACGCTTGTTGCGTGGGGGCTGCTGGCTGAATGGGAGACGATTCCCCACCACTGGCCAACTTCAGAATTGTTTACAACTGGAGCAAGTGCCCTGATACGGTTTTCCTCTGTGGAACTGGTGGGTTCTGTGTTTTTTTTCTCTTTTTCGTTTTTGCTTCAAGGTAGATTTTATTCCTCTTTTTTGTATTTACAGATATAAGCATGGAAATAATTTATTCATATAAATACATGTATGTGAAGGGAATAATTGTTTTTTCTGTTTTATTTTTTAAATTTTATTTCTTTTTAATTTTGAATTTTATTTTATATTTTTATACAGCAGGTTCTTATTGGTTATCTATTTTATACATATAAATGTATACATGCCAATCCCAGTCTCTCAACTCCTCCCACCACCACCCCCCCAACAGCTTTCCCCCCTTGTTGTCCATACATTTGTTGTCTACATCTGTTGCTCTATTTATGCCTTGCAAAATGGTTAATCTGTACAGTTTTCCTAGGTTCCACATATATGCATGAATATACAAGATTTGTTTTTCTCTTTCTGACTTACTTCACTCTGTATGACAGTCTCTAGATCCATCGACGTCTCTACAAATGACCCAATTTCATTCCTTTTCATGGCTTAGTAATATTCCATTTTATATATGTACCACAGCTTTATGCATTCGTCTGTCTGTGGGCATTTAGGTTGCTTCCATTACCTCGATATTGTAAATAGTGATGCAATGAACATTGCGGTGAATGTCTCGTTTTGATTTATGGTTTTGTCTGGGTATATGTCCAGTACTGGGATTGCTGTATCATATGGTAATTCTATTGTTAGTTTCTTAAGAAACTCCGTATTGTTCTCCATAGTGACTGTATCAATTTATATTCCCAACAATAGTGGAAGGGGGTTCCTTTTCTCCACACCCTTTCCAGCATTTTTGTTTGTAGATTTTCTCATGATGCCTATTCTATCAGGTGTGAGGTGATACCTCATTGTTGAGTCCATTTTGTTGAGCAAGGGGTAGGTCTTGTCTATTACATATTTGGCTTATTGAATGGTATCTGTGCTAATTTCAAACTCTGGTTTTATGCAGCACCCCAACTCACTTTCCCCCTTAAGGAAGCATAAGTTGGTTTTCTAAACTGGAGACCCTGTTCTGTTTTGTAATTCAGTTCATGTGTAGCCAAGTTCACATTCCGTGTATTAGTGATACCTTATGATGTTTCTTTTTCTGTGTGACATATTTCAGTTAGAATCATCATACCTGAATCCACTCATTATGCTGCTATGGGCCTGATGACATAGATTTCATGGCTGAGTGATTTTGCATTGTACATAAGTACCACAACTTCTTTATCCATTTTTCACTTTCTGCGATATTGAACTTGTACCGTAAACGAGGTTCTTGTAAACAGAGCTGTCCCAAACAGTGGGGTGGCTGTGTCTTTTTGATTTTAATTTTCCTAAGCTATAGGACCATAAGTGGAAGTGCCCTAGGCTCTGTTGCTTTGTTTTTTAGATGTTTCAGGAAACACCATACACTTCTCCCGAGTGGCTGTTGGCAATTTACATCCCGCCCATCAGCATAACAAGGCTCCCAGTTCTCCATGGCCTGTCCTGCCTTTCTGGATTTTACACTTTTCTCAGATGGCCCTTTTGACCGGGGGGAAGTGAGACTACATTGTAGTGCAGATTTCCTTTGCAAGCTTGCTTGGTTGGCCAAAAAGTGCGTATGCGTTTTATCCTGATTCAGGAAAAAACGCATACGCCCTTTTTGGCCAAGTGCATCATTGTGGACGTTCTGCCTCTTTTCCTATGCTTAAAATGCAATTCCAGTCTACCTCCTGAAATCGGTTTCCTGCAATTCTGCCCCGCTTTCAAGTCCTCTTGGCAGCCTTACTTCAGTATATTTTTGGACGATAGCTGTCATTTATAACTCTGCAGGTTTGTGAATTCCTGTGCCCCTGAGCTCCGTTCTTCATCTCGCTTTCTTGTGAGCTGGCCGCAACACCGCAGGATTGCTTCAGGCCCTAATCTGGTTCCAGCACGGCACGCTGAGCCTTTGGTTAATTCCTGTCCTTGGTGGGAAATGAGAGTTAAATTTGCCCGTCCAGAAACCTCCAGCTTGTCTCTCATTGGTTCTCCCTATTCCTGTTCATCTTCCACAAAACTTGCAAACTGGGCCAAACAGGAGAATAAAGATACTGACTCTCCAGGTCGGGAGAGTGTTAGTAAAGCGTCTGGAATGTTGCACCCGAGTACCAGGGGACGAAAACTGAGACATATTTGAACACGTCTCCCGATCACACGGTGGATCATACTCTGGGTTCCACATGCATGTTTTAGCTGAAGGAAGAATCCCTTAAACCTGGAGAGTTGAGACCCGTTGAATGGGTACCATGCAATATGACTTCAAAGGGTCTTCATTTGCTCACCGAACCTCTCCAATCCTATCACTGCTGCGTTTATGCCCCTGTACACACGCTTCATTCTCTTTTGGAGACATAGCAATCCATAGGTTTTAAGATACTTACTAGTCAGGTACATTCTTAGGCGTGTAATATGGGTTGTTGAGTCCATTTCGTTGAGCAAGGAGTAGCTCTTGTCTATTCCATATTTGGCTTAAGGAACTTTATCTGTGCTCATTTCAATCGCTGGTTTTATGCAGCACCCCAACTCACCTTTCCCCTTAAGCAAGCATAAGTTGGTTTTCTAAATTTGAGACCCTGTTCTGTTTTGGAATTCAGTTCCTGTGTAGCCAAGTTTACATTCCGTGTATTAGTGATATCTTATGATGTTTCTTTTCCTGTGTGACTTATATCAGTTAGAATCATTGTACCTGAATCCACTCATTATGCTGCTACGGGCCTGATGACATAGATTTCATTGCTGAGTGATACTGCATTGTACGTAAGTACCACAAGTTCTTTATCCATTTTTCACTTTCTGTGATATTGAACTTGTACGGTAAACGAGGTTCTTGTAAACAGAGGCGTCCCAAACTTTGGGGTGGCTGTGTCTTTTTGATTTTAATTTCCCTAAGCTATAGGACCATAAGTGGAAGTGCCCTAGGCTCTGTTGCTTTTTTTTTTAGATGTTTCAGGAAACACCATACACTTCTCCCGAGTGTCTGTTGGCAATTTACATCCCGCCCATCAGCATAACAAGGCTCCCAGTTCTCCATGGCCTGTCTTGCCTTTCTGGATTTTACACTTTTTTCAGATGGCCCTTTTGACCGGGGGGAAGTGAGACTTCATTGTAGTGCAGATTTCCTTTGCAAGCTTGCTTGGTTGGCCAAAGAGGGCGTATGCGTTTTTTCCTGAATATATTCAGGAAAAAACGCATACGCCTTTTTTGGCCAAGTGCATCACTGTGGACGTTCTGCCTCTTTTCCTATGCTTTCAATGCAATTCCAGTCTACCTCCTGAAATCAGTTTCCTGCAATTCTGCCCCATTTTCAAGTCCTCTTGGCAGCCTTACTTCAGTATATTTTTGGATGATAGCTGTCATTTATAACTCTGCAGGTTTGTGAATTACAGTGCCCCTGAGCTCCTTTCTTCAACTCGCTTTTTTGTGACCTGGCCGCAACACCGCAGGATGGCTTCAGGCCTTAATCTGGTTCCGGCACGGCACGCTGAGCCTTTGTTTAATTCCTCTTCCTGGTGGGAAATGAGAGTTAAATTTGCCCGTCCAGACACCTCCAGCTAGTCTCTCATTGGTTCTCGCTATTCCTGTTCATCTTCCGCAGAAATTGCAAACTGGGCCAAACAGGAGGTTAAAGGCACTGACTCTCCAAGTCGGGAGAGTGTTAGTAAAGCGTCTGGAATGTTGCACCCGAGTACCAGGGGAGGAAAACTGAGACATATTTGAACACGTCTCCCGATCACATGGTTGATCATACTCTCGGTTCCACATGCATGTTTTAGCTGAAGGAAGAATCCCTTAAACCTGGAGAGTTGAGACCCGTGGAATGGGTACCATGCAGTGTGACTTCAAAGGGTCTTCATTTGCTCACCGAACCTCTCCAATCCTATCACTGCTGCGTTTATGCCCCTCTACACACGCTTGATTCCCTTTCAGAGACATAGCAATCCATAGATTTTAAGATACTTGCTAGTCAGGTACATTCTTAGGCGTTTAATATGGGGTGTTGAGTCCATTTCGCTGAGCAAGGAGTAGCTCTTGTCTATTACATATTTGATTAAGGAACTTTATCTGTGCTCATTTCAATCTCTGGTTTTATGCAGCACCTCATCTCCCCTTTCCCCTTAAGCAAGCATAAGTTGGTTTTCTAAATTTGAGACCCTGTTCTGTTTTGGAATTCAGTTCCTGTGTAGCCAAGTTTACATTCCGTGTATTAGTGATATCTTATGATGTTTCTTTTTCTGTGTGACTTATTTCAGATAAAATCATCATACCTGAATCCACTCATTATGCTTCTACGTGTCTGAAGACAGAGATTTCATTGCTGAGTGATATTGCATTGTACGTAAGTACCACAACTTCTTTATCCATTATTCGCTCTTTGCGATATTGAACTTGTATCGTAACCGAGGTTCTTGTAAACAGAGGCGTCCCAAACTTTGGGGTGGCTGTGTCTTTTTGATTTTAATTTCCCTAAGCTATAGGACCATAAGTGGAAGTGCCCTAGGCTCTGTTGCTTTGTTTTTTAGATGTTTCAGGAAACACCATACACTTCTCCCGAGTGTCTGTTGGCAATTTACATCCCGCCCATCAGCATAACAAGGCTCCCAGTTCTCCATGGCCTGTCCTGCCTTTCTGGATTTTACACTTTTTTCAGATGGCCCTTTTGACCGGGGGGAAGTGAGACTTCATTGTAGTGCAGATTTCCTTTGCAAGCTTGCTTGGTTGGCCAAAGAGGGCGTATGCGTTTTTTCCTGAATATATTCAGGAAAAAACGCATACGCCCTTTTTGGCCAAGTGCATCACTGTGGAGGTTCTGCCTCTTTTCCTATGCTTTCAATGCAATTCCAGTCTACCTCCTGAAATCGGTTTCCTGCAATTCTGCCCCGCTTTCAAGTCCTCTTGGCAGCCTTACTTCAGTATATTTTTGGACGATAGCTGTCATTTATAACTCTGCAGGTTTGTGAATTACAGTGCCCCTGAGCTCCTTTCTTCAACTCGTTTTCTTGTGAGCTGGCCGCAACACCGCAGGATGGCTTCAGGCCCTAATCTGGTTCCGGCACGGCACGCTGAGCCTTTGGTTAATTCCTCTTCCTGGTGGGAAATGAGAGTTAAATTTGCCCGTCCAGACACCTCCAGCTAGTCTCTCATTGGTTCTCGCTATTCCTGTTCATCTTCCGCAGAAATTGCAAACTGGGCCAAACAGGAGGTTAAAGGGACTGACTCTCCAAGTCGGGAGACTGTTAGTAAAGCGTCTGGAATGTTGCACCCGAGTACCAGGGTACGAAAACTGAGACATATTTGAACACGTCTCCCGATCACATGGTTGATCATACTCTAGGTTCCACATGCATGTTTTAGCTGAAGGAAGAGTACCTTAAACCTGGGTAGTTGAAACCCGTGGAATGGGTACCATGCAATATGACTTCAAAGCGTCTTCAATTGCTCACCGAACCTCTCCAATCCTATCACTGCTGCGTTTATGCCCCTGTACACACGCTTGATTCTCTTTCGGAGACATAAGAATCCATAGGTTTTAAGATACTTACTAGTCAGGTACATTCGTAGGCGTTTAATATGGAGTGTTGAGTCCATTTCGTTGAGCAAGGAGTAGCTCTTGTCTATTACATATTTGATTAAGGAACTTTATCTGTGCTCATTTCAATCTCTGGTTTTATGCAGCACCCCACCTCACCTTTACCCTTAAGCAAGCATAAGTTGGTTTTCTAAATTTGAGACCCCGTTCTGTTTTGTAATTCAGTTCCTGTGTAGCCAAGTTTACATTCCGTGTATTACTGATATCTTATGATGTTTCTTTTTCTGTGTGACTTATTTCAGTTAGAATCATCATACCTGAATCCACTCATTGTGCTGCTAAGGGCCTGATGACATAGATTTCATTGCTGAGTGATATTGCTTTGTAAGTAAATACCACAACTTCTTTATCCATTTTTCACTTTCTGCGATGTTGAACTTGTACTGTAAACGAGGTTCTTGTAAACAGAGGGGTTCCAAACTTTGGGGTGGCTGTGTCTTTTTGATTTTAATTTCCCTAAGCTATAGGACCATAAGTGGAAGTGCCCTAGGCTCTGTTGCTTTGTTTTTTAGATGTTTCAGGAAACACCATACACTTCTCCCGAGTGTCTGTTGGCAATTTACATCCCGCCCATCAGCATAACAAGGCTCCCAGTTCTCCATGGCCTGTCCTGTCTTTCTGGATCTTACACTTTTTTCAGATGGCCCTTTTGACCGGGGGGAAGTGAGACTTCATTGTAGTGCAGATTTCCTTTGCAAGCTTGCTTGGTTGGCCAAAAAGGGCGTATGCGTTTTTTCCTGAATATATTCAGGAAAAAACGCATACGCCCTATTTGGCCAAGTGCATCCTTGTGGACGTTCTGCCTCTTTTCCTATGCTTTCAATGCAATTCCTGTTTACCTCCTGAAATCGGTTTCCTGCAATTCTGCCCCGCTTTCAAGTCCTCTTGGCAGCCTTACTTCAGTATATTTTTGGACGATAGCTGTCATTTATAAGTCTGCAGTGTTGTGAATTACAGTGCCCCTGAGCTCCTTTCTTCAACTCGTTTTCTTGTGAGCTGGCCGCAACACCGCAGGATTGCTTCAGGCCCTAATCTGGTTCCGGCATGGCACGCTGAGCCTTTGGTTAATTCCTCTTCCTGGTGGGAAATGAGAGTTAAATTTGCCCGTCCAGACACCTCCAGCTAGTCTCTCATTTGTTCTCCCTATTCCTGTTAATCTTCCGCAGAAATTGCAAACTGGGCCAAACAGGAGGTTAAAGGCACTGACTCTCCAAGTCGGGAGAGTGTTAGTAAAGTGTCTGGAATGTTGCACCCGAGTACCAGGGGACGAAAACTGAGACATATTTGAACACGTCTCCCGATCACACGGTGGATCATACTCTGGGTTCCACATGCATGTTTTAGCTGAAGGAAGAATCCCTTAAACCTGGAGAGTTGAGACCCGTTGAATGGGTACCATGCAATATGACTTCAAAGGGTCTTCATTTGCTCACCGAACCTCTCCAATCCTATCACTGCTGCGTTTATGCCCCTGTACACACGCTTAATTCTCTTTTGGAGACATAGCAATCCATAGGTTTTAAGATACTTACTAGTCAGGTACATTCTTAGGCGTGTAATATGGGTTGTTGAGTCCATTTCGTTGAGCAAGGAGTAGCTCTTGTCTATTCCATATTTGGCTTAAGGAACTTTATCTGTGCTCATTTCAATCGCTGGTTTTATGCAGCACCCCAACTCACCTTTCCCCTTAAGCAAGCATAAGTTGGTTTTCTAAATTTGAGACCCTGTTCTGTTTTGGAATTCAGTTCCTGTGTAGCCAAGTTTACATTCCGTGTATTAGTGATATCTTATGATGTTTCTTTTCCTGTGTGACTTATATCAGTTAGAATCATTGTACCTGAATCCACTCATTATGCTGCTACGGGCCTGATGACATAGATTTCATTGCTGAGTGATACTGCATTGTACGTAAGTACCACAAGTTCTTTATCCATTTTTCACTTTCTGTGATATTGAACTTGTACGGTAAACGAGGTTCTTGTAAACAGAGGCGTCCCAAACTTTGGGGTGGCTGTGTCTTTTTGATTTTAATTTCCCTAAGCTATAGGACCATAAGTGGAAGTGCCCTAGGCTCTGTTGCTTTTTTTTTTAGATGTTTCAGGAAACACCATACACTTCTCCCGAGTGTCTGTTGGCAATTTACATCCCGCCCATCAGCATAACAAGGCTCCCAGTTCTCCATGGCCTGTCCTGCCTTTCTGGATTTTACACTTTTTTCAGATGGCCCTTTTGACCGGGGGGAAGTGAGACTTCATTGTAGTGCAGATTTCCTTTGCAAGATTGCTTGGTTGGCCAAAGAGGGCGTATGCGTTTTTACCTGAATATATTCAGGAAAAAACGCATACGCCTTTTTTGGCCAAGTGCATCACTGTGGACGTTCTGCCTCTTTTCCTATGCTTTCAATGCAATTCCAGTCTACCTCCTGAAATCAGTTTCCTGCAATTCTGCCCCATTTTCAAGTCCTCTTGGCAGCCTTACTTCAGTATATTTTTGGACGATAGCTGTCATTTATAACTCTGCAGGTTTGTGAATTACAGTGCCCCTGAGCTCCTTTCTTCAACTCGCTTTTTTGTGACCTGGCCGCAACACCGCAGGGTGGCTTCAGGCCTTAATCTGGTTCCGGCACGGCACGCTGAGCCTTTGTTTAATTCCTCTTCCTGGTGGGAAATGAGAGTTAAATTTGCCCGTCCAGACACCTCCAGCTAGTCTCTCATTGGTTCTCGCTATTCCTGTTCATCTTCCGCAGAAATTGCAAACTGGGCCAAACAGGAGGTTAAAGGCACTGACTCTCCAAGTCGGGAGAGTGTTAGTAAAGCGTCTGGAATGTTGCACCCGAGTACCAGGGGAGGAAAACTGAGACATATTTGAACACGTCTCCCGATCACATGGTTGATCATACTCTAGGTTCCACATGCATGTTTTAGCTGAAGGAAGAATACCTTAAACCTGGGTAGTTGAAACCCGTGGAATGGGTACCATGCAATATGACTTCAAAGGGTCTTCATTTGCTCACCGAACCTCTCCAATCCTATCACTGCTGCGTTTATGCCCCTGTACACATGCTTGATTCTCTTTCGGAGACATAAGAATCCATAGGTTTTAAGATACTTACTAGTCAGGTACATTCTTAGGCGTTTAATATGGGGTGTTGAGTCCATTTCGTTGAGCAAGGAGTAGCTCTTGTCTATTCCATATTTGGCTTAAGGAACTTTATCTGTGCTCATTTCAATCTCTGGTTTTATGCATCACCCCAACTCACCTTTACCCTTAAGCAAGCATAAGTTGGTTTTCTAAATTTGAGACCCTGTTCTGTTCTGTAATTCAGTTCCTGTGGAGCCAAGTTTACATTCCGTGTATTACTGATATCTTATGATGTTTCTTTTTCTGTGTGACTTATTTCAGTTAGAATCATCATACCTGAATCCACTCATTGTGCTGCTAAGGGCCTGATGACTTAGATTTCATTGCTGAGTGATATTGCTTTGTAAGTAAATACCACAACTTCATTATCCATTTTTCACTTTCTGCGATGTTGAACTTGTACTGTAAACGAGGTTCTTGTAAACAGAGGCGTCCCAAACTTTGGGGTGGCTGTGTCTTTTTGATTTTAATTTCCCTAAGCTATAGGACCATAAGTGGAAGTGCCCTAGGCTCTGTTGCTTTGTTTTTTAGATGTTTCAGGAAACACCATACACTTCTCCCGAGTGTCTGTTGGCAATTTACATCCCGCCCATCAGCATAACAAGGCTCCCAGTTCTCCATGGCCTGTCCTGCCTTTCTGGATTTTACACTTTTTTCAGATGGCCCTTTTGACCGGGGGGAAGTGAGACTTCATTGTAGTGCAGATTTCCTTTGCAAGTTTGCTTAGTTGGCCAAAAAGGACGTATGCGTTTTTTCCTGAATATATTCAGGAAAAAATGCATACGTCCTTTTTGGCCAAGTGCATCATTGTGGATGTTCTGCCTCTTTTCCTATGCTTTCAATGCAATTCCAGTCTACCTCCTGAAATCGGTTTCCTGCAATTCTGCCCCGCTTTCAAGTCCTCTTGGCAGCCTTACTTTAGTATATTTTTGGACGATAGCTGTCATTTATAACTCTGCAGGTTTGTGAATTACAGTGCCCCTGAGCTCCTTTCTTCAACTCGCTTTCTTGTGACCTGGCCGCAACACCGCAGGATGGCTTCAGGCCCTAATCTGGTTCCGGCACGGCACGCTGAGCCTTTGGTTAATTCCTCTTCCTGGTGGGAAATGAGAGTTAAATTTGCCCGTCCAGACACCTCCAGCTAGTCTCTCATTGGTTCTCGCTATTCCTGTTCATCTTCCGCAGAAATTGCAAACTGGGCCAAACAGGAGGTTAAAGGCGCTGACTCTCCAAGTGGGGAGAGTGTTAGTAAAGCGTCTGGAATGTTGCACCCGAGTACCAGGGGAGGAAAACTGAGACATATGTGAACACGTCTCCCGTTCACACGGTTGATCATACTCTGGGTTCCACATGCATGTTTTCGCTGAAGTAAGAATACCTTAAACCTGGAGAGTTGAGACCCGTGGAATGGGTACCATGCAATATGACTTCAAAGGGTCTTCATTTGCTCACCGAACCTCTCCAATCCTATCACTGCTGCGTTTATGCCCCTGTACACATGCTTGATTCTCTTTCGGAGACATAGCAATCCATAGGTTTTAAGATACTTACTAGTCAGGTACATTCTTAGGCGTTTAATATGGGGTGTTGAGTCCATTTCGTTGAGCAAGGAGTAGCTCTTGTCTTTTACATATTTGGCTTAAGGAACTTTATCTGTGCTCATTTCAATCTCTGGTTTTATGCAGCACCCCAACTCACCTTTACCCTTAAGCAAGCATAAGTTGGTTTTCTAAATTTGAGACCCTGTTCTGTTTTGGAATTCAGTTCCTGTGTAGCCAAGTTTACATTCCGTGTATTAGTGATATCTTATGATGTTTCTTTTTCTGTGTGACTTATTTCAGTTAGAATCATCATACCTGAATCCACTCATTGTGCTGCTAAGGGCCTGATGACATAGATTTCATTGCTGAGTGATATTGCTTTGTAAGTAAATACCACAACTTCTTTATCCATTTTTCACTTTCTGCGATGTTGAACTTGTACTGTAAACGAGGTTCTTGTAAACAGAGGCGTCCCAAACTTTGGGGTGGCTGTGTCTTTTTGATTTTAATTTCCCTAAGCTATAGGACCATAAGTGGAAGTGCCCTAGGCTCTGTTGCTTTGTTTTTTAGATGTTTCAGGAAACACCATACACTTCTCCCGAGTGTCTGTTGGCAATTTACATCCCGCCCATCAGCATAACAAGGCTCCCAGTTCTCCATGGCCTTTCCTGCCTTTCTGGATTTTACATGTTATTCAGATGGCCCTTTTGACCGGGGGGAAGTGAGACTTCATTGTAGTGCAGATTTCCTTTGCAAGTTTGCTTTGTTGGCCAAAAAGGGCGTATGCGTTTTTTCTTGAATATATTCAGGAAAAAACACATACGCCCTTTTTGGCCAAGTGCATCATTGTGGACGTTCTGCCTCTTTTCCTATGCTTTCAATGCAATTCCAGTCTACCTCCTGAAATCGGTTTCCTGCAATTCTGCCCCGCTTTCAAGTCCTCTTGGCAGCCTTACTTCAGTATATTTTTGGACGATAGCTGTCATTTATAACTCTGCAGGTTTGTGAATTACAGTGCCCCTGAGCTCCTTTCTTCAACTCGCTTTCTTGTGACCTGGCCACAACACCGCAGGATGGCTTCAGGCCTTAATCTGGTTCCGGCACGGCACGCTGAGCCTTTGGTTAATTCCTCTTCCTGGTGGGAAATGAGAGTTAAATTTGCCCGTCCAGACACCTCCAGCTAGTCTCTCATTGGTTCTCGCTATTCCTGTTCATCTTCCGCAGAAATTGCAAACTGGGCCAAACAGGAGGTTAAAGGCACTGACTCTCCAAGTCGGGAGAGTGTTAGTAAAGCATCTGGAATGTTGCACCCGAGTACCAGGGGAGGAAAACTGAGACATATTTGAACACGTCTTCCAATCACATGGTTGATCATACTCTAGGTTCCACATGCATGTTTTAGCTGAAGGAAGAATACCTTAAACCTGGGTAGTTGAAACCCGTGGAATGGGTACCATGCAATATGACTTCAAAGGGTCTTCATTTGCTCACCGAACCTCTCCAATCCTATCACTGCTGCGTTTATGCCCCTGTACACATGCTTGATTCTCTTTCGGAGACATAAGAATCCATAGGTTTTAAGATACTTACTAGTCAGGTACATTCTTAGGCGTTTAATATGTGGTGTTGGGTCCATTTCGTTGAGCAAGGAGTAGCTCTTGTCTATTCCATATTTGGCTTAAGGAACTTTATCTGTGCTCATTTCAATCTCTGGTTTTATGCATCACCCCAACTCACCTTTACCCTTAAGCAAGCATAAGTTGGTTTTCTAAATTTGAGACCCTGTTTTGTTCTGTAATTCAGTTCCTGTGGAGCCAAGTTTACATTCCGTGTATTACTGATATCTTATGATGTTTCTTTTTCTGTGTGACTTATTTCAGTTAGAATCATCATACCTGAATCCACTCATTGTGCTGCTAGGGGCCTGATGACATAGATTTCATTGCTGAGTGAAATTGATTTGTAAGTAAATACCACAACTTCATTATCCATTTTTCACTTTCTGCGATGTTGAACTTGTACTGTAAACGAGGTTCTTTTAAACAGAGGCGTCCCAAACTTTGGGGTGGCTGTGTCTTTTTGATTTTAATTTCCCTAAGCTATAGGACCATAAGTGGAAGTGCCCTAGGCTCTGTTGCTTTGTTTTTTAGATGTTTCAGGAAACACCATACACTTCTCCCGAGTGTCTGTTGGCAATTTACATCCCGCCCATCAGCATAACAAGGCTCCCAGTTCTCCATGGCCTGTCCTGCCTTTCTGGATTTTACACTTTTTTCAGATGGCCCTTTTGACCGGGGGGAAGTGAGACTTCATTGTAGTGCAGATTTCCTTTGCAAGTTTGCTTAGTTGGCCAAAAAGGACGTATGCGTTTTTTCCTGAATATATTCAGGAAAAAATGCATATGTCCTTTTTGGCCAAGTGCATCATTGTGGACGTTCTGCCTCTTTTCCTATGCTTTCAATGCAATTCCAGTCTACCTCCTGAAATCGGTTTCCTGCAATTCTGCCCCGCTTTCAAGTCCTCTTGGCAGCCTTACTTTAGTATATTTTTGGACGATAGCTGTCATTTATAACTCTGCAGGTTTGTGAATTACAGTGCCCCTGAGCTCCTTTCTTCAACTCGCTTTCTTTTGAGCTGGCCGCAACACCGCAGGATGGCTTCAGGCCCTAATCTGGTTCCGGCACGGCACGCTGAGCCTTTGGTTAATTCCTCTTCCTGATGGGAAATGAGAGTTAAATTTGCCCGTCCAGACACCTCCAGCTAGTCTCTCATTGGTTCTCGCTATTCCTGTTCATCTTCCGCAGAAATTGCAAACTGGGCCAAACAGGAGGTTAAAGGGACTGACTCTCCACGTCGGGAGAGTGTTAGTAAAGCGTCTGGAATGTTGCACCCGAGTACCAGGGGACGAAAACTGAGACATATTTGAACACGTCTCCCGATCACATGGTTGATCATACTCTAGGTTCCACATGCATGTTTCAGCTGAAGGAAGAATACCTTAAACCTGGGTAGTTGAAACCCGTGGAATGGGTACCATGCAATATGACTTCAAAGGGTCTTCATTTGCTCACCGAACCTCTCCAATCCTATCACTGCTGCGTTTATGCCCCTGTACACATGCTTGATTCTCTTTCGGAGACATAAGAATCCATAGGTTTTAAGATACTTACTAGTCAGGTACATTCTTAGGCGTTTAATATGGGGTGTTGAGTCCATTTCGTTGAGCAAGGAGTAGCTCTTGTCTATTCCATATTTGGCTTAAGGAACTTTATCTGTGCTCATTTCAATCTCTGGTTTTATGCATCACCCCAACTCACCTTTACCCTTAAGCAAGCATAAGTTGGTTTTCTAAATTTGAGACCCTGTTCTGTTCTGTAATTCAGTTCCTGTGGAGCCAAGTTTACATTCCGTGTATTACTGATATCTTATGATGTTTCTTTTTCTGTGTGACTTATTTCAGTTAGAATCATCATACCTGAATCCACTCATTGTGCTGCTAAGGGCCTGATGACTTAGATTTCATTGCTGAGTGATATTGCTTTGTAAGTAAATACCACAACTTCATTATCCATTTTTCACTTTCTGCGATGTTGAACTTGTACTGTAAACGAGGTTCTTGTAAACAGAGGCGTCCCAAACTTTGGGGTGGCTGTGTCTTTTTGATTTTAATTTCCCTAAGCTATAGGACCATAAGTGGAAGTGCCCTAGGCTCTGTTGCTTTGTTTTTTAGATGTTTCAGGAAACACCATACACTTCTCCCGAGTGTCTGTTGGCAATTTACATCCCGCCCATCAGCATAACAAGGC
This sequence comes from Pseudorca crassidens, assembly GCF_039906515.1. Taxonomy (NCBI): domain Eukaryota; kingdom Metazoa; phylum Chordata; class Mammalia; order Artiodactyla; family Delphinidae; genus Pseudorca; species Pseudorca crassidens. Next base: position 1,171,726 of record NW_027136329.1, on the reverse strand, counting down.
TCCCAGTTCTCCATGGCCTGTCCTGCCTTTCTGGATTTTACACTTTTTTCAGATGGCCCTTTTGACCGGGGGGAAGTGAGACTTCATTGTAGTGCAGATTTCCTTTGCAAGTTTGCTTAGTTGGCCAAAAAGGACGTATGCGTTTTTTCCTGAATATATTCAGGAAAAAACGCATACGTCCTTTTTGGCCAAGTGCATCATTGTGGACGTTCTGCCTCTTTTCCTATGCTTTCAATGCAATTCCAGTCTACCTCCTGAAATCGGTTTCCTGCAATTCTGCCCCGCTTTCAAGTCCTCTTGGCAGCCTTACTTTAGTATATTTTTGGACGATAGCTGTCATTTATAACTCTGCAGGTTTGTGAATTACAGTGCCCCTGAGCTCCTTTCTTCAACTCGCTTTCTTGTGACCTGGCCGCAACACCGCAGGATGGCTTCAGGCCCTAATCTGGTTCCGGCACGGCACGCTGAGCCTTTGGTTAATTCCTCTTCCTGGTGGGAAATGAGAGTTAAATTTGCCCGTCCAGACACCTCCAGCTAGTCTCTCATTGGTTCTCGCTATTCCTGTTCATCTTCCGCAGAAATTGCAAACTGGGCCAAACAGGAGGTTAAAGGCGCTGACTCTCCAAGTGGGGAGAGTGTTAGTAAAGCATCTGGAATGTTGCACCCGAGTACCAGGGGAGGAAAACTGAGACATATGTGAACACGTCTCCCGTTCACACGGTTGATCATACTCTGGGTTCCACATGCATGTTTTCGCTGAAGTAAGAATACCTTAAACCTGGAGAGTTGAGACCCGTGGAATGGGTACCATGCAATATGACTTCAAAGGGTCTTCATTTGCTCACCGAACCTCTCCAATCCTATCACTGCTGCGTTTATGCCCCTGTACACATGCTTGATTCTCTTTCGGAGACATAGCAATCCATAGGTTTTAAGATACTTACTAGTCAGGTACATTCTTAGGCTTTTAATATGCGGTGTTGAGTCCATTTCGTTGAGCAAGGAGTAGCTCTTGTCTATTCCATATTTGGCTTAAGGAACTTTATCTGTGCTCATTTCAATCTCTGGTTTTATGCAGCACCCCAACTCATCTTTACCCTTAAGCAAGCATAAGTTGGTTTTCTAAATTTGAGACCCTGTTCTGTTCTGTAATTCAGTTCCTGTGTAGCCAAGTTTACATTCCGTGTATTACTGATATCTTATGATGTTTCTTTTTCTGTGTGACTTATTTCAGTTAGAATCATCATACCTGAATCCACTCATTGTGCTGCTAAGGGCCTGATGACATAGATTTCATTGCTGAGTGATATTGCTTTGTAAGTAAATACCACAACTTCTTTATCCATTTTTCACTTTCTGCGATGTTGAACTTGTACTGTAAACGAGGTTCTTGTAAACAGAGGCGTCCCAATGTTTGGGGTGGCTGTGTCTTTTTGATTTTAATTTCCCTAAGCTATAGGACCATAAGTGGAAGTGCCCTAGGCTCTGTTGCTTTGTTTTTTAGATGTTTCAGGAAACACCATACACTTCTCCCGAGTGTCTGTTGGCAATTTACATCCCGCCCATCAGCATAACAAGGCTCCCAGTTCTCCATGGCCTGTCCTGCCTTTCTGGATTTTACACTTTTTTCAGATGGCCCTTTTGACCGGGGGGAAGTGAGACTTCATTGTAGTGCAGATTTCCTTTGCAAGCTTGCTTGGTTGGCCAAAAAGGGCGTATGCGTTTTTTCCTGAATATATTCAGGAAAAAACGCATACGCCCTTTTTGGCCAAGTGCATCATTGTGGACGTTCTGCCTCTTTTCCTATGCTTTCAATGCAATTCCAGTCTACCTCCTGAAATCGGTTTCCTGCAATTCTGCCCCGCTTTCAAGTCCTCTTGGCAGCCTTACTTCAGTATATTTTTGGACGATAGCTGTCATTTATAACTCTGCAGGTTTGTGAATTACAGTGCCCCTGAGCTCCTTTCTTCAACTCGCTTTCTTTTGAGCTGGCCGCAACACCGCAGGATGGCTTCAGGCCCTAATCTGGTTCCGGCACGGCATGCTGAGCCTTTGGTTATTTCCTCTTCCTAGTGGGAAATGAGAGTTAAATTTGCCCGTCCAGACACCTCCAGCTAGTCTCTCATTGGTTCTCGCTATTCCTGTTCATCTTCCGCAGAAATTGCAAACTGGGCCAAACAGGAGGTTAAAGGGACTGACTCTCCAAGTGGGGAGAGTGTTAGTAAAGCGTCTGGAATGTTGCACCCGAGTACCAGGGTACGAAAACTGAGACATATTTGAACACGTCTCCCGATCACATGGTTGATCATACTCTAGTTTCCACATGCATGTTTTAGCTGAAGGAAGAATACCTTAAACCTGGGTAGTTGAAACCGTGGAATGGGTACCATGCAATATGACTTCAAAGGGTCTTCATTTGCTCACCGAACCTCTCCAATCCTATCACTGCTGCGTTTATGCCCCTGTACACATGCTTGATTCTCTTTCGGAGACATAGCAATCCATAGGTTTTAAGATACTTACTAGTAAGGTACATTCTTATGCGTTTAATATGCGGTGTTGAGTCCACTTCGTTGAGCAAGGAGTAGATCTTGTCTATTCCATATTTGGCTTAAGGAACTTTATCTGTGCTCATTTCAATCTCTGGTTTTATGCAGCACCCCAACTCACCTTTACCCTTAAGCAAGCATAAGTTGGTTTTCTAAATTTGAGACCCTGTTCTGTTCCGTAATTCAGTTCCTGTGTAGCCAAGTTTACATTCCGTGTATTACTGATATCTTATGATGTTTCTTTTTCTGTGTGACTTATTTCAGTTAGAATCATCATACCTGAATCCACTCATTGTGCTGCTAAGGGCCTGATGACATAGATTTCATTACTGAGTGATATTGCTTTGTAAGTAAATACCACAACTTCTTTATCCATTTTTCACTTTCTGTGATATTGAACTTGTACGGTAAACGAGGTTCTTGTAAACAGAGGCGTCCCAAACTTTGGGGTGGCTGTGTCTTTTTGATTTTAATTTCCCTAAGCTATAGGACCATAAGTGGAAGTGCCCTAGGCTCTGTTGCTTTGTTTTTTAGATGTTTCAGGAAACACCATACACTTCTCCCGAATGTCTGTTGGCAATTTACATCCCGCTCATCAGCATAACAAGGCTCCCAGTTCTCCATGGCCTGTCCTGCCTTTCTGGATTTTACACTTTTTTCAGATGGCCCTTTTGACCGGGGGGAAGTGAGACTTCACTGTACTGCAGATTTCCTTTGCAAGCTTGCTTGGTTGGCCAAAAAGGGCGTATGCGTTTTTTCCTGAATATATTCAGGAAAAAACGCATACGCCCTTTTTGGCCAAGTGCATCATTGTGGACATTCTGCCTCTTTTCCTATGCTTTCAATGCAATTCCAGTCTACCTCCTGAAATCGGTTTCCTGCAATTCTGCCCCGCTTTCAAGTCCTCTTGGCAGCCTTACTTCAGTATATTTTTGGACAATAGCTGTCATTTATAAGTCTGCAAGTTTGTGAATTACAGTGTCCCTTAGCTCCTTTCTTCAACTCGCTTTCTTGTGAGCTGGCCGCAACATCGCAGGATTGCTTCAAGCCCTAATCTGGTTCCAGCACGGCACACTGTGCCTTAGCTTAATTCCTCTTCCTGGTGGAAAATGAGAGTTAAATATGCCCGTCCAGACACCTCCAGCTAGTCTCTCATTGGTTCTCCCTATTCCTGTTCATCTTCCACTGAAATTGAAAACAGGGCCAAACAGGAGGTTAAAGGCACTGACTCTCCAAGACGGGAGAGTGTTAGTAAAGCGTCTGGAATGTTGCACCCTAGTACCAGGGGACGAAAACTGAGACATATTTGAACACGTCTCCCGATCACATGGTTGATCATACTCTAGGTTCCATATGCATGTTTTAGCTGAAGGAAGAATACCTTAAACCTGGGTAGTTGAAACCCGTGGAATGGGTACTATGCAATATGACTTCAAAGGGTCTTCATTTGCTCACCGAACCTCTCCAATCCTATCACTGCTGCGTTTATGCCCCTGTAGACATGCTTGATTCTCCTTCGGAGACATAGCAATCCATAGGTTTTAATATACTTACTAGTCAGGTACATTCTTAGGCGTTTAATATGCGGTGTTGAGTCCATTTCGTTGAGCAAGGAGTAGCTCTTGTCTATTCCATATTTGGCTTAAGGAACTTTATCTGTGCTCATTTCAATCTCTGGTTTTATGCAGCACCCCAACTCACCTTTACCCTTAAGCAAGCATAAGTTGGTTTTCTAAATTTGAGACCCTGTTCTGTTCTGTAATTCAGTTCCTGTGGAGCCAAGTTTACATTCCGTGTATTACTGATATCTTATGATGTTTCTTTTTCTGTGTGACTTATTTCAGTTAGAATCATCATACCTGAATCCACTCATTGTGCTGCTAAGGGCCTGATGACATAGATTTCATTGCTGAGTGATATTGCTTTGTAAGTAAATACCACAACTTCTTTATCCATTTTTCACTTTCTGTGATGTTGAACTTGTACTGTAAACGAGGTTCTTGTAAACAGAGGCGTCCCAAACTTTGGGGTGGCTGTGTCTTTTTGATTTTAATTTCCCTAAGCTATAGGACCATAAGTGGAAGTGCCCTAGGCTCTGTTGCTTTGTTTTTTAGATGTTTCAGGAAACACCATACACTTCTCCCGAGTGTCTGTTGGCAATTTACATGCCGCCCATCAGCATAACAAGGCTCCCAGTTCTCCATGGCCTGTCCTGCCTTTCTGGATTTTACACTTTTTTCAGATGGCCCTTTTGACCGGGGGGAAGTGAGACTTCATTGTAGTGCAGATTTCCTTTGCAAGCTTGCTTGGTTGGCCAAAAAGGGCGTATGCCTTTTTTCCTGAATAAATTCAGGAAAAAAGGCATACGCCCTTTTTGGCCAAGTGAATCATTGTGGACGTTCTGCCTCTTTTCCTATGCTTTAAATGCAATTCCAGTGTACCTCCTGAAATCGTTTTCCTGCAATTCTGCCTTGCTTTCAATGCCTCTTCATAGCCTTACCTCAATATATTTTTTGAAAATAGTTGGTCTTTATAACTCTGCAGGTTTTTGAATTGCAGTGGCCCTTAGCTCCATTTTTCAGCTCTTATTTTTGTGATCTTGCCTCATAACCACAAGATTCCTTCAGGCCCTATTCTTCTTCTGGGGCACCTTGCTGTGCCTTTGGTTTATTCTTCTTACTGATGTGAATTTAGAGTGACATGTGCCCATTGAAACCGCTACAGCTAGTTTCTCACTGGTTCCCCCTATTCCCATTCATCCTCCGCACTAACTGCAGACTGTGCGATACCAGAACTTAAAGACATTGACTCTCCATGTGGGGATATTTTTGGTAAAGCGGCTGGAATGTCGATCCGGAGCCCCAGGAGAGGAAAAATGAGGTGCGTTTTAGAAACCTTTCCCGATCATATGGTATACCAGTCGCTGGGTTTCCCAAGCATGGTTTAGCTGTAGGAAGATTCCCTTCAACCTGGAGTGTTGGGACCCTTGGAATGAGTAGCATGAAGTATTGCATTAAACTTTTGGCAGTTGCTCACCAAAGCTCATCAATCCTCTCAGCCCCAAGTGTCCAGCCTTATGTCTTATCCAGCTGTGGGTTTATATGTGGTCAATCCAGGTTGCATCACAGCCCCTGAGCGAATTTTGTAAGAATTTTTCTCTCTTTCATTGTTTCTGCGTTTTGTTTTTAAAATTTATTTCTATAATGGGGTTTAGCTCATTTTCACTGCTGTGTTTGTGCCACTCTGCACACACTTGATTCCCTTATGGAGATATATCAATACATGGGTTTTAAGATTCTTATTACTCAGATATATTTCTCTGCGGTGTATAGGGTGTGTTGAGGCCAGTTCATTGAGCAAGGTGTAGATCTTGTCTAATATCTATTTGGTTTATTGAACGGTATCTGTGCTAATTTCAAACTCTGGTTTTATGCATCACCCCACCTCTCCTTTCCCCTTAAGCTGAAATAAGTGTGTTTTCTAAATGTGAGACACTGTTCTGTTCTGTAATTCATTTCTTGTGCAGCCATATTTACCCTCCCTCTATAAGTGATATCTTATGATATGTTTCTTTTTCTGTTTGACTTATTTCAAGTAGTATTATCGGACCTAAATCCACTCTTTATCCTTCTACTAGCCTTATTACATTGATTTCATGGTGAAGAGATATTCCATTGTACATAAGTACCACATCTTCTTTATCCATTGCTCTCTTTCCTGGGATATTTAAGGTATACTGAAGTTGAGGTTCTTGTAAACAGAGTAGCCCTAAACTGTGGTGTGCTTGTGTCTTGTTGATTTTTAGACTTCCCTAGATATACTCCCATGATTGGAAGTGTCCTATGCTCTGTAGCTCTGTTTTTTAGATGATTTAGGAACCACCATACACTTCTCCAGAGTGGCTCTCGGCAGTTCACACACTGCCCATCAGCGTATAAAGGCTCCCTGTTCTCCATGGCCTGTCCTGCATTTCTGGTTTTTACAATTTTTTAGGATGGCCCTTTTGACCAGTGGGAAATGAGACTTCTTTGTTGTGCACATTTGCATTGCTTGCTTGCTTCGTTGCCCATAAAGTGCGTATGCGTTTTTTCCTGGATATAATCAGGAAAAAACGCATACGCCCTTTTGGGCCAACTGCATCATTGTCGAAATTCTGCCGCTTTTCATGTGCTTTAAAGACGAGTCCAATCTATCTCTTGAAATCTGTTTCTTGCAATTCTGTCTTGCATTCAGATCCTCTTCTTTGCCTTACCTCAACATATTTTTGGACGTTAGTTTTCATTTATAACTCTGCAGGTTTGTGAATTGCAGTGACCCTGAGCTCCATTTTTTAAGTTGCTCTTTTGTGAGCTGGCCTCAAACCCGCAGGATTGCTTCAGGCCCTATTTTGGCTCGGGCGAGGCGGGCTGAGCCTTTTTTCAATTCTTATTCTTAATGGGAAATTAGAGTGATATGTGCCCGTCCAAACCCCTACAACTATTCTCTCATTGGTTCCCCGTTCATCCTCCTCACAATTTGCAAAATGTGTGAAACAGAAGTTGAAATGTGCTGATTCTCCAAGTGGGGAGATTCTAAGTAACGTGGCTGGAATGGTGAACAGGAGCACCAGGAGAGGATAAATGAGCTGCATTTTAGACACATCTCCCGATCACATGGTGTACAGTCCTCTGGGTTTTCCATGCATGTTTTAGCTGTAGGACGATCCCTTGAACCTGCATATTTGGGACCCATTGAATGGGTACCAGGTAGTATTACTTTAAAGGGTGTACATTTCCTCACCCAACCTCACATTTCTCTTAGCGCAAACAGTTTCCAGCCTTATGTCTCATCCTGCTGTGGGTCTAGATGTGTTCAATCCATGTTGCATCACCGGCCCTGAGGAAAAGTTGTAAGAGGTTTTCTCTGTCTCTCTGTCGTTTATTTTTTTCAATTTATTACTATATTGGTTACAGCTGATTTTCAAAGCTCTGTTTCTTGCTGCTGTACATCCACTTGATTCACGTACAGAGAGACATCAGTAAATTCTTTCTCAGATTCTTACCAGTCGTATATATTCTTTTCCGGTGACTTGAGTGTGCTGAGTGCAGTTCTTTTAGCTACCGTGTAGGCCTTGTTGATTATCAGTTTGGTATTTGGAATGGTATCTTTGCTAATTTCAACCTCCTGGGTGATGCCTCACCCCTCCCCACCTTTCCCGTTTAGCAGCCTTATGCGTGTTTTCTACATATTTGACTATGTTTTTGTTTTGTAATTTATTTCATGTGTAGCCATTTTGGATTCCACCTTTAAGTGATATCTTATGATATGTGTCTTTTTCTTTTTGAATTCTGTCACTTAGAAAGATCATACGTAACTCCTCCGGAGTTGTTACAACTGGCCATATTTCATTGATTTCCAGGCTGAATAATATTCCACTCTACCTAAGTACCACATCTCTACCCATTTTTTCCCTCCAGAGACATTTAAGTTATATCCTAGTTGAGTATCTTTTAAACAGAGAGGGGGTAAACATTGGGGTGCCTGTGTCCTCTCGATTTTTGTTTTTCTCAAGATATACGCCCATGAGTGCAAGTGCCCTATGCTCTGTAGCTCATTTTTTAGATGCTTTAGTAAACACAATACACTTCTCCAGAATGGCCGTTGGCAATATACATTTCCACTATAAGTCTCACAGGGCTCCCTCTTCTCCTTGCCCTGTCCTGCATTTCTGTTGTTTACGCTTTATGAGGATGGCTCTTCTGACTGATGCGAAGTGATATCTTTTGTAGTATTGACTTCCAGTGCCCACCTGTTTGGTTGGCTAAAAAAGTGTATGCCCTTTTCTTGAATATATACAGAAAAAAACGCATACACCCTTTTTGGCCAACTGCAATGTTGGCAATGTTCAGCTCCTTTTCTTGTGCTTAATGGCGAGTCCTTTCTACCTCCTCAAATCCCTTTCCTGCCATTCTCCCTTGCTTACAAGTCCTTTTCTCTGACTTTCCTCAAGACATTTTTCAGTGATGGATATTTTCAACTCTGCAGTTTTGTGAATTTTACTGCCCCTGAGTTCCATTGTTCAACTTGTGTTTATGGGAACTGGCCACAAAGCAGCGGGATTTCCTCAAGCCCTATACTGTTTCCATGGGCAACCCTAGCCTTTGGTCAATTCGTCTTCCTGATTGGAAATTAGAGTGACATGTGCCTGTCTGAACACCTAGGACTTGTCTCTCATTGTTCCTCATCCTTCCGCTTCATCCTCTGGACAAATTCCAAACTGTACGCAACAGGATGTTGGCAGTGCTGACATCTCCAAGTGGGGAGACTGTTAGTAAAGACGCTGGAGGGGTGAACCCGAGCACCAGGAGATGAGGAGATGAGATGCCTTTTCCAAACTCTTCCCGATCAGACGGTATACCATCCTCTGGGTGTGACAGACATGTTTTAGCAGTAGGAAGAGTCCCATTCATGTAAGGAGAACACCAGGGCTTTTTCAAAATCAGTGTCTCCCCGAAACCCAAACTGGGGAATTTTTTAAGCTACGGCTACACATATGTTCATTAAGGGCCTTGGGAAGTAGGCAGAGTCCAAACTTTAGATGATTGAAGTCTTCAGGGTCAGAAGCACTCACCACCAGCTTCCCTTAGGTTACACTTTAACTGTCATTGATAGATGATGTCAATAAAAATATCTATTCTTTTTCAGATTATTTCCCCTTATAGGTTATTGCAAAATGTTGAGTGTAGTTCCCTGTGCTATACAGTAGTTCCTTGTTGATGATCTATTTTATACATAGCAGTGTGTATGTGTTAATCCCAAACTGTTAATTTATCCCTCCTCCCACCTTTCCCCTTTGGTAATAATAAATTATAAGATTTTATACTTCTCAGAAATGGGGGAGCTGAAAGAGAGGTATCATTTTCAATGGAAAAGCATTTAAAACAAGATTGAAGCTTTAACCAAGATTATTAGATGTACATCCTTGGAAAGAAATCACTTCGTTTCTCTAATATTGACCTGACAAATAAGACAAACCTTTTCACTGAACTTGCTTATAATAAAGTGATGGAAATATCAAATGGAAGTGTTAGAAACATCTTATTTTACCCGAGCCTTATACACTGTTCTATGTTAACTACAGTTTGGCTCACACATCTGTTCATTGAGGTTACAATAGTCTCAATTTCTGTTACTGATCCTCCAGAGTGGACCCCAACAAGTGTCCCCCTGCCCAGTGTCATTGGGGCCAACAGATCGAGACTGAGTTTGGTTCACAAGCAAAGGAAACTTTATATTTTGATCAGAGAATGGAGAGGTGAGAGCATGCACTACCCCGTGGGCTGTGGGCTGGGCTGCTGTGTAGAGATCCTGTCAGAGTCAGTGGGAGGGAGGGGGCGGAGCTCTCGAGGGCCAGGTTGGCTGCAGCTCAGGCTCTATATCGCGGAGTCTGCACTGGGCCCCAGGAGCTGAGGTGTCGACCCAGCCATTCTGCACTAGGAAATCTGGTCTGAAGTGCCGGGTGTGGAACCTCTGCATGCGGGACCCTAGGAGCACGTGAAATTAGACAAAGCACAAAGGATAAAAAAGGTTAGACTTGACTTTATTGCCCAGATTCTATTTTTATCTCCCAGGGATTTTTAATGGGCTTTGCTGGGGACAAACCCCTCCTCTGCCTTTTGTCCCGTTCCTCATTCTTGGAGTGCTGAGGGTGCAGACACTTCTTCTGTAACTGCTGAGTGCTGAGTTGGGAGCCCTAATACCCGGGGGCGAGGGTCAGAGCTTCTCCCCAGCAGCCTCCAGGTGACGTTGATTGTCCCCAGGCCCCCTGCCTCCCTGCTCGTCCACCTGAGCACCAGCATTGGAAGTGTTATAGATTCTAATGACCTTTAAGGGTCCAGGAAAGAGATGTGCAGAGACGCTGTGGGGGCCGGTTTCACCCCGCCCCACATTTGTTCGGCCACCTTAGGCTGACCGTTTCTGCCAGCCTAGATGCTCTGACCAGTAGTCTGCGCTTTCTTCAATTAGGCCCCTGAATTAACGTACAAACAGCACCAGGTGTCAGAGCCCTGCCCGCTCAACTCCCAGACAGTCCAGGGTCAGTGGTGATCAAGGACCATGATGACCACTGAGTCAACAGCCTTTTGAAGTAAACAGGAGTCCAGCCGGTCTTATTGGCCACCATCATCACGGTGTCTGTAGGCTTTTCTATGGTGACAGTGTGATATACGGTTCCCCCGCCAAGATTATTAGCTCCCCTCTGGGTGCAGTAAGTCCTGCAAGCAGTAGTCTACTCTTTTGGGACACACTCTTATTGTTTTATGAGAGAAACTCCAGGTCAAGTGATGTTCACACGAGTCGTCATGGTGCCCTGTTGCCCCCGGTTATCTCTCTGGATGTTGGAGTTGGAGGGCCTCCTCACTCGAGGTCGGTGTGCCCACGGAGCGAACCCTGCAACTTCAGGGCATCGTTGGTGGTTAGGATCACCACGTGGGGTCCTTTTCCCTTAGGAAGGAGGTGGCCTTTTGGGCTGCTGATTTCCAGGTTTTTAGATACCGCCAGTATCTTGGCCAGATGCGGCAGTGGGCCAAGCCCCTTGGTGACCGTAGTTTATCCTACCTGGATGGCATTCTTGCATTGTTCCATTTCAAGTGGTCCCAGTTTTTGCACTAATTCTCCAATGGCGATTCACCTTTCACCGGGAATGTAAAGGTCAAAGGGTTTAGCTAAATTAGGGAGTTCCAGGGCAAGGGTCTGAATTGACTGCTCTTTCCATTCTTGAAAGGCCACTTCTGGATTCTATTCAAAAGGATCATCATCTTTTCCTTTCAGTGTTTCATATAGAGGCCCAGCTAGTAGACTGTAGTTAGGGATCCAGAAGCAGCAAACCCTGGCCTCCCCAGGAACCCCTAAGCTGTCTTCTAGTTTTAGAAAGGGGTAAGGCTGCAAATGGTTTCTTCCCTTTCCTGGGATGGGCTTCTCCGACCTTCTGTGAGAATGAAGCCCAGGCAGGTCACCGCAGTCTGTGATATTTGAGCTTTTTCTTGGACAACTTCTATCCTTTATTGGCTTGGTAGTTCAGAGGCCTCCTTAGTAGGGCTGGCGATCAGAATGTCGTCTGCGTACTGAAGGAGGGTTTCCTTTTCCAGAGGTAGAACTTTTAGGTCTTTAGCTAAGCTTTCCCCAAAGATGGTGTGGGAATTTTTGCACCCTTGGGGCAAGACGGCCCGGAAGTATTGTTTTAGTTGTATGTTGAGTCCTGCCACTCACAAGCCAAAATTTCTTGTGACTCTGGGACTAATGGAATACAAAAGAAGGCATCATTGAAGACTAATACAGAATACCATGTCCTGGTGGTTGGTAGAATGACCAGCAGGGTGTAGGAATTAGGAGCAACTGGAGGTATATCCTCGGTGGCTTCACTGACTGTCCTGACATCCTTTACCAGGTCCCCAGCAGCCCATGGGGCTCTCGTGGTCAGACCAATCCCAGAATATGGAGCTCACCTGGGCAGGTACCCCACCCCCACCCCAGCCCACGGGGCTCTCGTGGTCAGGCCCTTCCCAGGATACAGAGCTACCCTTGCAGGTACCGTGGCAGGGCTGGGCACACAGGAACCGTGCACATAGCCCTCATTGCAGAGCACCCCCAGCTCACCTGTCGCTCAGAGCTGGCACAGAGCACCTCAGAGCAGGACTTGAACTAACAAACAGCAGCTGCGACAGGTCTGTGACCCTGGGCATCACTCTGTGCGGCCTCCCTCCACCTGGTCTTCCAGAGACTTCCACTGCACCCGGGGCACCAGGCCTCTGTCTCCAACCACCACCCACCCCTCCTCTCCCTGACTCCTGGGTTCCTCTCATAAGGAGAGGGTTTTCTTGAAGTTGTCTCCCACTCATGGGCCAGATAAAATGATTAGAAAACAAGCCAAAGCTGCAGCCCCTTGTCTATCCTGACTCTCAGGAGCCCACACCTGTTCCTTGGACCTGGCCGGTTCAGCAAGTTCCATTTTCTGCAACTGTGAGCCCCTGAGGGGTGATGATTGGCTGACCTGGGCAGCCTTACCGTGCGGGCCAGCCCTCCCCAGGTGTGCCTGGGTTGAGATCAATATAAATACCACTCCAGGCAGCAAGAGCCCCTGCAGCCGTGCCTGACGCCATTTTCTCTGCCCTGTCAGCAGTCTCGGGGCTGGGCTGGTGGGAGGGAGTGAGAGGCCACGGCTTTGTGGGTGGCCCAGTGTGAGTGGGGTTCTGCTGGACTTTCTGCAGCAGTTGCCAGGCTGCCACCTGCTAAAGAAGAGGATGTGTCACCCATACCTGCTGCTGGAATTTCTCCCTGGGCAGAGGTGAGGAAGGAAAAAAGCAGTGGGGGCAGGGACAGGACGGGTATCTCAGTCAGGGAAATGGAAATCTTCCAGAAGAGCACCCAGGGCCAGGACCATCCTGGCTGGCCTGCAGGCACCAAGTCGGCCGGCATGCTGTCACTCGTGTGGCTCTATGGCCCTTCCTCTAGGCTTTCAAGTCCTTGTATATATTCAGGTGTTTTACCTGGGACGGGTGGGAATAGTTCAGCAGCAACTGGCCTGGGGCTCAGCTCACGTTTACTCACAGATGCCTCGGCACGGTGCCCCAGCTTTGCAATGAGGACGCTTGTTGCGTGGGGGCTGCTGGCTGAATGGGAGACGATTCCCCACCACTGGCCAACTTCAGAATTGTTTACAACTGGAGCAAGTGCCCTGATACGGTTTTCCTCTGTGGAACTGGTGGGTTCTGTGTTTTTTTTCTCTTTTTCGTTTTTGCTTCAAGGTAGATTTTATTCCTCTTTTTTGTATTTACAGATATAAGCATGGAAATAATTTATTCATATAAATACATGTATGTGAAGGGAATAATTGTTTTTTCTGTTTTATTTTTTAAATTTTATTTCTTTTTAATTTTGAATTTTATTTTATATTTTTATACAGCAGGTTCTTATTGGTTATCTATTTTATACATATAAATGTATACATGCCAATCCCAGTCTCTCAACTCCTCCCACCACCACCCCCCCAACAGCTTTCCCCCCTTGTTGTCCATACATTTGTTGTCTACATCTGTTGCTCTATTTATGCCTTGCAAAATGGTTAATCTGTACAGTTTTTCTAGGTTCCACATATATGCATGAATATACAAGATTTGTTTTTCTCTTTCTGACTTACTTCACTCTGTATGACAGTCTCTAGATCCATCGACGTCTCTACAAATGACCCAATTTCATTCCTTTTCATGGCTTAGTAATATTCCATTTTATATATGTACCACAGCTTTATGCATTCGTCTGTCTGTGGGCATTTAGGTTGCTTCCATTACCTCGATATTGTAAATAGTGATGCAATGAACATTGCGGTGAATGTCTCGTTTTGATTTATGGTTTTGTCTGGGTATATGTCCAGTACTGGGATTGCTGTATCATATGGTAATTCTATTGTTAGTTTCTTAAGAAACTCCGTATTGTTCTCCGTAGTGACTGTATCAATTTATATTCCCAACAATAGTGGAAGAGGGTTCCTTTTCTCCACACCCTTTCCAGCATTTTTGTTTGTAGATTTTCTCATGATGCCCATTCTATCAGGTGTGAGGTGATACCTCATTGTTGAGTCCATTTTGTTGAGCAAGGGGTAGGTCTTGTCTATTACATATTTGGCTTATTGAATGGTATCTGTGCTAATTTCAAACTCTGGTTTTATGCAGCACCCCAACTCACTTTCCCCCTTAAGGAAGCATAAGTTGGTTTTCTAAACTTGAGACCCTGTTCTGTTTTGTAATTCAGTTCATGTGTAGCCAAGTTCACATTCCGTGTATTAGTGATATCTTATGATGTTTCTTTTTCTGTGTGACATATTTCAGTTAGAATCATCATACCTGAATCCACTCATTATGCTGCTACGGGCCTGATGACATAGATTTCATGGCTGAGTGATTTTGCATTGTACATAAGTACCACAACTTCTTTATCCATTTTTCACTTTCTGCGATATTGAACTGGTACCGTAAACGAGGTTCTTGTAAACAGAGCTGTCCCAAACTGTGGGGTGGCTGTGTCTTTTTGATTTTAATTTCCCTAAGCTATAGGACCATAAGTGGAAGTGCCCTAGGCTCTGTTGCTTTGTTTTTTAGATGTTTCAGGAAACACCATACACTTCTCCCGAGTGTCTGTTGGCAATTTAAATCCCGCCCATCAGCATAACAAGGCTCCCAGTTCTCCATGGCCTGTCCTGCCTTTCTGGATTTTACACTTTTTTCAGATGGCCCTTTTGACCGGGGGGAAGTGAGACTTCATTGTAGTGCAGATTTCCTTTGCAAGCTTGCTTGGTTGGCCAAAAAGGGCGTATGCGTTTTTTCCTGAATATATTCAGGAAAAAACGCATACGCCCTTTTTGGCCAAGTGCATCATTGTGGACGTTCTGCCTCTTTTCCTATGCTTTCAATGCAATTCCAGTCTACCTCCTGAAATCGGTTTCCTGCAATTCTGCCCCGCTTTCAAGTCCTCTTGGCAGCCTTACTTCAGTATATTTTTGGACGATAGCTGTCATTTATAACTCTGCAGGTTTGTGAATTACAGTGCCCCTGAGCTCCTTTCTTCAACTCGCTTTCTTTTGAGCTGGCCGCAACACCGCAGGATGGCTTCAGGCCCTAATCTGGTTCCGGCACGGCAAGCTGAGCCTTTGGTTAATTCCTCTTCCTGGTGGGAAATGAGAGTTAAATTTGCCCGTCCAGACACCTCCAGCTAGTCTCTCATTGGTTCTCGCTATTCCTGTTCATCTTCCGCAGAAATTGCAAACTGGGCCAAACACGAGGTTAAAGGGACTGACTCTCCAAGTCGGGAGGATGTTAGTAAAGCGTCTGGAATGTTGCACCCGAGTACCAGGGTACGAAAACTGAGACATATTTGAACACGTTTCCCGATCACATGGTTGATCATACTCTAGTTTCCACATGCATGTTTTAGCTGAAGGTAGAATACCTTAAACCTGGGTAGTTGAAACCCGTGGAATGGGTACCATGCAATATGACTTCAAAGGGTCTTCATTTGCTCACCGAACCTCTCCAATCCTATCACTGCTGCGTTTATGCCCCTGTACACATGCTTGATTCTCTTTCGGAGACATAGCAATCCATAGGTTTTAAGATACTTACTAGTCAGGTACATTCTTAGGCGTTTAATATGCGGTGTTGAGTCCATTTCGTTGAGCAAGGAGTAGCTCTTGTCTATTCCATATTTGGCTTAAGGAACTTTATCTGTGCTCATTTCAATCTCTGGTTTTATGCAGCACCCCAACTCACCTTTACCCTTAAGCAAGCATAAGTTGGTTTTCTAAATTTGAGACCCTGTTCTGTTCTGTAATTCAGTTCCTGTGTAGCCAAGTTTACATTCCATGTATTACTGATATCTTATGATGTTTCTTTTTCTGTGTGACTTATTTCAGTTAGAATCATCATACATGAATCCACTCATTGTGCTGCTAAGGGCCTGATGACATAGATTTCATTGCTGAGTGATATTGCTTTGTAAGTAAATACCACAACTTCTTTATCCATTTTTCACTTTCTGCGATGTTGAACTTGTACTGTAAACGAGGTTCTTGTAAACAGAGGTGTCCCAAACTTTGGGGTGGCTGTGTCTTTTTGATTTTAATTTCCCTAATCTATAGGACCATAAGTGGAAGTGCCCTAGGCTCTGTTGCTTTGTTTTTTAGATGTTTCAGGAAACACCATACACTTCTCCCGAGTGTCTGTTGGCAATTTACATCCCTCCCATCAGCATAAAAAGGCTCCCAGTTCTCCATGGCCTGTCCTGCCTTTCTGGATTTTACACTTTTTTCAGATGGCCCTTTTGACCGGGGGGAAGTGAGACTTCATTGTAGTGCAGATTTCCTTTGCAAGCTTGCTTGGTTGGCCAAAAAGTGCGTATGCGTTTTTTCCTGAATATATTCAGGAAAAAACGCATACGCCCTTTTTGGCCAAGTGCATCATTGTGGACGTTCTGCCTCTTTTCCTATGCTTTCAATGCAATTCCAGTCTACCTCCTGAAATCGGTTTCCTGCAATTCTGCCCCGCTTTCAAGTCCTCTTGGCAGCCTTACTTCAGTATATTTTTGGACGATAGCTGTCATTTATAACTCTGCAGGTTTGTGAATTACAGTGCCCCTGAGCTCCTTTCTTCAACTCGCTTTCTTTTGAGCTGGCCGCAACACCGCAGGATGGCTTCAGGCCCTAATCTGGTTCCGGCACGGCACGCTGAGCCTTTGGTTAATTCCTCTTCCTGGTGGGAAATGAGAGTTAAATTTGCCCGTCCAAACACCTCCAGCTAGTCTCTCATTGGTTCTCGCTATTCCTGTTCATCTTCCGCAGAAATTGCAAACTGGGCCAAACAGGAGGTTAAAGGGACTGACTCTCCAAGTCGGGAGGGTGTTAGTAAAGCGTCTGGAATGTTGCACCCGAGTACCAGGGTATGAAAACTGAGACATATTTGAACACGTCTCCCGTTCACACGGTTGATCATACTCTGGGTTCCACATGCATGTTTTAGCTGAAGGAAGAATACCTTAAACCTGGGTAGTTGAAACCCGTGGAATGGGTACCATGCAATATGACTTCAAAGGGTCTTCATTTGCTCACCGAACCTCTCCAATCCTATCACTGCTGCGTTTATGCCCCTGTACACATGCTTGGTTCTCTGTCGGAGACATAGCAATCCATAGGTTTTAAGATACTTACTAGTCAGGTACATTCTTAGGCGTTTAATATGCGGTGTTGAGTCCATTTCGTTGAGCAAGGAGTAGCTCTTGTCTATTCCATATTTGGCTTAAGGAACTTTATCTGTGCTCATTTCAATCTCTGGTTTTATGCAGCACCCCAACTCACCTTTACCCTTAAGCAAGCATAAGTTGGTTTTCTAAATTTGAGACCCTGTTCTGTTCTGTAATTCAGTTCCTGTGTAGCCAAGTTTACATTCCGTGTATTACTGATATCTTATGATGTTTCTTTTTCTGTGTGACTTATTTCAGTTAGAATCATCATACCTGAATCCACTCATTGTGCTGCTAAGGGCCTGATGACATAGATTTCATTGCTGAGTGATATTGCTTTGTAAGTAAATACCACAACTTCTTTATCCATTTTTCACTTTCTGCGATGTTGAACTTGTACTGTAAACGAGGTTCTTGTAAACAGAGGCGTCCCAAATTTTGGGGTGGCTGTGTCTTTTAGATTTTAATTTCCCTAAGCTATAGGACCATAAGTGGAAGTGCCCTAGGCTCTGTTGCTTTGTTTTTTAGATGTTTCAGGAAACACCATACACTTCTCCCGAGTGTCTGTTGGCAATTTACATCCCGCCCATCAGCATAACAAGGCTCCCAGTTCTCCATGGCCTGTCCTGCCTTTCTGGATTTTACACTTTTTTCAGATGGCCCTTTTGACCGGGGGGAAGTGAGACTTCATTGTAGTGCAGATTTCCTTTGCAAGCTTGCTTGGTTGGCCAAAAAGGGCGTATGCGTTTTTTCCTGAATATATTCAGGAAAAAACGCATACGCCCTTTTTGGCCAAGTGCATCATTGTGGACGTTCTGCCTCTTTTCCTATGCTTTCAATGCAATTCCAGTCTACCTCCTGAAATCGGTTTCCTGCAATTCTGCCCCGCTTTCAAGTCCTCTTGGCAGCCTTACTTCAGTATATTTTTGGACGATAGCTGTCATTGATAACTCTGCAGGTTTGTGAATTACAGTGCCCCTGAGCTCCTTTCTTCAACTCGCTTTCTTGTGACCTGGCCGCAACACCGCAGGATGGCTTCAGGCCCTAATCTGGTTCCGACACGGCAAGCTGAGCCTTTGGTTAATTCCTCTTCCTGGTGGGAAATGAGAGTTAAATTTGCCCGTCCAGACACCTCCAGCTAGTCTCTCATTGGTTCTCGCTATTCCTGTTCATCTTCCACAGAAATTGCAAACTGGGCCAAACAGGAGGTTAAAGGGACTGACTCTCCAAGTCGGGAGGGTGTTAGTAAAGCGTCTGGAATGTTGCACCCGAGTACCAGGGTACGAAAACTGAGACATATTTGAACACGTTTCCCGATCACATGGTTCATCATACTCTAGTTTCCACATGCATGTTTTAGCTGAAGGTAGAATACCTTAAACCTGGGTAGTTGAAACCCGTGGAATGGGTACCATGCAATATGACTTCAAAGGGTCTTCATTTGCTCACCGAACCTCTCCAATCCTATCACTGCTGCGTTTATGCCCCTGTACACATGCTTGATTCTCTTTCGGAGACATAGCAATCCATAGGTTTTAAGATACTTACTAGTCAGGTACATTCTTAGGCGTTTAATATGCGGTGTTGAGTCCATTTCGTTGAGCAAGGAGTAGCTCTTGTCTATTCCATATTTGGCTTAAGGAACTTTATCTGTGCTCATTTCAATCTCTGGTTTTATGCAGCACCCCAACTCACCTTTACCCTTAAGCAAGCATAAGTTGGTTTTCTAAATTTGAGACCCTGTTCTGTTCTGTAATTCAGTTCCTGTGTAGCCAAGTTTACATTCCGTGTATTACTGATATCTTATGATGTTTCTTTTTCTGTGTGACTTATTTCAGTTAGAATCATCATACCTGAATCCACTCATTGTGCTGCTAAGGGCCTGATGACATAGATTTCATTGCTGAGTGATATTGCTTTGTAAGTAAATACCACAACTTCTTTATCCATTTTTCACTTTCTGCGATGTTGAACTTGTACTGTAAATGAGGTTCTTGTAAACAGAGGCGTCCCAAACTTTGGGGTGGCTGTGTCTTTTTGATTTTAATTTCCCTAATCTATAGGACCATAAGTGGAAGTGCCCTAGGCTCTGTTGCTTTGTTTTTTAGATGTTTCAGGAAACACCATACACTTCTCCCGAGTGTCTGTTGGCAATTTACATCCCGCCCATCAGCATAACAAGGCTCCCAGTTCTCCATGGCCTGTCCTGCCTTTCTGGATTTTACACTTTTTTCAGATGGCCCTTTTGACCGGGGGGAAGTGAGACTTCATTGTAGTGCAGATTTCCTTTGCAAGCTTGCTTGGTTGGCCAAAAAGGGCGTATGCGTTTTTTCCTGAATATATTCAGGAAAAAACGCATACGCCCTTTTTGGCCAAGTGCATCATTGTGGACGTTCTGCCTCTTTTCCTATGCTTTCAATGCAATTCCAGTCTACCTCCTGAAATCGGTTTCCTGCAATTCTGCCCCGCTTTCAAGTCCTCTTGGCAGCCTTACTTCAGTATATTTTTGGACGATAGCTGTCATTTATAACTCTGCAGGTTTGTGAATTACAGTGCCCCTGAGCTCCTTTCTTCAACTCGCTTTCTGTTGAGCTGGCCGCAACACCGCAGGATGGCTTCAGGCCCTAATCTGGTTCCGGCACGGAACGCTGAGCCTTTGGTTAATTCCTCTTCCTGGTGGGAAATGAGAGTTAAATTTGCCCGTCCAGACACCTCCAGCTAGTCTCTCATTGGTTCTCGCTATTCCTGTTCATCTTCCACAGAAATTACAAACTGGGCCAAACAGGAGGTTAAAGGGACTGACTCTCCAAGTCGGGAGGGTGTTAGTAAAGCGTCTGGAATGTTGCACCCGAGTACCAGGGGACGAAAACTGAGACATATTTGAACACGTTTCCCGATCACATGTTTGATCATACTCTAGTTTCCACATGCATGTTTTAGCTGAAGGTAGAATACCTTAAACCTGGGTAGTTGAAACCCGTGGAATGGGTACCATGCAATATGACTTCAAAGGGTCTTCATTTGCTCACCGAACCTCTCCAATCCTATCACTGCTGCGTTTATGCCCCTGTACACATGCTTGATTCTCTTTCGGAGACATAGCAATCCATAGGTTTTAAGATACTTACTAGTCAGGTACATTCTTAGGCGTTTAATATGCGGTGTTGAGTCCATTTCGTTGAGCAAGGAGTAGCTCTTGTCTATTCCATATTTGGCTTAAGGAACTTTATCTGTGCTCATTTCAATCTCTGGTTTTATGCAGCACCCCAACTCACCTTTACCCTTAAGCAAGCATAAGTTGGTTTTCTAAATTTGAGACCCTGTTCTGTTCTGTAATTCAGTTCCTGTGTAGCCAAGTTTACATTCCGTGTATTACTGATATCTTATGATGTTTCTTTTTCTGTGTGACTTATTTCAGTTAGAATCATCATACCTGAATCCACTCATTGTGCTGCTAAGGGCCTGATGACATAGATTTCATTGCTGAGTGATATTGCTTTGTAAGTAAATACCACAACTTCTTTATCCATTTTTCACTTTCTGCGATGTTGAACTTGTACTGTAAACGAGGTTCTTGTCAACAGAGGCGTCCCAAACTTTGGGGTGGCTGTGTCTTTTTGATTTTAATTTCCCTAAGCTATAGGACCATAAGTGGAAGTGCCCTAGGCTCTGTTGCTTTGTTTTTTAGATGTTTCAGGAAACACCATACACTTCTCCCGAGTGTCTGTTGGCAATTTACATCCCGCCCATCAGCATAACAAGGCTCCCAGTTCTCCATGGCCTGTCCTGCCTTTCTGGATTTTACACTTTTTTCAGATGGCCCTTTTGACCGGGGGGAAGTGAGACTTCATTGTAGTGCAGATTTCCTTTGCAAGCTTGCTTGGTTGGCCAAAAAGGGCGTATGCGTTTTTTCCTGAATATATTCAGGAAAAAACGCATACGCCCTTTTTGGCCAAGTGCATCATTGTGGACGTTCTGCCTCTTTTCCTATGCTTTCAATGCAATTCCAGTCTACCTCCTGAAATCGGTTTCCTGCAATTCTGCCCCGCTTTCAAGTCCTCTTGGCAGCCTTACTTCAGTATATTTTTGGACGATAGCTGTCATTTATAACTCTGCAGGTTTGTGAATTACAGTGCCCCTGAGCTCCTTTCTTCAACTCGCTTTCTTGTGACCTGGCCGCAACACCGCAGGATGGCTTCAGGCCCTAATCTGGTTCCGGCACGGCACGCTGAGCCTTTGGTTAATTCCTCTTCCTGGTGGGAAATGAGAGTTAAATTTGCCCGTCCAGACACCTCCAGCTAGTCTCTCATTGGTTCTCGCTATTCCTGTTCATCTTCCACAGAAATTGCAAACTGGGCCAAACAGGAGGTTAAAGGGACTGACTCTCCAAGTCGGGAGGGTGTTAGTAAAGCGTCTGGAATGTTGCACCCGAGTACCAGGGTACGAAAACTGAGACATATTTGAACATGTTTCCCGATCACATGGTTGATCATACTTTGGGTTCCACATGCATGTTGTAGCTGAAGGAAGAATACCTTAAACCTGGGTAGTTGAAACCCGTGGAATGGGTACTATGCAATATGACTTCAAAGGGTCTTCATTTGCTCACCGAACCTCTCCAATCTTATCACTGCTGCGTTTATGCCCCTGTACACATGCTTGATTCTCTTTTGGAGACATAGCAATCCATAGGTTTTAAGATACTTACTAGTCAGGTACATTCTTAGGCGTTTAATATGCGGTGTTGAGTCCATTTCGTTGAGCAAGGAGTAGCTCTTGTCTATTCCATATTTGGCTTAAGGAACTTTATCTGTGCTCATTTCAATCTCTGGTTTTATGCAGCACCCCAACTCACCTTTCCCCTTAAGCAAGCATAAGTTGGTTTTCTAAATTTGAGACCCTGTTCTGTTCTGTAATTCAGTTCCTGTGTAGCCAAGTTTACATTCCGTGTATTACTGATATCTTATGATGTTTCTTTTTCTGTGTGACTTATTTCAGTTAGAATCATCATACCTGAATCCACTCATTGTGCTGCTAAGGGCCTGATGACATAGATTTCATTGCTGAGTGATATTGCTTTGTAAGTAAATACCACAACTTCTTTATCCATTTTTCACTTTCTGCGATGTTGAACTTGTACTGTAAACGAGGTTCTTGTAAACAGAGGCGTCCCAAACTTTGGGGTGGCTGTGTGTTTTAGAATTAAATTTCCCTAAGCTATAGGACCATAAGTGGAAGTGCCCTAGGCTCTGTTGCTTTGTTTTTTAGATGTTTCAGGAAACACCATACACTTCTCCCGAGTGTCTGTTGGCAATTTACATCCCGCCCATCAGCATAACAAGGCTCCCAGTTCTCCATGGCCTGTCCTGCCTTTCTGGATTTTACACTTTTTTCAGATGGCCCTTTTGACCGGGGGGAAGTGAGACTTCATTGTAGTGCAGATTTCCTTTGCAAGCTTGCTTGGTTGGCCAGAAAGGGCGTATGCGTTTTTTCCTGAATATATTCAGGAAAAAACGCATACGCCCTTTTTGGCCAAGTGCATCATTGTGGACGTTCTGCCTCTTTTCCTATGCTTTCAATGCAATTCCAGTCTACCTCCTGAAATCGGTTTCCTGCAATTCTGCCCCGCTTTCAAGTCCTCTTGGCAGCCTTACTTCAGTATATTTTTGGACGATAGCTGTCATTTATAACTCTGCAGGTTTGTGAATTACAGTGCCCCTGAGCTCCTTTCTTCAACTCGCTTTCTTGTGACCTGGCCGCAACATCGCAGGATGGCTTCAGGCCCTAATCTGGTTCCGGCACGGCAAGCTGAACCTTTGGTTAATTCCTCTTAATGGTGGGAAATGAGAGTTAAATTTGCCCGTCCAGACACCTCCAGCTAGTCTCTCATTGGTTCTCGCTATTCCTGTTCATCTTCCACAGAAATTGCAAACTGGGCCAAACAGGAGGTTAAAGGGACTGACTCTCCAAGTCGGGAGGGTGTTAGTAAAGCGTCTGGAATGTTGCACCCGAGTACCAGGGTACGAAAACTGAGACATATTTGAACACGTTTCCCGATCACATGGTTGATCATACTCTAGTTTCCACATGCATGTTTTAGCTGAAGGTAGAATACCTTAAACCTGGGTAGTTGAAACCCGTGGAATGGGTACCATGCAATATGACTTCAAAGGGTCTTCATTTGCTCACCGAACCTCTCCAATCCTATCACTGCTGCGTTTATGCCCCTGTACACATGCTTGGTTCTCTGTCGGAGACATAGCAATCCATAGGTTTTAAGATACTTACTAGTCAGGTACATTCTTAGGCGTTTAATATGCCGTGTTGAGTCCATTTCATTGAGCAAGGAGTAGCTCTTGTCTATTCCATATTTGGCTTAAGGAACTTTATCTGTGCTCATTTCAATCTCTGGTTTTATGCAGCACCCCAACTCACCTTTACCCTTAAGCAAGCATAAGTTGGTTTTCTAAATTTGAGACCCTGTTCTGTTCTGTAATTCAGTTCCTGTGTAGCCAAGTTTACATTCCGTGTATTACTGATATCTTATGATGTTTCTTTTTCTGTGTGACTTATTTCAGTTAGAATCATCGTACCTGAATCCACTCATTATGCTGCTACGGGCCTGATGACATAGATTTCATTGCTGATTGATATTGCATTGTACGTAAGTACCACAACTTCTTTATCCATTTTTCACTTTCTGCGATATTGAACTTGTACCGTAAACGAGGTTCTTGTAAACAGAGCCATCCCAAACTTTGGGGTGGCTGTGTCTTTTTGATTTTAATTTCCCTAAGCTATAGGACCATAAGTGGAAGTGCCCTAGGCTCTGTTGCTTTGTTTTTTAGATGTTTCAGGAAACCCCATACACTTCTCCCGAGTGGCTGTTGGCAATTTACATCCCATCCATCAGCATAACAAGGCTCCCAGTTCTCCATGGCCTGTCCTGCCTTTCTGGATTTTACACTTTTTTCAGATGGCCCTTTTGACCAGGGGGAAGTGAGACTTCATTGTAGTGCAGATTTCCTTTGCAAGCTTGCTTGGTTGGCCAAAAAGGGCGTATGCCTTTTTTCCTGAATAAATTCAGGAAAAAAGGCATACGCCCTTTTTGGCCAAGTGAATCATTGTGGACGTTCTGCCTCTTTTCCTATGCTTTCAATGCAATTCCAGTCTACCTCCTGAAATCGTTTTCCTGCAATTCTGCCTTGCTTTCAATGCCTCTTCATAGCCTTACCTCAATATATTTTTTGAAAATAGTTGGCCTTTATAACTCTGCAGGTTTTTGAATTGCAGTGGCCCTTAGCTCCATTTTTCAGCTCTTATTTTTGTGATCTTGCCTCATAACCACAGGATTCCTTCAGGCCCTATTCTTCTTCTGGGGCACCTTGCTGTGCCTTTGGTTTATTCTTCTTACTGATGTGAATTTAGAGTGACATGTGCCCATTGAAACCGCTACAGCTAGTTTCTCACTGGTTCCCCCTATTCCCATTCATCCTCTGCACTAACTGCAGACTGTGCGATACCAGAACTTAAAGACATTGACTCTCCATGTGGGGATATTTTTGGTAAAGCGGCTGGAATGTCGATCCGGAGCCCCAGGAGAGGAAAAATGAGGTGCGTTTTAGAAACCTTTCCCGATCATATGGTATACCAGTCGCTGGGTTTCCCAAGCATTGTTTAGCTGTAGGAAGATTCCCTTCAACCTGGAGTGTTGGGACCCTTGGAATGAGTAGCATGAAGTATTGCATTAAACTTTTGACAGTTGCTCACCAAAGCTCATCAATCCTCTCAGCCCCAAGTGTCCAGCCTTATGTCTTATCCAGCTGTGGGTTTATATGTGGTCAATCCAGGTTGCATCACAGCCCCTGAGCGAATTTTGTAAGAATTTTTCTCTCTTTCATTGTTTCTGCGTTTTGTTTTTAAAATTTATTTCTATAATGGGGTTTAGCTCATTTTCACTGCTGTGTTTGTCCCACTCTGCACACACTTGATTCCCTTATGGAGATATATCAATACATGGGTTTTAAGATTCTTATTACTCAGATATATTTCTCTGCGGTGTATAGGGTGTGTTGAGGCCAGTTCATTGAGCAAGGTGTAGATCTTGTCTAATATCTATTTGGTTTATTGAACGGTATCTGTGCTAATTTCAAACTCTGGTTTTATGCATCACCCCACCTCTCCTTTCCCCTTAAGCTGAAATAAGTGTGTTTTCTAAATGTGAGACACTGTTCTGTTCTGTAATTCATTTCTTGTGCAGCCATATTTACCCTCCCTCTATAAGTGATATCTTATGATATGTTTCTTTTCTGTTTGACTTATTTCAAGTAGTATTATCGGACCTAAATCCACTCTTTATCCTTCTACTAGCCTTATTACATTGATTTCATGGTGAAGAAATATTCCATTGTACATAAGTACCACATCTTCTTTATCCATTGCTCTCTTTCCTGGGATATTTAAGGTATACTGAAGTTGAGGTTCTTGTAAACAGAGTAGCCCTAAACTGTGGTGTGCTTGTGTCTTGTTGATTTTTAGACTTCCCTAGATATACTCCCATGATTGGAAGTGTCCTATGCTCTGTAGCTCTGTTTTTTAGATGATTTAGGAACCACCATACACTTCTCCAGAGTGGCTCTCGGCAGTTCACACACTGCCCATCAGCGTATAAAGGCTCCCTGTTCTCCATGGCCTGTCCTGCATTTCTGGTTTTTACAATTTTTTAGGATGGCCCTTTTGACCAGTGGGAAATGAGACTTCTTTGTTGTGCACATTTGCATTGCTTGCTTGCTTCGTTGCCCATAAAGTGCGTATGCGTTTTTTCCTGGATATAATCAGGAAAAAACGCATACGCCCTTTTGGGCCAACTGCATCATTGTCGAAATTCTGCCGCTTTTCATGTGCTTTAAAGACGAGTCCAATCTATCTCTTGAAATCTGTTTCTTGCAATTCTGTCTTGCATTCAGATCCTCTTCTTTGCCTTACCTCAACATATTTTTGGACGTTAGTTTTCATTTATAACTCTGCAGGTTTGTGAATTGCAGTGACCCTGA
The DNA here is from genome assembly GCF_039906515.1 of Pseudorca crassidens. Classification (NCBI taxonomy): domain Eukaryota; kingdom Metazoa; phylum Chordata; class Mammalia; order Artiodactyla; family Delphinidae; genus Pseudorca; species Pseudorca crassidens. Next base: position 1,145,361 of record NW_027136329.1, on the reverse strand, counting down.
GCTCCATTTTTTAAGTTGCTCTTTTGTGAGCTGGCCTCAAACCCGCAGGATTGCTTCAGGCCCTATTTTGGCTCGGGCGAGGTGGGCTGAGCCTTTTTTCAATTCTTATTCTTAATGGGAAATTAGAGTGATATGTGCCCGTCCAAACCCCTACAACTATTCTCTCATTGGTTCCCCGTTCATCCTCCTCACAATTTGCAAAATGTGTGAAACAGAAGTTGAAATGTGCTGATTCTCCAAGTGGGGAGATTCTAAGTAACGTGGCTGGAATGGTGAACAGGAGCACCAGGAGAGGATAAATGAGCTGCATTTTAGACACATCTCCCGATCACATGGTGTACAGTCCTCTGGGTTTTCCATGCATGTTTTAGCTGTAGGACGATCCCTTGAACCTGCATATTTGGGACCCATTGAATGGGTACCAGGTAGTATTACTTTAAAGGGTGTGCATTTCCTCACCCAACCTCACATTTCTCTTAGCGCAAACAGTTTCCAGCCTTATGTCTCATCCTGCTGTGGGTCTAGATGTGTTCAATCCATGTTGCATCACCGGCCCTGAGGAAAAGTTGTAAGAGGTTTTCTCTGTCTCTCTGTCGTTTATTTTTTTCAATTTATTACTATATTGGTTACAGCTGATTTTCAAAGCTCTGTTTCTTGCTGCTGTACATCCACTTGATTCACGTACAGAGAGACATCAGTAAATTCTTTTTCAGATTCTTACCAGTCGTATATATTCTTTTCCGGTGACTTGAGTGTGCTGAGTGCAGTTCTTTTAGCTACCGTGTAGGCCTTGTTGATTATCAGTTTGGTATTTGGAATGGTATCTTTGCTAATTTCAACCTCCTGGGTGATGCCTCACCCCTCCCCACCTTTCCCGTTTAGCAGCCTTATGCGTGTTTTCTACATATTTGACTATGTTTTTGTTTTGTAATTTATTTCATGTGTAGCCATTTTGGATTCCACCTTTAAGTGATATCTTATGATATGTGTCTTTTTCTTTTTGAATTATGTCACTTAGAAAGATCATACGTAACTCCTCCAGAGTTGTTACAACTGGCCATATTTCATTGATTTCCAGGCTGAATAATATTCCACTCTACCTAAGTACCACATCTCTACCCATTTTTTCCCTCCAGAGACATTTAAGTTATATCCTAGTTGAGGATCTTTTAAACAGAGAGGGGGTAAACATTGGGGTGCCTGTGTCCTCTCGATTTTTGTTTTTCTCAAGATATACGCCCATGAGTGCAAGTGCCCTATGCTCTGTAGCTCATTTTTTAGATGTTTTAGTAAACACAATACACTTCTCCAGAATGGCCGTTGGCAATATACATTTCCACTATAAGTCTCACAGGGCTCCCTCTTCTCCTTGCCCTGTCCTGCATTTCTGTTGTTTACGCTTTATGAGGATGGCTCTTCTGACTGATGCGAAGTGATATCTTTTGTAGTATTGACTTCCAGTGCCCACCTGTTTGGTTGGCTAAAAAAGTGTATGCCCTTTTCTTGAATATATACAGAAAAAAACGCATACACCCTTTTTGGCCAACTGCAATGTTGGCAATGTTCAGCTCCTTTTCTTGTGCTTAATGGCGAGTCCTTTCTACCTCCTCAAATCCCTTTCCTGCCATTCTCCCTTGCTTACAAGTCCTTTTCTCTGACTTTCCTCAAGACATTTTTCAGTGATGGATATTTTCAACTCTGCAGTTTTGTGAATTTTACTGCCCCTGAGTTCCATTGTTCAACTTGTGTTTATGGGAACTGGCCACAAAGCAGCGGGATTTCCTCAAGCCCTATACTGTTTCCATGGGCAACCCTAGCCTTTGGTCAATTCGTCTTCCTGATTGGAAATTAGAGTGACATGTCCCTGTCTGAACACCTAGGACTTGTCTCTCATTGTTCCTCATCCTTCCGCTTCATCCTCTGGACAAATTCCAAACTGTACGCAACAGGATGTTGACAGTGCTGACATCTCCAAGTGGGGAGACTGTTAATAAAGACTCTGGAGGGGTGAACCCGAGCACCAGGAGATGAGGAGATGAGATGCCTTTTCCAAACTCTTCCCGATCAGACGGTATACCATCCTCTGGGTGTGACAGACATGTTTTAGCAGTAGGAAGAGTCCCATTCATGTAAGGAGAACACCAGGGCTTTTTCAAAATCAGTGTCTCCCTGAAACCGAAACTGGGGAATTTTTTAAGCTACGGCTACACATATGTTCATTAAGGGCCTTGGGAAGTAGGCAGAGTCCAAACTTTAGATGATTGAAGTCTTCAGGGTCAGAAGCACTCACCACCAGCTTCCCTTAGGTTACACTTTAACTGTCATTGATAGATGATGTCAATAAAAATATCTATTCTTTTTCAGATTATTTCCCCTTATAGGTTATTGCAAAATGTTGAGTGTAGTTCCCTGTGCTATACAGTAGTTCCTTGTTGATGATCTATTTTATACATAGCAGTGTGTATGTGTTAATCCCAAACTGTTAATTTATCCCTCCTCCCACCTTTCCCCTTTGGTAATAATAAATTATAAGATTTTATACTTCTCAGAAATGGGGGAGCTGAAAGAGAGGTATCATTTTCAATGGAAAAGCATTTAAAACAAGATTGAAGCTTTAACCAAGATTATTAGATGTACATCCTTGGAAAGAAATCACTTCGTTTCTCTAATATTGACCTGACAAATAAGACAAACCTTTTCACTGAACTTGCTTATAATAAAGTGATGGAAATATCAAATGGAAGTGTTAGAAACATCTTATTTTACCCGAGCCTTATACACTGTTCTATGTTAACTACAGTTTGGCTCACACATCTGTTCATTGAGGTTACAATAGTCTCAATTTCTGTTACTGATCCTCCAGAGTGGACCCCAACAAGTGTCCCCCTGCCCAGTGTCATTGGGGCCAACAGATCGAGACTGAGTTTGGTTCACAAGCAAAGGAAACTTTATATTTTGATCAGAGAATGGAGAGGTGAGAGCATGCACTACCCCGTGGGCTGTGGGCTGGGCTGCTGTGTAGAGATCCTGTCAGAGTCAGTGGGAGGGAGGGGGCGGAGCTCTCGAGGGCCAGGTTGGCTGCAGCTCCGGCTCTATATCGCGGAGTCTGCACTGGGCCCCAGGAGCTGAGGTGTCGACCCAGCCATTCTGCACTAGGAAATCTGGTCTGAAGTGCCAGGTGTGGAACCTCTGCATGCGGGACCCTAGGAGCACGTGAAATTAGACAAAGCACAAAGGATAAAAAAGGTTAGACTTGACTTTATTGCCCAGATTCTATTTTTATCTCCCAGGGATTTTTAATGGGCTTTGCTGGGGACAAACCCCTCCTCTGCCTTTTGTCCCGTTCCTCATTCTTGGAGTGCTGAGGGTGCAGACACTTCTTCTGTAACTGCTGAGTGCTGAGTTGGGAGCCCTAATACCCGGGGGCGAGGGTCAGAGCTTCTCTCCAGCAGCCTCCAGGTGACGTTGATTGTCCCCAGGTCCCCTGCCTCCCTGCTCGTCCACCTGAGCACCAGCATTGGAAGTGTTATAGATTCTAATGACCTTTAAGGGTCCAGGAAAGAGATGTGCAGAGACGCTGTGGGGGCCGGTTTCACCCCGCCCCACATTTGTTCGGCCACCTTAGGCTGACCGTTTCTGCCAGCCTAGATGCTCTGACCAGTAGTCTGCGCTTTCTTCAGTTAGGCCCCTGAATTAACGTACAAACAGCACCAGGTGTCAGAGCCCTGCCCGCTCAACTCCCAGACAGTCCAGGGTCAGTGGTGATCAAGGACCATGATGACCACTGAGTCAACAGCCTTTTGAAGTAAACAGGAGTCCAGCCGGTCTTATTGGCCACCATCATCACGGTGTCTGTAGGCTTTTCTATGGTGACAGTGTGATATACGGTTCCCCCGCCAAGATTATTAGCTCCCCTCTGGGTACAGTAAGTCCTGCAAGCAGTAGTCTGCTCTTTTGGGACACACTCTTGTTGTTTTATGAGAGAAACTCCAGGTCAAGTGATGTTCACACGAATCGTCATGGTGCCCTGTTGCCCCCGGTTATCTCTCTGGATGTTGGAGTTGGAGGGCCTCCTCACTCGAGGTCGGTGTGCCCACGGAGCGAACCCTGCAACTTCAGGGCATGGTTGGTGGTTAGGATCACCACGTGGGGTCCTTTTCCCTTAGGAGGGAGGTGGCCTTTTGGGCTGCTGATTTCCAGGTTTTTAGATACCGCCAGTATCTTGGCCAGATGCGGCAGTGGGCCAAGCCCCTTGGTGACCATAGTTTATACTACCTGGATGGCATTCTTGCATTGTTCCATTTCAAGTGGTCCCAGTTTTTGCACTAATTCTCCAATGGCGATTCACCTTTCACCGGGAATGTAAAGGTCAAAGGGTTTAGCTAAATTAGGGAGTTCCAGGGCAAGGGTCTGAATTGACTGCTCTTTCCATTCTTGAAAGGCCACTTCTGGATTCTATTCAAAAGGATCATCATCTTTTCCTTTCAGTGTTTCATATAGAGGCCCAGCTAGTAGACTGTAGTTAGGGATCCAGAAGCAGCAAACCCTGGCCTCCCCAGGAACCCCTAAGCTGTCTTCTAGTTTTAGAAAGGGGTAAGGCTGCAAATGGTTTCTTCCCTTTCCTGGGATGGGCTTCTCCGACCTTCTGTGAGAATGAAGCCCAGGCAGGTCACTGCAGTCTGTGATATTTGAGCTTTTTCTTGGACAACTTCTATCCTTTATTGGCTTGGTAGTTCAGAGGCCTCCTTAGTAGGGCTGGCGATCAGAATGTCGTCTGCGTACTGAAGGAGGGTTTCCTTTTCCAGAGGTAGAACTTTTAGGTCTTTAGCTAAGCTTTCCCCAAAGATGGTGTGGGAATTTTTGCACCCTTGGGGCAAGACGGCCCGGAAGTATTGTTTTAGTTGTATGTTGAGTCCTGCCACTCACAAGCCAAAATTTCTTGTGACTCTGGGACTAATGGAATACAAAAGAAGGCATCATTGAAGACTAATACAGAATACCATGTCCTGGTGGTTGGTAGAATGACCAGCAGGGTGTAGGAATTAGGAGCAACTGGAGGTATATCCTCGGTGGCTTCACTGACTGTCCTGACATCTTTACCAGGTCCCCAGCAGCCCATGGGGCTCTCGTGGTCAGACCAATCCCAGAATATGGAGCTCACCTGGGCAGGTACCCCACCCCCACCCCAGCCCACGGGGCTCTCGTGGTCAGGCCCTTCCCAGGATACAGAGCTACCCTTGCAGGTACCGTGGCAGGGCTGGGCACACAGGAACCGTGCACATAGCCCTCATTGCAGAGCACCCCCAGCTCACCTGTCGCTCAGAGCTGACACAGAGCACCTCAGAGCAGGACTTGAACTAACAAACAGCAGCTGCGACAGGTCTGTGACCCTGGGCATCACTCTGTGCGGCCTCCCTCCACCTGGTCTTCCAGAGACTTCCACTGCACCCGGGGCACCAGGCCTCTGTCTCCAACCACCACCCACCCCTCCTCTCCCTGACTCCTGGGTTCCTCTCATAAGGAGAGGGTTTTCTTGAAGTTGTCTCCCACTCATGGGCCAGATAAAATGATTAGAAAACAAGCCAAAGCTGCAGCCCCTTGTCTATCCTGACTCTCAGGAGCCCACACCTGTTCCTTGGACCTGGCCGGTTCAGCAAGTTCCATTTTCTGCAACTGTGAGCCCCTGAGGGGTGATGATTGGCTGACCTGGGCAGCCTTACCGTGCGGGCCAGCCCTCCCCAGGTGTGCCTGGGTTGAGATCAATATAAATACCACTCCAGGCAGCAAGAGCCCCTGCAGCCGTGCCTGACGCCATTTTCTCTGCCCTGTCAGCAGTCTCGGGGCTGGGCTGGTGGGAGGGAGTGAGAGGCCACGGCTTTGTGGGTGGCCCAGTGTGAGTGGGGCTCTGCTGGACTTTCTGCAGCAGTTGCCAGGCTGCCACCTGCTAAAGAAGAGGATGTGTCACCCATACCTGCTGCTGGAATTTCTCCCTGGGCAGAGGTGAGGAAGGAAAAAAGCAGTGGGGGCAGGGACAGGACGGGTATCTCAGTCAGGGAAATGGAAATCTTCCAGAAGAGCACCCAGGGCCAGGACCATCCTGGCTGGCCTGCAGGCACCAAGTCGGCCGGCATGCTGTCACTCGTGTGGCTCTATGGCCCTTCCTCTAGGCTTTCAAGTCCTTGTATATATTCAGGTGTTTTACCTGGGACGGGTGGGAATAGTTCAGCAGCAACTGGCCTGGGGCTCAGCTCACGTTTACTCACAGATGCCTCGGCACGGTGCCCCAGCTTTGCAATGAGGACGCTTGTTGCGTGGGGGCTGCTGGCTGAATGGGAGACGATTCCCCACCACTGGCCAACTTCAGAATTGTTTACAACTGGAGCAAGTGCCCTGATACGGTTTTCTTCTGTGGAACTGGTGGGTTCTGTGTTTTTTTTCTCTTTTTCGTTTTTGCTTCAAGGTAGATTTTATTCCTCTTTTTTGTATTTACAGATATAAGCATGGAAATAATTTATTCATATAAATACATGTATGTGAAGGGAATAATTGTTTTTTCTGTTTTATTTTTTAAATTTTATTTCTTTTTAATTTTGAATTTTATTTTATATTTTTATACAGCAGGTTCTTATTGGTTATCTATTTTATACATATAAATGTATACATGCCAATCCCAGTCTCTCAACTCCTCCCACCACCACCCCCCCAACAGCTTTCCCCCCTTGTTGTCCATACATTTGTTGTCTACATCTGTTGCTCTATTTATGCCTTGCAAAATGGTTAATCTGTACAGTTTTTCTAGGTTCCACATATATGCATGAATATACAAGATTTGTTTTTCTCTTTCTGACTTTCTTCACTCTGTATGACAGTCTCTAGATCCATCGACGTCTCTACAAATGACCCAATTTCATTCCTTTTCATGGCTTAGTAATATTCCATTTTATATATGTACCACAGCTTTATGCATTCGTCTGTCTGTGGGCATTTAGGTTGCTTCCATTACCTCGATATTGTAAATAGTGATGCAATGAACATTGCGGTGAATGTCTCGTTTTGATTTATGGTTTTGTCTGGGTATATGTCCAGTACTGGGATTGGTGTATCATATGGTAATTCTACTGTTAGTTTCTTAAGAAACTCCATATTGTTCTCCGTAGTGACTGTATCAATTTATATTCCCAACAATAGTGGAAGAGGGTTCCTTTTCTCCACACCCTTTCCAGCATTTTTGTTTGTAGATTTTCTCATGATGCCCATTCTATCAGGTGTGAGGTGATACCTCATTGTTGAGTCCATTTTGTTGAGCAAGGGGTAGGTCTTGTCTATTACATATTTGGCTTATTGAATGGTATCTGTGCTAATTTCAAACTCTGGTTTTATGCAGCACCCCAACTCACTTTCCCCCTTAAGCAAGCATAAGTTGGTTTTCTAAACTTGAGACCCTGTTCTGTTTTGTAATTCAGTTCATGTGTAGCCAAGTTCACATTCCGTGTATTAGTGATATCTTATGATGTTTCTTTTTCTGTGTGACTTATTTCAGTTAGAATCATCATACCTGAATCCACTCATTATGCTGCTACGGGCCTGATGACATAGATTTCATGGCTGAGTGATTTTGCATTGTACAAAAGTACCACAACTTCTTTCTCCATTTTTCACTTTCTGCGATATTGAACTTGTACCGTAAACGAGGTTCTTGTAAACAGAGCCGTCCCAAACATTGGGGTGGCTGTGTCTTTTTGATTTTAATTTCCCTAAGCTATAGGACCATAAGTGGAAGTGCCCTAGGCTCTGTTGCTTTGTTTTTTAGATGTTTCAGGAAACACCATACACTTCTCCCGAGTGTCTGCTGGCAATTTTCATCCCGCCCATCAGCATAACAAGGCTCCCAGTTCTCCATGGCCTGTCCTGCCTTTCTGGATTTTACACTTTTTTCAGATGGCCCTTTTGACCGGGGGGAAGTGAGACTTCATTGTAGTGCAGATTTCCTTTGCAAGCTTGCTTGGTTGGCCAAAAAGGGCGTATGCGTTTTTTCCTGAATATATTCAGGAAAAAACGCATACGCCCTTTTTGGCCAAGTGCATCATTGTGGACGTTCTGCCTCTTTTCCTATGCTTTCAATGCAATTCCAGTCTACCTCCTGAAATTGGTTTCCTGCAATTCTGCCCCGCTTTCAAGTCCTCTTGGCAGCCTTACTTCAGTATATTTTTGGACGATAGCTGTCATTTATAACTCTGCAGGTTTGTGAATTACAGTGCCCCTGAGCTCCTTTCTTCAACTCGCTTTCTTGTGAGCTGGCCGCAACACCGCAGGATGGCTTCAGGCCCTAATCTGGTTCCGGCACGGCACGCTGAGCCTTTGGTTATTTCCGCTTCCTGGAGGGAAATGAGAGTTAAATTTGCCCGTCCAGACACCACCAGCTTGTCTCTCATTGGTTCTCCCTATTCCTGTTCATCTTCCACAGAAATTGCAAACTGGGCCAAATAGGAGGTTAAAGGTCCTGACTCTCCAAGTCAGGAGAGTGTTAGTAAAGCGTCTGGAATGTTGCACCCGAGTACCAGGGGACGAAACCTGAGACATATTGGAACACATCTCCCGATCACATTGTTGATCAAACTCTGGGTTCCACATGCATGTTTTAGCTGAAGGAAGAATCCCTGAAACCTGGAGAGTTGAGACCCGTGGAATGGGTACCATGCAATATGACTTCAAAAGGTATTCATTTGCTCACCGAACCTCTCCAATCCTATCACTGCTGCGTTTATGCCCCTGTACACACGCTTGATTCTCTTTCGGAGACGTAGCAATGCATAGGTTTTAAAATACTTACTAGTCAGGTACATTCTTAGGCGTTTAATATGGGGTGTTGAGTCCATTTCGTTGAGCAAGGAGTAGCTCTTGTCTGTTACATATTTGGCTTAAGGAACTTTATCTGTGCTCATTTCAATCTCTGGTTTTATGCAGCACCCCAACTCACCTTTACCCTTAAGCAAGCATAAATTGGTTTTCTAAATTTGAGACCCTGTTCTGTTCTGTAATTCAGTTCCTGTGTAGCCAAGTTTACATTCCGTGTATTACTGATATCTTATGATGTTTCTTTTTCTGTGTGACTTATTTCAGTTAGAATCATCGTCCCTGAATCCACTCATTATGCTTCTACGGGCCTGATGACATAGATTTCATTGCTGAGTGATACTGCATTGTACGTAAGTACCACAAGTTCTTTATCCATTTTTCACTTTCTGTGATATTGAGCTTGTATGGTAAACGAGGTTCTTGTAAACAGAGGCGTCCCAAACTTTGGGGTGGCTGTGTCTTTTTGATTTTAATTTCCCTAAGCTATAGGACCATAAGTGGAAGTGCCCTAGGCTCTGTTGCTTTGTTTTTTAGATGTTTCAGGAAACACCATACACTTCTCCCGAGTGTCTGTTGGCAATTTACATCCCACCCATCAGCATAACAAGGCTCCCAGTTCTCCATGGCCTGTCCTGCCTTTCTGGATTTTACACTTTTTTCAGATGGCCCTTTTGACCGGGGGGAAGTGAGACTTCATTGTAGTGCAGATTTCCTTTGCAAGCTTGCTTGGTTGGCCAAAAAGGGCGTATGCGTTTTTTCCTGAATATATTCAGGAAAAAACGCATACGCCCTTTTTGGCCAAGTGCATCATTGTGGACGTTCTGCCTCTTTTCCTATGCTTTCAATGCAATTCCAGTCTACCTCCTGAAATCGGTTTCCTGCAATTCTGCCCCGCTTTCAAGTCCTCTTGGCAGCCTTACTTCAGTATATTTTTGGACGATAGCTGTCATTTATAACTCTGCAGGTTTGTGAATTACAGTGCCCCTGAGCTCCTTTCTTCAACTCGCTTTCTTTTGAGCTGGCCGCAACACCGCAGGATGGCTTCAGGCCCTAATCTGGTTCCGGCACGGCACGCTGAGCCTTTGGTTAATTCCTCTTCCTGGTGGGAAATGAGAGTTAAATTTGCCCGTCCAGACACCTCCAGCTAGTCTCTCATTGGTTCTCGCTATTCCTGTTCATCTTCCACAGAAATTGCAAACTGGGCCAAACAGGAGGTTAAAGGGACTGACTCTCCAAGTTGGGAGGGTATTAGTAAAGCGTCTGGAATGTTGCACCCGAGTACCAGGGTACGAAAACTGAGACATATTTGAACACGTTTCCCGATCACATGGTTCATCATACTCTAGTTTCCACATGCATGTTTTAGCTGAAGGTAGAATACCTTAAACCTGGGTAGTTGAAACCCGTGGAATGGGTACCATGCAATATGACTTCAAAGGGTCTTCATTTGCTCACCGAACCTCTCCAATCCTATCACTGCTGCGTTTATGCCCCTGTACACATGCTTGATTCTCTTTTGGAGACATAGCAATCCATAGGTTTTAAGATACTTACTAGTCAGGTACATTCTTAGGCGTTTAATATGCGGTGTTGAGTCCATTTCGTTGAGCAAGGAGTAGCTCTTGTCTATTCCATATTTGGCTTAAGGAACTTTATCTGTGCTCATTTCAATCTCTGGTTTTATGCAGCACCCCAACTCACCTTTACCCTTAAGCAAGCATAAGTTGGTTTTCTAAATTTGAGACCCTGTTCTGTTCTGTAATTCAGTTCCTGTGTAGCCAAGTTTACATTCCGTGTATTACTGATATCTTATGATGTTTCTTTTTCTGTGTGACTTATATCAGTTAGAATCATCATACCTGAATCCACTCATTGTGCTGCTAAGGGCCTGATGACATAGATTTCATTGCTGAGTGATATTGCTTTGTAAGTAAATACCACAACTTCTTTATCCATTTTTCACTTTCTGCGATGTTGAACTTGTACTGTAAACGAGGTTCTTGTAAACAGAGGTGTCCCAAACTTTGGGGTGGCTGTGTCTTTTTGATTTTAATTTCCCTAAGCTATAGGACCATAAGTGGAAGTGCCCTAGGCTCTGTTGCTTTGTTTTTTAGATGTTTCAGGAAACACCATACACTTCTCCCGAGTGTCTGTTGGCAATTTACATCCCGCCCATCAGCATAACAAGGCTCCCAGTTCTCCATGGCCTGTCCTGCCTTTCTGGATTTTACACTTTTTTCAGATGGCCCTTTTGACCGGGGGGAAGTGAGACTTCATTGTAGTGCAGATTTCCTTTGCAAGCTTGCTTGGTTGGCCAAAAAGGGCGTATGCGTTTTTTCCTGAATATATTCAGGAAAAAACGCATACGCCCTTTTTGGCCAAGTGCATCATTGTGGACGTTCTGCCTCTTTTCCTATGCTTTCAATGCAATTCCAGTCTACCTCCTGAAATCGGTTTCCTGCAATTCTGCCCCGCTTTCAAGTCCTCTTGGCAGCCTTACTTCAGTATATTTTTGGACGATAGCTGTCATTTATAACTCTGCAGGTTTGTGAATTACAGTGCCCCTGAGCTCCTTTCTTCAACTCGCTTTCTGTTGAGCTGGCCGCAACACCGCAGGATGGCTTCAGGCCCTAATCTGGTTCCGGCACGGCACGCTGAGCCTTTGGTTAATTCCTCTTCCTGGTGGGAAATGAGAGTTAAATTTGCCCGTCCAGACACCTCCAGCTAGTCTCTCATTGGTTCTCGCTATTCCTGTTCATCTTCCACAGAAATTGCAAACTGGGCCAAACAGGAGGTTAAAGGGACTGACTCTCCAAGTCGGGAGGGTGTTAGTAAAGCGTCTGGAATGTTGCACCCGAGTACCAGGGGAGGAAAACTGAGACATATTTGAACACGACTCCCGTTCACACGGTTGATCATACTCTGGGTTCCACATGCATGTTTTAGCTGAAGGAAGAATACCTTAAAACTGGGTAGTTGAGACCCGTGTAATGGGTACCATGCAATATGACTTCAAAGGGTCTTCATGTGCTCACCGAACTTCTCCAATCCTATCACTGCTGCGTTTATCCCCCTGTACAGACGCTTGATTCTCTTTTGGAGACATAGCAATCCATAGGTTTTAAGATACTTACTAGTCAGGTACATTCTTAGGCGTTTAATATGCGGTGTTGAGTCCATTTCGTTGAGCAAGGAGTAGCTCTTGTCTATTCCATATTTGGCTTAAGGAACTTTATCTGTGCTCATTTCAATCTCTGGTTTTTTGCAGCACCCCAACTCTCCTTTACCCTTAAGCAAGCATAAGTTGGTTTTCTAAATTTGAGACCCTGTTCTGTTTTGGAATTCAGTTCCTGTGTAGCCAAGTTTACATTCTGTGTATTACTGATATCTTATGATGTTTCTTTTTCTGTGTGACTTATTTCAGTTAGAATCATCGTACCTGAATCCACTCATTATGCTGCTACGGGCCTGATGACATAGATTTCATTGCTGAGTGATACTGCATTGTACGTAAGTACCACAACTTCTTCATCCATTTTTCACTTTCTGTGATATTGAACTTGTACGGTAAATGAGGTTCTTGTAAACAGAGGCGTCCCAAACTTTGGGGTGGCTGTGTCTTTTTGATTTTAATTTCCCTAAGCTATAGGACCATAAGTGGAAGTGCCCTAGACTCTGTTGCTTTGTTTTTTAGATGTTTCAGGAAACACCATACACTTCTCCCGAGTGTCTGTTGGCAATTTACATCCCGCCCATCAGCATAACAAGGCTCCCAGTTCTCCATGGCCTGTCCTGCCTTTCTGGATTTTACACTTTTTTCAGATGGCCCTTTTGACCGGGGGGAAGTGAGACTTCATTGTAGTGCAGATTTCCTTTGCAAGCTTGCTTGGTTGGCCAAAAAGTGCGTATGCGTTTTTTCCTGAATATATTCAGGAAAAAACGCATACGCCCTTTTTGGCCAAGTGCATCATTGTGGACGTTCTGCCTCTTTTCCTATGCTTTCAATGCAATTCCAGTCTACCTCCTGAAATCGGTTTCCTGCAATTCTGCCCCGCTTTCAAGTCCTCTTGGCAGCCTTACTTCAGTATATTTTTGGACGATAGCTGTCATTTATAACTCTGCAGGTTTGTGAATTACAGTGCCCCTGAGCTCCTTTCTTCAACTCGCTTTCTTTTGAGCTGGCCGCAACACTGCAGGATGGCTTCAGGCCCTAATCTGGTTCCGGCACGGCACGCTGAGCCTTTGGTTAATTCCTCTTCCTGGTGGGAAATGAGAGTTAAATTTGCCCGTCCAGACACCTCCAGCTAGTCTCTCATTGGTTCTCGCTATTCCTGTTCATCTTCCACAGAAATTGCAAACTGGGCCAAACAGGAGGTTAAAGGGACTGACTCTCCAAGTCGGGAGGGTGTTAGTAAAGCGTCTGGAATGTTGCACCCGAGTACCACGGGAGGAAAACTGAGACATATTTGAACACGTCTCCCGTTCACACGGTTGATCATACTCTGGGTTCCACATGCATGTTTTAGCTGAAGGAAGAATACCTTAAACCTGGAGAGTTGAGACCCGTGGAATGGGCACCATGCAATATGACTTCAAAGGGTCTTCATTTGCTCACCGAACTTCTCCAATCCTATCACTGCTGCGTTTATCCCCCTGTACAGACGCTTGATTCTCTTTTGGAGACATAGCAATCCATAGGTTTTAAGATACTTACTAGTCAGGTACATTCTTAGGCGTTTAATATGCGGTGTTGAGTCCATTTCGTTGAGCAAGGAGTAGCTCTTGTCTATTCCATATTTGGCTTAAGGAACTTTATCTGTGCTCATTTCAATCTCTGGTTTTTTGCAGCACCCCAACTCTCCTTTACCCTTAAGCAAGCATAAGTTGGTTTTCTAAATTTGAGACCCTGTTCTGTTCTGTAATTCAGTTCCTGTGTAGCCAAGTTTACATTCCGTGTATTACTGATATCTTATGATGTTTCTTTTTCTGTGTGACTTATTTCAGTTAGAATCATCATACCTGAATCCACTCATTGTGCTGCTAAGGGCCTGATGACATAGATTTCATTGCTGAGTGATATTGCTTTGTAAGTAAATACCACAACTTCTTTATCCATTTTTCACTTTCTGCGATGTTGAACTTGTACTGTAAACGAGGTTCTTGTAAACAGAGGCGTCCCAAACTTTGGGGTGGCTGTGTCTTTTTGATTTTAATTTCCCTAATCTATAGGACCATAAGTGGAAGTGCCCTAGGCTCTGTTGCTTTGTTTTTTAGATGTTTCAGGAAACACCATACACTTCTCCCGAGTGTCTGTTGGCAATTTACATCCCTCCCATCAGCATAAAAAGGCTCCCAGTTCTCCATGGCCTGTCCTGCCTTTCTGGATTTTACACTTTTTTCAGATGGCCCTTTTGACCGGGGGGAAGTGAGACTTCATTGTAGTGCAGATTTCCTTTGCAAGCTTGCTTGGTTGGCCAAAAAGGGCGTATGCGTTTTTTCCTGAATATATTCAGGAAAAAACGCATACGCCCTTTTTGGCCAAGTGCATCATTGTGGACGTTCTGCCTCTTTTCCTATGCTTTCAATGCAATTCCAGTCTACTTCCTGAAATCGGTTTCCTGCAATTCTGCCCCGCTTTCAAGTCCTCTTGGCAGCCTTACTTCAGTATATTTTTGGACGATAGCTGTCATTTATAACTCTGCAGGTTTGTGAATTACAGTGCCCCTGAGCTCCTTTCTTCAACTCGCTTTCTTTTGAGCTGGCCGCAACACCGCAGGATGGCTTCAGGCCCTAATCTGGTTCCGGCACGGCAAGCTGAGCCTTTGGTTAATTCCTCTTCCTGGTGGGAAATGAGAGTTAAATTTGCCCGTCCAGACACCTCCAGCTAGTCTCTCATTGGTTCTCGCTATTCCTGTTCATCTTCCACAGAAATTGCAAACTGGGCCAAACAGGAGGTTAAAGGGACTGACTCTCCAAGTCGGGAGGATGTTAGTAAAGCGTCTGGAATGTTGCACCCGAGTACCAGGGTACGAAAACTGGGACATATTTGAACACGTTTCCCGATCACATGGTTGATCATACTCTAGTTTCCACATGCATGTTTTAGCTGAAGGTAGAATACCTTAAACCTGGGTAGTTGAAACCCGTGGAATGGGTACCATGCAATATGACTTCAAAGGGTCTTCATTTGCTCACCGAACCTCTCCAATCCTATCACTGCTGCGTTTATGCCCCTGTACACATGCTTGATTCTCTTTCGGAGACATAGCAATCCATAGGTTTTAAGATACTTACTAGTCAGGTACATTCTTAGGCGTTTAATATGCGGTGTTGAGTCCATTTCGTTGAGCAAGGAGTAGCTCTTGTCTATTCCATATTTGGCTTAAGGAACTTTATCTGTGCTCATTTCAATCTCTGGTTTTATGCAGCACCCCAACTCACCTTTCCCCTTAAGCAAGCATAAGTTGGTTTTCTAAATTTGAGACCCTGTTCTGTTTTGGAATTCAGTTCCTGTGTAGCCAAGTTTACATTCTGTGTATTAGTGATATCTTATGATGTTTCTTTTTCTGTGTGACTTATTTCAGGTAGAATCATCGTACCTGAATCCACTCATTATGCTGCTACGGGCCTGATGACATAGATTTCATTGTTGAGTGATACTGCATTGTACGTAAGTACCACAACTTCTTCATCCATTTTTCACTTTCTGTGATATTGAACTTGTACGGTAAATGAGGTTCTTGTAAACAGAGGCGTCCCAAACTTTGGGGTGGCTGTGTCTTTTTGATTTTAATTTCCCTAAGCTATAGGACCATAAGTGGAAGTGCCCTAGACTCTGTTGCTTTGTTTTTTAGATGTTTCAGGAAACACCATACACTTCTCCCGAGTGTCTGTTGGCAATTTACATCCCGCCCATCAGCATAACAAGGCTCCCAGTTCTCCATGGCCTGTCCTGCCTTTCTGGATTTTACACTTTTTTCAGATGGCCCTTTTGACCGGGGGGAAGTGAGACTTCATTGTAGTGCAGATTTCCTTTGCAAGCTTGCTTGGTTGGCCAAAAAGGGCGTATGCGTTTTTTCCTGAATATATTCAGGAAAAAACGCATACGCCCTTTTTGGCCAAGTGCATCATTGTGGACGTTCTGCCTCTTTTCCTATGCTTTCAATGCAATTCCAGTCTACCTCCTGAAATCGGTTTCCTGCAATTCTGCCCCGCTTTCAAGTCCTCTTGGCAGCCTTACTTCAGTATATTTTTGGACGATAGCTGTCATTTATAACTCTGCAGGTTTGTGAATTACAGTGCCCCTGAGCTCCTTTCTTCAACTCGCTTTCTTTTGAGCTGGCCGCAACACCGCAGGATGGCTTCAGGCCCTAATCTGGTTCTGGCACGGCAAGCTGAGCCTTTGGTTAATTCCTCTTCCTGGTGGAAAATGAGAGTTAAATTTGCCCGTCCAGACACCTCCAGCTAGTCTCTCATTGGTTCTCGCTATTCCTGTTCATCTTCCACAGAAATTGCAAACTGGGCCAAACAGGAGGTTAAAGGGACTGACTCTCCAAGTCGGGAGGGTGTTAGTAAAGCGTCTGGAATGTTGCACCCGAGTACCAGGGTACGAAAACTGAGACATATTTGAACACGTTTCCCGATCACATGGTTGATCATACTCTAGTTTCCACATGCATGTTTTAGCTCAAGGTAGAATACCTTAAACCTGGGTAGTTGAAACCCGTGGAATGGGTACCATGCAATATGACTTCAAAGGGTCTTCATTTGCTCACCGAACCTCTCCAATCCTATCACTGCTGCGTTTATGCCCCTGTACACATGCTTGATTCTCTTTCGGAGACATAGCAATCCATAGGTTTTAAGATACTTACTAGTCAGGTACATTCTTAGGCGTTTAATATGCGGTGTTGAGTCCATTTCGTTGAGCAAGGAGTAGCTCTTGTCTATTCCATATTTGGCTTAAGGAACTTTATCTGTGCTCATTTCAATCTCTGGTTTTATGCAGCACCCCAACTCACCTTTACCCTTAAGCAAGCATAAGTTGGTTTTCTAAATTTGAGACCCTGTTCTGTTCTTTAATTCAGTTCCTGTGTAGCCAAGTTTACATTCCGTGTATTACTGATATCTTATGATGTTTCTTTTTCTGTGTGACTTATTTCAGTTAGAATCATCATACCTGAATCCACTCATTGTGCTGCTAAGGGCCTGATGACATAGATTTCATTGCTGAGTGATATTGCTTTGTAAGTAAATACCACAACTTCTTTATCCATTTTTCACTTTCTGCGATGTTGAACTTGTACTGTAAACGAGGTTCTTGTAAACAGAGGCGTCCCAAACTTTGGGGTGGCTGTGTCTTTTTGATTTTAATTTCCCTAAGCTATAGGACCATAAGTGGAAGTGCCCTAGGCTCTGTTGCTTTGTTTTTTAGATGTTTCAGGAAACACCATACACTTCTCCAGAGTGGCTGTTGGCAATTTACATCCCGCCCATCAGCATAACAAGGCTCCCAGTTCTCCATGGCCTGTCCTGCCTTTCTGGATTTTACACTTTTTTCAGATGGCCCTTTTGACCGGGGGGAAGTGAGACTTCATTGTAGTGCAGATTTCCTTTGCAAGCTTGCTTGGTTGGCCAAAAAGGGCGTATGCGTTTTTTCCTGAATATATTCAGGAAAAAATGCATACGCCCTTTTCGGCCAAGTGCATCATGGTGGACGTTCTGCCTCTTTTCCTGTGCTTTCAATGCAATTCCAGTCTACCTCCTGAAATCGGTTTCCTGCAATTCTGCCCCGCTTTCAAGTCCTCTTGGCAGCCTTTCTTCAGTATATTTTTGGACGATAGCTGTCATTGATAACTCTGCAGGTTTGTGAATTACAGTGCCCCTGAGCTCCTTTCTTCAACTCGCTTTCTTTTGAGCTGGCCGCAACACCGCAGGATGGCTTCAGGCCCTAATCTGGTTCTGGCACGGCACGCTGAGCCTTTGGTTAATTCCTCTTCCTGGTGGGAAATGAGAGTTAAATTTGCCCGTCCAGACACCTCCAGCTAGTCTCTCATTGGTTCTCCCTATTCCTGTTCATCTTCCGCAGAAATTGCAAACTGGGCCAAACAGGAGGTTAAAGTGACTGACTCTCCAAGTGGGGAGAGTGTTAATAAAGCGTCTGGAATGTTGCACCCGAGTACCAGGGGAGGAAAACTGAGACATATTTGAACACGTCTCCCGTTCACACGGTTGATCATACTCTGGGTTCCACATGCATGTTTTAGCTGAAGGAAGAATACCTTAAACCTGGGTAGTTGAAACCCGTGGAATGGGTACCATGCAATATGACTTCAAAGGGTCTTCATTTGCTCACCGAACCTCTCCAATCCTATCACTGCTGCGTTTATGCCCCTGTACACATGCTTGGTTCTCTGTCGGAGACATAGCAATCCATAGGTTTTAAGATACTTACTAGTCAGGTACATTCTTAGGCGTTTAATATGCCGTGTTGAGTCCATTTCGTTGAGCAAGGAGTAGCTCTTGTCTATTCCATATTTGGCTTAAGGAACTTTATCTGTGCTCATTTCAATCTCTGGTTTTATGCAGCACCCCAACTCACCTTTCCCCTTAAGCAAGCATAAGTTGGTTTTCTAAATTTGAGACCCTGTTCTGTAATTCAGTTCCTGTGTAGCCAAGTTTACATTCCGTGTATTACTGATATCTTATGATGTTTCTTTTTCTGTGTGACTTATTTCAGTTAGAATCATCGTACCTGAATCCACTCATTATGCTGCTACGGGCCTGATGACATAGATTTCATTGCTGATTGATATTGCATTGTACGTAAGTACCACAACTTCTTTATCCATTTTTCACTTTCTGCGATATTGAACTTGTACCGTAAACGAGGTTCTTGTAAACAGAGCCATCCCAAACTTTGGGGTGGCTGTGTCTTTTTGATTTTAATTTCCCTAAGCTATAGGACCATAAGTGGAAGTGCCCTAGGCTCTGTTGCTTTGTTTTTTAGATGTTTCAGGAAACCCCATACACTTCTCCGGAGTGGCTGTTGGCAATTTACATCCCGTCCATCAGCATAACAAGGCTCCCAGTTCTCCATGGCCTGTCCTGCCTTTCTGGATTTTACACTTTTTTCAGATGGCCCTTTTGACCAGGGGGAAGTGAGACTTCATTGTAGTGCAGATTTCCTTTGCAAGCTTGCTTGGTTGGCCAAAAAGGGCGTATGCCTTTTTTCCTGAATAAATTCAGGAAAAAAGGCATACGCCCTTTTTGGCCAAGTGAATCATTGTGGACGTTCTGCCTCTTTTCCTATGCTTTAAATGCAATTCCAGTCTACCTCCTGAAATCGTTTTCCTGCAATTCTGCCTTGCTTTCAATGCCTCTTCATAGCCTTACCTCAATATATTTTTTGAAAATAGTTGGCCTTTATAACTCTGCAGGTTTTTGAATTGCAGTGGCCCTTAGCTCCATTTTTCAGCTCTTATTTTTGTGATCTTGCCTCATAACCACAGGATTCCTTCAGGCCCTATTCTTCTTCTGGGGCACCTTGCTGTGCCTTTGGTTTATTCTTCTTACTGATGTGAATTTAGAGTGACATGTGCCCATTGAAACCGCTACAGCTAGTTTCTCACTGGTTCCCCCTATTCCCATTCATCCTCCGCACTAACTGCAGACTGTGCGATACCAGAACTTAAAGACATTGACTCTCCATGTGGGGATATTTTTGGTAAAGCGGCTGGAATGTCGATCCGGAGCCCCAGGAGAGGAAAAATGAGGTGCGTTTTAGAAACCTTTCCCGATCATATGGTATACCAGTCGCTGGGTTTCCCAAGCATGGTTTAGCTGTAGGAAGATTCCCTTCAACCTGGAGTGTTGGGACCCTTGGAATGAGTAGCATGAAGTATTGCATTAAACTTTTGGCAGTTGCTCACCAAAGCTCATCAATCCTCTCAGCCCCAAGTGTCCAGCCTTATGTCTTATCCAGCTGTGGGTTTATATGTGGTCAATCCAGGTTGCATCACAGCCCCTGAGCGAATTTTGTAAGAATTTTTCTCTTTCATTGTTTCTGCGTTTTGTTTTTAAAATTTATTTCTATAATGGGGTTTAGCTCATTTTCACTGCTGTGTTTGTCCCACTCTGCACACCCTTGATTCCCTTATGGAGATATATCAATACATGGGTTTTAAGATTCTTATTACTCAGATATATTTCTCTGCGGTGTATAGGGTGTGTTGAGGCCAGTTCATTGAGCAAGGTGTAGATCTTGTCTAATATCTATTTGGTTTATTGAACGGTATCTGTGCTAATTTCAAACTCTGGTTTTATGCATCACCCCACCTCTCCTTTCCCCTTAAGCTGAAATAAGTGTGTTTTCTAAATGTGAGACACTGTTCTGTTCTGTAATTCATTTCTTGTGCAGCCATATTTACCCTCCCTCTATAAGTGATATCTTATGATATGTTTCTTTTCTGTTTGACTTATTTCAAGTAGTATTATCGGACCTAAATCCACTCTTTATCCTTCTACTAGCCTTATTACATTGATTTCATGGTGAAGAAATATTCCATTGTACATAAGTACCACATCTTCTTTATCCATTGCTCTCTTTCCTGGGATATTTAAGGTATACTGAAGTTGAGGTTCTTGTAAACAGAGTAGCCCTAAACTGTGGTGTGCTTGTGTCTTGTTGATTTTTAGACTTCCCTAGATATACTCCCATGATTGGAAGTGTCCTATGCTCTGTAGCTCTGTTTTTTAGATGATTTAGGAACCACCATACACTTCTCCAGAGTGGCTCTCGGCAGTTCACACACTGCCCATCAGCGTATAAAGGCTCCCTGTTCTCCATGGCCTGTCCTGCATTTCTGGTTTTTACAATTTTTTAGGATGGCCCTTTTGACCAGTGGGAAATGAGACTTCTTTGTTGTGCACATTTGCATTGCTTGCTTGCTTCGTTGCCCATAAAGTGCGTATGCGTTTTTTCCTGGATATAATCAGGAAAAAACGCATACGCCCTTTTGGGCCAACTGCATCATTGTCGAAATTCTGCCGCTTTTCATGTGCTTTAAAGACGAGTCCAATCTATCTCTTGAAATCTGTTTCTTGCAATTCTGTCTTGCATTCAGATCCTCTTCTTTGCCTTACCTCAACATATTTTTGGACGTTAGTTTTCATTTATAACTCTGCAGGTTTGTGAATTGCAGTGACCCTGAGCTCCATTTTTTAAGTTGCTCTTTTGTGAGCTGGCCTCAAACCCGCAGGATTGCTTCAGGCCCTATTTTGGCTCGGGCGAGGCGGGCTGAGCCTTTTTTCAATTCTTATTCTTAATGGGAAATTAGAGTGATATGTGCCCGTCCAAACCCCTACAACTATTCTCTCATTGGTTCCCCGTTCATCCTCCTCACAATTTGCAAAATGTGTGAAACAGAAGTTGAAATGTGCTGATTCTCCAAGTGGGGAGATTCTAAGTAACGTGGCTGGAATGGTGAACAGGAGCACCAGGAGAGGATAAATGAGCTGCATTTTAGACACATCTCCCGATCACATGGTGTACAGTCCTCTGGGTTTTCCATGCATGTTTTAGCTGTAGGAAGATCCCTTGAACCTGCATATTTGGGACCCATTGAATGGGTACCAGGTAGTATTACTTTAAAGGGTGTGCATTTCCTCACCCAACCTCACATTTCTCTTAGCACAAACAGTTTCCAGCCTTATGTCTCATCCTGCTGTGGGTCTAGATGTGTTCAATCCATGTTGCATCACCGGCCCTGAGGAAAAGTTGTAAGAGGTTTTCTCTGTCTCTCTGTCGTTTATTTTTTTCAATTTATTACTATATTGGTTACAGCTGATTTTCAAAGCTCTGTTTCTTGCTGCTGTACATCCACTTGATTCACGTACAGAGAGACATCAGTAAATTCTTTTTCAGATTCTTACCAGTCGTATATATTCTTTTCCGGTGACTTGAGTGTGCTGAGTGCAGTTCTTTTAGCTACCGTGTAGGCCTTGTTGATTATCAGTTTGGTATTTGGAATGGTATCTTTGCTAATTTCAACCTCCTGGGTGATGCCTCACCCCTCCCCACCTTTCCCGTTTAGCAGCCTTATGCGTGTTTTCTACATATTTGACTATGTTTTTGTTTTGTAATTTATTTCATGTGTAGCCATTTTGGATTCCACCTTTAAGTGATATCTTATGATATGTGTCTTTTTCTTTTTGAATTATGTCACTTAGAAAGATCATACGTAACTCCTCCAGAGTTGTTACAACTGGCCATATTTCATTGATTTCCAGGCTGAATAATATTCCACTCTACCTAAGTACCACATCTCTACCCATTTTTTCCCTCCAGAGACATTTAAGTTATATCCTAGTTGAGGATCTTTTAAACAGAGAGGGGGTAAACATTGGGGTGCCTGTGTCCTCTCGATTTTTGTTTTTCTCAAGATATATGCCCATGAATGCAAGTGCCCTATGCTCTGTAGCTCATTTTTTAGATGTTTTAGTAAACACAATACACTTCTCCAGAATGGCCGTTGGCAATATACATTTCCACTATAAGTCTCACAGGGCTCCCTCTTCTCCTTGCCCTGTCCTGCATTTCTGTTGTTTACGCTTTATGAGGATGGCTCTTCTGACTGATGCGAAGTGATATCTTTTGTAGTATTGACTTCCAGTGCCCACCTGTTTGGTTGGCTAAAAAAGTGTATGCCCTTTTCTTGAATATATACAGAAAAAAACGCATACACCCTTTTTGGCCAACTGCAATGTTGGCAATGTTCAGCTCCTTTTCTTGTGCTTAATGGCGAGTCCTTTCTACCTCCTCAAATCCCTTTCCTGCCATTCTCCCTTGCTTACAAGTCCTTTTCTCTGACTTTCCTCAAGACATTTTTCAGTGATGGATATTTTCAACTCTGCAGTTTTGTGAATTTTACTGCCCCTGAGTTCCATTGTTCAACTTGTGTTTATGGGAACTGGCCACAAAGCAGCGGGATTTCCTCAAGCCCTATACTGTTTCCATGGGCAACCCTAGCCTTTGGTCAATTCGTCTTCCTGATTGGAAATTAGAGTGACATGTCCCTGTCTGAACACCTAGGACTTGTCTCTCATTGTTCCTCATCCTTCCGCTTCATCCTCTGGACAAATTCCAAACTGTACACAACAGGATGTTGACAGTGCTGACATCTCCAAGTGGGGAGACTGTTAATAAAGACTCTGGAGGGGTGAACCCGAGCACCAGGAGATGAGGAGATGAGATGCCTTTTCCAAACTCTTCCCGATCAGACGGTATACCATCCTCTGGGTGTGACAGACATGTTTTAGCAGTAGGAAGAGTCCCATTCATGTAAGGAGAACACCAGGGCTTTTTCAAAATCAGTGTCTCCCTGAAACCCAAACTGGGGAATTTTTTAAGCTACGGCTACACATATGTTCATTAAGGGCCTTGGGAAGTAGGCAGAGTCCAAACTTTAGATGATTGAAGTCTTCAGGGTCAGAAGCACTCACCACCAGCTTCCCTTAGGTTACACTTTAACTGTCATTGATAGATGATGTCAATAAAAATATCTATTCTTTTTCAGATTATTTCCCCTTATAGGTTATTGCAAAATGTTGAGTGTAGTTCCCTGTGCTATACAGTAGTTCCTTGTTGATGATCTATTTTATACATAGCAGTGTGTATGTGTTAATCCCAAACTGTTAATTTATCCCTCCTCCCACCTTTCCCCTTTGGTAATAATAAATTATAAGATTTTATACTTCTCAGAAATGGGGGAGCTGAAAGAGAGGTATCATTTTCAATGGAAACGCATTTAAAACAAGATTGAAGCTTTAACCAAGATTATTAGATGTACATCCTTGGAAAGAAATCACTTCATTTCTCTAATATTGACCTGACAAATAAGACAAACCTTTTCACTGAACTTGCTTATAATAAAGTGATGGAAATATCAAATGGAAGTGTTAGAAACATCTTATTTTACCCGAGCCTTATACACTGTTCTATGTTAACTACAGTTTGGCTCACACATCTGTTCATTGAGGTTACAATAGTCTCAATTTCTGTTACTGATCCTCCAGAGTGGACCCCAACAAGTGTCCCCCTGCCCAGTGTCATTGGGGCCAACAGATCGAGACTGAGTTTGGTTCACAAGCAAAGGAAACTTTATATTTTGATCAGAGAATGGAGAGGTGAGAGCATGCACTACCCCGTGGGCTGTGGGCTGGGCTGCTGTGTAGAGATCCTGTCAGAGTCAGTGGGAGGGAGGGGGCGGAGCTCTCGAGGGCCAGGTTGGCTGCAGCTCAGGCTCTATATCGCGGAGTCTGCACTG
Organism: Pseudorca crassidens; assembly: GCF_039906515.1. Classification (NCBI taxonomy): domain Eukaryota; kingdom Metazoa; phylum Chordata; class Mammalia; order Artiodactyla; family Delphinidae; genus Pseudorca; species Pseudorca crassidens. The sequence goes on along the minus strand of NW_027136329.1, from coordinate 1,121,179 downwards.
GGCCCCAGGAGCTGAGGTGTCGACCCAGCCATTCTGCACTAGGAAATCTGGTCTGAAGTGCCAGGTGTGGAACCTCTGCATGCGGGACCCTAGGAGCACGTGAAATTAGACAAAGCACAAAGGATAAAAAAGGTTAGACTTGACTTTATTGCCCAGATTCTATTTTTATCTCCCAGGGATTTTTAATGGGCTTTGCTGGGGACAAACCCCTCCTCTGCCTTTTGTCCCGTTCCTCATTCTTGGAGTGCTGAGGGTGCAGACACTTCTTCTGTAACTGCTGAGTGCTGAGTTGGGAGCCCTAATACCCGGGGGCGAGGGTCAGAGCTTCTCTCCAGCAGCCTCCAGGTGACGTTGATTGTCCCCAGGTCCCCTGCCTCCCTGCTCGTCCACCTGAGCACCAGCATTGGAAGTGTTATAGATTCTAATGACCTTTAAGGGTCCAGGAAAGAGATGTGCAGAGACGCTGTGGGGGCCGGTTTCACCCCGCCCCACATTTGTTCGGCCACCTTAGGCTGACCGTTTCTGCCAGCCTAGATGCTCTGACCAGTAGTCTGCGCTTTCTTCAATTAGGCCCCTGAATTAACGTACAAACAGCACCAGGTGTCAGAGCCCTGCCCGCTCAACTCCCAGACAGTCCAGGGTCAGTGGTGATCAAGGACCATGATGACCACTGAGTCAACAGCCTTTTGAAGTAAACAGGAGTCCAGCCGGTCTTATTGGCCACCATCATCACGGTGTCTGTAGGCTTTTCTATGGTGACAGTGTGATATACGGTTCCCCCGCCAAGATTATTAGCTCCCCTCTGGGTACAGTAAGTCCTGCAAGCAGTAGTCTGCTCTTTTGGGACACACTCTTGTTGTTTTATGAGAGAAACTCCAGGTCAAGTGATGTTCACACGAATCGTCATGGTGCCCTGTTGCCCCCGGTTATCTCTCTGGATGTTGGAGTTGGAGGGCCTCCTCACTCGAGGTCAGTGTGCCCACGGAGCGAACCCTGCAACTTCAGGGCATGGTTGGTGGTTAGGATCACCACGTGGGGTCCTTTTCCCTTAGGAGGGAGGTGGCCTTTTGGGCTGCTGATTTCCAGGTTTTTAGATACCGCCAGTATCTTGGCCAGATGCGGCAGTGGGCCAAGCCCCTTGGTGACCGTAGTTTATCCTACCTGGATGGCATTCTTGTATTGTTCCATTTCAAGTGGTCCCAGTTTTTGCACTAATTCTCCAATGGCGATTCACCTTTCACCGGGAATGTAAAGGTCAAAGGGTTTAGCTAAATTAGGGAGTTCCAGGGCAAGGGTCTGAATTGACTGCTCTTTCCATTCTTGAAAGGCCACTTCTGGATTCTATTCAAAAGGATCATCATCTTTTCCTTTCAGTGTTTCATATAGAGGCCCAGCTAGTAGACTGTAGTTAGGGATCCAGAAGCAGCAAACCCTGGCCTCCCCAGGAACCCCTAAGCTGTCTTCTAGTTTTAGAAAGGGGTAAGGCTGCAAATGGTTTCTTCCCTTTCCTGGGATGGGCTTCTCCGACCTTCTGTGAGAATGAAGCCCAGGCAGGTCACTGCAGTCTGTGATATTTGAGCTTTTTCTTGGACAACTTCTATCCTTTATTGGCTTGGTAGTTCAGAGGCCGCCTTAGTAGGGCTGGCGATCAGAATGTCGTCTGCGTACTGAAGGAGGGTTTCCTTTTCCAGAGGTAGAACTTTTAGGTCTTTAGCTAAGCTTTCCCCAAAGATGGTGTGGGAATTTTTGCACCCTTGGGGCAAGACGGCCCGGAAGTATTGTTTTAGTTGTATGTTGAGTCCTGCCACTCACAAGCCAAAATTTCTTGTGACTCTGGGACTAATGGAATACAAAAGAAGGCATCATTGAAGACTAATACAGAATACCATGTCCTGGTGGTTGGTAGAATGACCAGCAGGGTGTAGGAATTAGGAGCAACTGGAGGTATATCCTCGGTGGCTTCACTGACTGTCCTGACATCCTTTACCAGGTCCCCAGCAGCCCATGGGGCTCTCGTGGTCAGACCAATCCCAGAATATGGAGCTCACCTGGGCAGGTACCCCACCCCCACCCCAGCCCACGGGGCTCTCGTGGTCAGGCCCTTCCCAGGATACAGAGCTACCCTTGCAGGTACCGTGGCAGGGCTGGGCACACAGGAACCGTGCACATAGCCCTCATTGCAGAGCACCCCCAGCTCACCTGTCGCTCAGAGCTGACACAGAGCACCTCAGAGCAGGACTTGAACTAACAAACAGCAGCTGCGACAGGTCTGTGACCCTGGGCATCACTCTGTGCGGCCTCCCTCCACCTGGTCTTCCAGAGACTTCCACTGCACCCGGGGCACCAGGCCTCTGTCTCCAACCACCACCCACCCCTCCTCTCCCTGACTCCTGGGTTCCTCTCATAAGGAGAGGGTTTTCTTGAAGTTGTCTCCCACTCATGGGCCAGATAAAATGATTAGAAAACAAGCCAAAGCTGCAGCCCCTTGTCTATCCTGACTCTCAGGAGCCCACACCTGTTCCTTGGACCTGGCCGGTTCAGCAAGTTCCATTTTCTGCAACTGTGAGCCCCTGAGGGGTGATGATTGGCTGACCTGGGCAGCCTTACCGTGCGGGCCAGCCCTCCCCAGGTGTGCCTGGGTTGAGATCAATATAAATACCACTCCAGGCAGCAAGAGCCCCTGCAGCCGTGCCTGACGCCATTTTCTCTGCCCTGTCAGCAGTCTCGGGGCTGGGCTGGTGGGAGGGAGTGAGAGGCCACGGCTTTGTGGGTGGCCCAGTGTGAGTGGGGCTCTGCTGGACTTTCTGCAGCAGTTGCCAGGCTGCCACCTGCTAAAGAAGAGGATGTGTCACCCATACCTGCTGCTGGAATTTCTCCCTGGGCAGAGGTGAGGAAGGAAAAAAGCAGTGGGGGCAGGGACAGGACGGGTATCTCAGTCAGGGAAATGGAAATCTTCCAGAAGAGCACCCAGGGCCAGGACCATCCTGGCTGGCCTGCAGGCACCAAGTCGGCCGGCATGCTGTCACTCGTGTGGCTCTATGGCCCTTCCTCTAGGCTTTCAAGTCCTTGTATATATTCAGGTGTTTTACCTGGGACGGGTGGGAATAGTTCAGCAGCAACTGGCCTGGGGCTCAGCTCACGTTTACTCACAGATGCCTCGGCACGGTGCCCCAGCTTTGCAATGAGGACGCTTGTTGCGTGGGGGCTGCTGGCTGAATGGGAGACGATTCCCCACCACTGGCCAACTTCAGAATTGTTTACAACTGGAGCAAGTGCCCTGATACGGTTTTCCTCTGTGGAACTGGTGGGTTCTGTGTTTTTTTTCTCTTTTTCGTTTTTGCTTCAAGGTAGATTTTATTCCTCTTTTTTGTATTTACAGATATAAGCATGGAAATAATTTATTCATATAAATACATGTATGTGAAGGGAATAATTGTTTTTTCTGTTTTATTTTTTAAATTTTATTTCTTTTTAATTTTGAATTTTATTTTATATTTTTATACAGCAGGTTCTTATTGGTTATCTATTTTATACATATAAATGTATACATGCCAATCCCAGTCTCTCAACTCCTCCCACCACCACCCCCCCAACAGCTTTCCCCCCTTGTTGTCCATACATTTGTTGTCTACATCTGTTGCTCTATTTATGCCTTGCAAAATGGTTAATCTGTACAGTTTTTCTAGGTTCCACATATATGCATGAATATACAAGATTTGTTTTTCTCTTTCTGACTTTCTTCACTCTGTATGACAGTCTCTAGATCCATCGACGTCTCTACAAATGACCCAATTTCATTCCTTTTCATGGCTTAGTAATATTCCATTTTATATATGTACCACAGCTTTATGCATTCGTCTGTCTGTGGGCATTTAGGTTGCTTCCATTACCTCGATATTGTAAATAGTGATGCAATGAACATTGCGGTGAATGTCTCGTTTTGATTTATGGTTTTGTCTGGGTATATGTCCAGTACTGGGATTGCTGTATCATATGGTAATTCTACTGTTAGTTTCTTAAGAAACTCCATATTGTTCTCCGTAGTGACTGTATCAATTTATATTCCCAACAATAGTGGAAGAGGGTTCCTTTTCTGCACACCCTTTCCAGCATTTTTGTTTGTAGATTTTCTCATGATGCCCATTCTATCAGGTGTGAGGTGATACCTCATTGTTGAGTCCATTTTGTTGAGCAAGGGGTAGGTCTTGTCTATTACATATTTGGCTTATTGAATGGTATCTGTGCTAATTTCAAACTCTGGTTTTATGCAGCACCCCAACTCACTTTCCCCCTTAAGCAAGCATAAGTTGGTTTTCTAAACTTGAGACCCTGTTCTGTTTTGTAATTCAGTTCATGTGTAGCCAAGTTCACATTCCGTGTATTAGTGATATCTTATGATGTTTCTTTTTCTGTGTGACTTATTTCAGTTAGAATCATCATACCTGAATCCACTCATTATGCTGCTACGGGCCTGATGACATAGATTTCATGGCTGAGTGATTTTGCATTGTACATAAGTACCACAACTTCTTTATCCATTTTTCACTTTCTGCGATATTGAACTTGTACCGTAAACGAGGTTCTTGTAAACAGAGCCGTCCCAAACATTGGGGTGGCTGTGTCTTTTTGATTTTAATTTCCCTAAGCTATAGGACCATAAGTGGAAGTGCCCTAGGCTCTGTTGCTTTGTTTTTTAGATGTTTCAGGAAACACCATACACTTCTCCCGAGTGTCTGTTGGCAATTTACATCCCGCCCATCAGCATAACAAGGCTCCCAGTTCTCCATGGCCTGTCCTGCCTTTCTGGATTTTACACTTTTTTCAGATGGCCCTTTTGACCAGGGGGAAGTGAGACTTCATTGTAGTGCAGATTTCCTTTGCAAGCTTGCTTGGTTGGCCAAAAAGGGCGTATGCGTTTTTTCCTGAATATATTCAGGAAAAAACACATACGCCCTTTATGGCCAAGTGCATCATTGTGGACGTTCTGCCTCTTTTCCTATGCTTTCAATGCAATTCCACTCTACCTCCTGAAATCGGTTTCCTGCAATTCTGCCCCGCTTTCAAGTCCTCTTAGCAGCCTTACTTCAGTATATTTTTGGACGATAGCTGTCATTTATAACTCTGCAGGTTTGTGAATTACAGTGCCCCTGAGCTCCTTTCTTCAACTCGCTTTCTTGTGAGCTGGCCGCAACACCGCAGGATGGCTTCAGGCCCTAATCTGGTTCCGGCACGGCACGCTGAGCCTTTGGTTATTTCCTCTTCCTGGTGGGAAATGAGAGTTAAATTTGCCCGTCCAGACACCACCAGCTTGTCTCTCATTGGTTCTCCCTATTCCTGTTCATCTTCCACAGAAATTGCAAACTGGGCCAAATAGGAGGTTAAAGGTACTGACTCTCCAAGTCGGGAGAGTGTTAGTAAAGCGTCTGGAATGTTGCACCCGAGTACCAGCGGACGAAACCTGAGACATATTGGAACACATCTCCCGATCACATTGTTGATCATACTCTGGGTTCCACATGCATGTTTTAGCTGAAGGAAGAATCCCTGAAACCTGGAGAGTTGAGACCCGTGGAATGGGTACCATGCAATATGACTTCAAAAGGTATTCATTTGCTCACCGAACCTCTCCAATCCTATCACTGCTGCGTTTATGCCCCTGTACACACGCTTGATTCTCTTTCGGAGACGTAGCAATGCATAGGTTTTAAAATACTTACTAGTCAGGTACATTCTTAGGCGTTTAATATGGGGTGTTGAGTCCATTTCGTTGAGCAAGGAGTAGCTCTTGTCTGTTACATATTTGGCTTAAGGAACTTTATCTGTGCTCATTTCAATCTCTGGTTTTATGCAGCACCCCAACTCACCTTTACCCTTAAGCAAGCATAAATTGGTTTTCTAAATTTGAGACCCTGTTCTGTTCTGTAATTCAGTTCCTGTGTAGCCAAGTTTACATTCCGTGTATTACTGATATCTTATGATGTTTCTTTTTCTGTGTGACTTATTTCAGTTAGAATCATCGTCCCTGAATCCACTCATTATGCTTCTACGGGCCTGATGACATAGATTTCATTGCTGAGTGATACTGCATTGTACGTAAGTACCACAACTTCTTTATCCATTTTTCACTTTCTGTGATATTGAGCTTGTATGGTAAACGAGGTTCTTGTAAACAGAGGCGTCCCAAACTTTGGGGTGGCTGTGTCTTTTTGATTTTAATTTCCCTAAGCTATAGGACCATAAGTGGAAGTGCCCTAGGCTCTGTTGCTTTGTTTTTTAGATGTTTCAGGAAACACCATACACTTCTCCCGAGTGTCTGTTGGCAATTTACATGCCGCCCATCAGCATAACAAGGCTCCCAGTTCTCCATGGCCTGTCCTGCCTTTCTGGATTTTACACTTTTTTCAGATGGCCCTTTTGACCGGGGGGAAGTGAGACTTCATTGTAGTGCAGATTTCCTTTGCAAGTTTGCTTGGTTGACCAAAAAGTGCGTATGCGTTTTTTCCTGAATATATTCAGGAAAAAACGCATACGCCCTTTTTGGCCAAGTGCATCATTGTGGACGTTCTGCCTCTTTTCCTATGCTTTCAATGCAATTCCAGTCTACCTCCTGAAATCGGTTTCCTGCAATTCTGCCCCGCTTTCAAGTCCTCTTGGCAACCTTACTTCAGTATATTTTTGGACGATAGCTGTCATTTATAACTCTGCAGGTTTGTGAATTACAGTGCCCCTGAGCTCCTTTCTTCAACTCGCTTTCTTGTGACCTGGCCACAACACCGCAGGATGGCTTCAGGCCCTAATCTGGTTCCGGCACGGCACACTGAGCCTTTGGTTAATTCCTCTTCCTGGTGGGAAATGAGAGTTAAATTTGCCCGTCCAGACACCTCCAGCTAGTCTCTCATTGGTTCTCGCTATTCCTGTTCATCTTCCACAGAAATTGCAAACTGGGCCAAACAGGAGGTTAAAGGGACTGACTCTCCAAGTCGGGAGGGTGTTAGTAAAGCGTCTGGAATGTTGCACCCGAGTACCAGGGTACGAAAACTGAGACATATTTGAACACGTTTCCCGATCACATGGTTCATCATACTCTAGTTTCCACATGCATGTTTTAGCTGAAGGTAGAATACCTTAAACCTGGGTAGTTGAAACCCGTGGAATGGGTACCATGCAATATGACTTCAAAGGGTCTTCATTTGCTCACCGAACCTCTCCAATCCTATCACTGCTGCGTTTATGCCCCTGTACACATGCTTGATTCTCTTTCGGAGACATAGCAATCCATAGGTTTTAAGATACTTACTAGTCAGGTACATTCTTAGGCGTTTAATATGCGGTGTTGAGTCCATTTCGTTGAGCAAGGAGTAGCTCTTGTCTATTACATATTTGATTAAGGAACTTTATCTGTGCTCATTTCAATCTCTGGTTTTATGCAGCACCCCAACTCACCTTTACCCTTAAGCAAGCATAAGTTGGTTTTCTAAATTTGAGACCCTGTTCTGTTCTGTAATTCAGTTCCTGTGTAGCCAAGTTTACATTCCGTGTATTACTGATATCTTATGATGTTTCTTTTTCTGTGTGACTTATATCAGTTAGAATCATCATACCTGAATCCACTCATTGTGCTGCTAAGGGCCTGATGACATAGATTTCATTGCTGAGTGATATTGCTTTGTAAGTAAATACCACAACTTCTTTATCCATTTTTCACTTTCTGCGATGTTGAACTTGTACTGTAAACGAGGTTCTTGTAAACAGAGGCGTCCCAAACTTTGGGGTGGCTGTGTCTTTTTGATTTTAATTTCCCTAAGCTATAGGACCATAAGTGGAAGTGCCCTAGGCTCTGTTGCTTTGTTTTTTAGATGTTTCAGGAAACACCATACACTTCTCCCGAGTGTCTGTTGGCAATTTACATCCCGCCCATCAGCATAACAAGGCTCCCAGTTCTCCATGGCCTGTCCTGCCTTTCTGGATTTTACACTTTTTTCAGATGGCCCTTTTGACCGGGGGGAAGTGAGACTTCATTGTAGTGCAGATTTCCTTTGCAAGTTTGCTTGGTTGGCCAAAAAGGGCGTATGCGTTTTTTCCTGAATATATTCAGGAAAAAACGCATACGCCCTTTTTGGCCAAGTGCATCATTGTGGACGTTCTGCCTCTTTTCCTATGCTTTCAATGCAATTCCAGTCTACCTCCTGAAATCGGTTTCCTGCAATTCTGCCCCGCTTTCAAGTCCTCTTGGCAGCCTTACTTCAGTATATTTTTGGACGATAGCTGTCATTTATAACTCTGCAGGTTTGTGAATTACAGTGCCCCTGAGCTCCTTTCTTCAACTCGCTTTCTTTTGAGCTGGCCGCAACACCGCAGGATGGCTTCAGGCCTTAATCTGGTTCCGGCACAGCACGCTGAGCCTTTGGTTAATTCCTCTTCCTGGTGGGAAATGAGAGTTAAATATGCCCGTCCAGACACCTCCAGCTAGTCTCTCATTGGTTCTCGCTATTCCTGTTCATCTTCTACAGAAATTGCAAACTGGGCCAAACAGGAGGTTAAAGGGACTGACTCTCCAAGTCGGGAGGGTGTTAGTAAAGCATCTGGAATGTTGCACCCGAGTACCAGGGGAGGAAAACTGAGACATATTTGAACACGTCTCCCGTTCACACGGTTGATCCTACTCTGGGTTCCACATGCATGTTTTAGCTGAAGGAAGAATACCTTAAACCTGGAGAGTTGAGACCCATGTAATGGGTACCATGCAATATGACTTCAAAGGGTCTTCATTTGCTCACCGAACTTCTCCAATCCTATCACTGCTGCGTTTATCACCCTGTACAGACGCTTGATTCTCTTTTGGAGACATAGCAATCCATAGGTTTTAAGATACTTACTAGTCAGGTACATTCTTAGGCATTTAATATGCGGTGTTGAGTCCATTTCGTTGAGCAAGGAGTAGCTCTTGTCTATTCCATATTTGGCTTAAGGAACTTTGTCTGTGCTCATTTCAATCTCTGGTTTTATGCAGCACCCCAACTCACCTTTCCCCTTAAGCAAGCATAAGTTGGTTTTCTAAATTTGAGACCCTGTTCTGTTTTGGAATTCAGTTCCTGTGTAGCCAAGTTTACATTCTGTGTATTAGTGATATCTTATGATGTTTCTTTCTCTGTGTGACTTATTTCAGTTAGAATCATCGTACCTGAATCCACTCATTATGCTGCTACGGGCCTGATGACATAGATTTCATTGTTGAGTGATACTGCATTGTACGTAAGTACCACAACTTCTTTATCCATTTTTCACTTTCTGTGATATTGAACTTGTACGGTAAATGAGGTTCTTGTAAACAGAGGCGTCCCAAACTTTGGGGTGGCTGTGTCTTTTTGATTTTAATTTCCTTAAGCTATAGGACCATAAGTGGAAGTGCCCTAGGCTCTGTTGCTTTGTTTTTTAGATATTTCAGGAAACACCATACACTTCTCCCGAGTGTCTGTTGGCAATTTACATCCCGCCCATCAGCATAACAAGGCTCCCAGTTCTCCATGGCCTGTCCTGCCTTTCTGGATTTTACACTTTTTTCAGATGGCCCTTTTGACCGGGGGGAAGTGAGACTTCATTGTAGTGCAGATTTCCTTTGCAAGCTTGCTTGGTTGGCCAAAAAGGGCGTATGCGTTTTTTCCTGAATATATTCAGGAAAAAACGCATACGCCCTTTTTGGCCAAGTGCATCATTGTGGACGTTCTGCCTCTTTTCCTATGCTTTCAATGCAATTCCAGTCTACCTCCTGAAATCGGTTTCCTGCAATTCTGCCCCGCTTTCAAGTCCTCTTGGCAGCCTTACTTCAGTATATTTTTGGACGATAGCTGTCATTTATAACTCTGCAGGTTTGTGAATTACAGTGCCCCTGAGCTCCTTTCTTCAACTCGCTTTCTTGTGACCTGGCCGCAACACCGCAGGATGGCTTCAGGCCCTAATCTGGTTCTGGCATGGCACGCTGAGCCTTTGGTTAATTCCTCTTCCTGGTGGGAAATGAGAGTTAAATTTGCCCGTCCAGACACCTCCAGCTAGTCTCTCATTGGTTCTCGCTATTCCTGTTCATCTTCCGCAGAAATTGCAAACTGGGCCAAACAGGAGGTTAAAGGGACTGACTCTCCAAGTCGGGAGGGTGTTAGTAAAGCGTCTGGAATGTTGCACCCGAGTACCAGGGGACGAAAACTGAGACATATTTGAACACGTTTCCCGATCACATGGTTGATCATACCCTAGTTTCCACATGCATGTTTTAGCTGAAGGAAGAATCCCTGAAACCTGGAGAGTTGAGACCCGTGGAATGGGTACCATGCAATATGACTTCAAAGGGTCTTCATTTGCTCACCGAACCTCTCCAATCCTATCACTGCTGCGTTTATGCCCCTGTACACATGCTTGATTCTCTTTCGGAGACATAGCAATCCATAGGTTTTAAGATACTTACTAGTCAGGTACATTCTTAGGCGTTTAATATGCGGTGTTGAGTCCATTTCGTTGAGCAAGGAGTAGCTCTTGTCTATTCCATATTTGGCTTAAGGAACTTTATCTGTGCTCATTTCAATCTCTGGTTTTATGCAGCACCCCAACTCACCTTTCCCCTTAAGCAAGCATAAGTTGGTTTTCTAAATTTGAGACCCTGTTCTGTTCTGTAATTCAGTTCCTGTGTAGCCAAGTTTACATTCCGTGTATTACTGATATCTTATGATGTTTCTTTTTCTGTGTGACTTATTTCAGTTAGAATCATCATACCTGAATCCACTCATTGTGCTGCTAAGGGCCTGATGACATAGATTTCATTGCTGAGTGAAATTGATTTGTAAGTAAATACCACAACTTCATTATCCATTTTTCAATTTCTGCGATGTTGAACTTGTACTGTAAACGAGGTTCTTGTAAACAGAGGCGTCCCAAACTTTGGGGTGGCTGTGTCTTTTTGATTTTAATTTCCCTAAGCTATAGGACCATAAGTGGAAGTGCCCTAGGCTCTGTTGCTTTGTTTTTTAGATGTTTCAGAAAACACCATACACTTCTCCCGAGTGTCTGTTGGCAATTTACATCCCTCCCATCAGCATAAAAAGGCTCCCAGTTCTCCATGGCCTGTCCTGCCTTTCTGGATTTTACACTTTTTTCAGATGGCCCTTTTGACCGGGGGGATGTGAGACTTCATTGTAGTGCAGATTTCCTTTGCAAGCTTGCTTGGTTGGCCAAAAAGGGCGTATGCGTTTTTTCCTGAATATATTCAGGAAAAAACGCATACGCCCTTTTTGGCCAAGTGCATCATTGTGGACGTTCTGCCTCTTTTCCTATGCTTTCAATGCAATTCCAGTCTACCTCCTGAAATCGGTTTCCTGCAATTCTGCCCCGCTTTCAAGTCCTCTTGGCAGCCTTACTTCAGTATATTTTTGGACGATAGCTGTCATTTATAACTCTGCAGGTTTGTGAATTACAGTGCCCCTGAGCTCCTTTCTTCAACTCGCTTTCTTTTGAGCTGGCCGCAACACCGCAGGATGGCTTCAGGCCCTAATCTGGTTCCGGCACGGCAAGCTGAGCCTTTGGTTAATTCCTCTTCCTGGTGGGAAATGAGAGTTAAATTTGCCCGTCCAGACACCTCCAGCTAGTCTCTCATTGGTTCTCGCTATTCCTGTTCATCTTCCACAGAAATTGCAAACTGGGCCAAACAGGAGGTTAAAGGGACTGACTCTCCAAGTCGGGAGGGTGTTAGTAAAGCGTCTGGAATGTTGCACCCGAGTACCAGGGGACGAAAACTGAGACATATTTGAACACGTTTCCCGATCACATGGTTGATCATACTCTAGTTTCCACATGCATGTTTCAGCTGAAGGTAGAATACCTTAAACCTGGGTAGTTGAAACCCGTGGAATGGGTACCATGCAATATGACTTCAAAGGGTCTTCATTTGCTCACCGAACTTCTCCAATCCTATCACTGCTGCGTTTATCCCCCTGTACAGACGCTTGATTCTCTTTTGGAGACATAGCAATCCATAGGTTTTAAGATACTTACTAGTCAGGTACATTCTTAGGCATTTAATATGCGGTGTTGAGTCCATTTCGTTGAGCAAGGAGTAGCTCTTGTCTATTCCATATTTGGCTTAAGGAACTTTATCTGTGCTCATTTCAATCTCTGGTTTTATGCAGCACCCCAACTCACCTTTCCCCTTAAGCAAGCATAAGTTGGTTTTCTAAATTTGAGACCCTGTTCTGTTTTGGAATTCAGTTCCTGTGTAGTCAAGTTTACATTCTGTGTATTAGTGATATCTTATGATGTTTCTTTTTCTGTGTGACTTATTTCAGTTAGAATCATCATACCTGAATCCACTCATTATGCTGCTACGGGCCTGATGACATAGATTTCATTGTTGAGTGATACTGCATTGTACGTAAGTACCACAACTTCTTTATCCATTTTTCACTTTCTGTGATATTGAACTTGTACGGTAAATGAGGTTCTTGTAAACAGAGGCGTCCCAAACTTTGGGGTAGCTGTGTCTTTTTGATTTTAATTTCCCTAAGCTATAGGACCATAAGTGGAAGTGCCCTAGGCTCTGTTGCTTTGTTTTTTAGATGTTTCAGGAAACACCATACACTTCTCCCGAGTGGCTGTTGGCAATTTACATCCCGCCCATCAGCATAACAAGGCTCCCAGTTCTCCATGGCCTGTCCTGCCTTTCTGGATTTTACACTTTTTTCAGATGGCCCTTTTGACCGGGGGGAAGTGAGACTTCATTGTAGTGCAGATTTCCTTTGCAAGCTTGCTTGGTTGGCCAAAAAGGGCGTATGCGTTTTTTCCTGAATATATTCAGGAAAAAACGCATACGCCCTTTTTGGCCAAGTGCATCATTGTGGACGTTCTGCCTCTTTTCCTATGCTTTCAATGCAATTCCAGTCTACCTCCTGAAATCGGTTTCCTGCAATTCTGCCCCGCTTTCAAGTCCTCTTGGCAGCCTTACTTCAGTATATTTTTGGACGATAGCTGTCATTTATAACTCTGCAGGTTTGTGAATTACAGTGCCCCTGAGCTCCTTTCTTCAACTCGCTTTCTTTTGAGCTGGCCGCAACACCGCAGGATGGCTTCAGGCCCTAATCTGGTTCCGGCACGGCAAGCTGAGCCTTTGGTTAATTCCTCTTAATGGTGGGAAATGAGAGTTAAATTTGCCCGTCCAGACACCTCCAGCTAGTCTCTCATTGGTTCTCGCTATTCCTGTTCATCTTCCGCAGAAATTGCAAACTGGGCCAAACAGGAGGTTAAAGGGACTGACTCTCCAAGTCGGGAGGGTGTTAGTAAAGCGTCTGGAATGTTGCACCCGAGTACCAGGGTACGAAAACTGAGACATATTTGAACACGTTTCCCGATCACATGGTTGATCATACTCTAGTTTCCACATGCATGTTTTAGCTGAAGGTAGAATACCTTAAACCTGGGTAGTTGAAACCCGTGGAATGGGTACCATGCAATATGACTTCAAAGGGTCTTCATTTGCTCACCGAACCTCTCCAATCCTATCACTGCTGCGTTTATGCCCCTGTACACAGGCTTGATTCTCTTTCGGAGACATAGCAATCCATAGGTTTTAAGATACTTACTAGTCAGGTACATTCTTAGGCGTTTAATATGCGGTGTTGAGTCCATTTCGTTGAGCAAGGAGTAGCTCTTGTCTATTCCATATTTGGCTTAAGGAACTTTATCTGTGCTCATTTCAATCTCTGGTTTTATGCAGCACCCCAACTCACCTTTACCCTTAAGCAAGCATAAGTTGGTTTTCTAAATTTGAGACCCTGTTCTGTTCTGTAATTCAGTTCCTGTGTAGCCAAGTTTACATTCCGTGTATTACTGATATCTTATGATGTTTCTTTTTCTGTGTGACTTATATCAGTTAGAATCATCGTACCTGAATCCACTCATTGTGCTGCTAAGGGCCTGATGACATAGATTTCATTGCTGAATGATATTGCTTTGTAAGTAAATACCACAACTTCTTTATCCATTTTTCACTTTCTGCGATGTTGAACTTGTACTGTAAACGAGGTTCTTGTAAACAGAGGCGTCCCAAACTTTGGGGTGGCTGTGTCTTTTTGATTTTAATTTCCCTAAGCTATAGGACCATAAGTGGAAGTGCCCTAGGCTCTGTTGCTTTGTTTTTTAGATGTTTCAGGAAACACCATACACTTCTCCCGAGTGTCTGTTGGCAATTTACTTCCCGCCCATCAGCATAACAAGGCTCCCAGTTCTCCATGGCCTGTCCTGCCTTTCTGGATTTTACACTTTTTTCAGATGGCCCTTTTGACCGGGGGGAAGTGAGACTTCATTGTAGTGCAGATTTCCTTTGCAAGTTTGCTTGGTTGGCCAAAAAGGGCGTATGCGTTTTTTCCTGAATATATTCAGGAAAAAACGCATACGCCCTTTTTGGCCAAGTGCATCATTGTGGACGTTCTACCTCTTTTCCTATGCTTTCAATGCAATTCCAGTCTACCTCCTGAAATCGGTTTCCTGCAATTCTGCCCCGCTTTCAAGTCCTCTTGGCAGCCTTACTTCAGTATATTTTTGGACGATAGCTGTCATTTATAACTCTGCAGGTTTGTGAATTACAGTGCCCCTGAGTTCCTTTCTTCAACTCGCTTTCTTTTGAGCTGGCCGCAACACCGCAGGATGGCTTCAGGCCCTAATCTGGTTCCGGCACGGAACGCTGAGCCTTTGGTTAATTCCTCTTCCTGGTGGGAAATGAGAGTGAAATTTGCCCGTCCAGACACCTCCAGCTAGTCTCTCATTGGTTCTCGCTATTCCTGTTCATCTTCCGCAGAAATTGCAAACTGGGCCAAACAGGAGGTTAAAGGGACTGACTCTCCAAGTCGGGAGGGTGTTAGTAAAGCATCTGGAATGTTGCACCCGAGTACCAGGGGAGGAAAACTGAGACATATTTGAACACATCTCCCGTTCACACGGTTGATCATACTCTGGGTTCCACATGCATGTTTTAGCTGAAGGAAGAATACCTTAAACCTGGAGAGTTGAGACCCGTGTAATGGGTACCATGCAATATGACTTCAAAGGGTCTTCATTTGCTCACCGAACTTCTCCAATCCTATCACTGCTGCGTTTATCCCCCTGTACAGATGCTTGATTCTCTTTTGGAGACATAGCAATCCATAGGTTTTAAGATACTTACTAGTCAGGTACATTCTTAGGCATTTAATATGGGGTGTTGAGTCCATTTCGTTGAGAAAGGAGTAGCTCTTGTCTATTCCATATTTGGCTTAAGGAACTTTATCTGTGCTCATTTCAATCTCTGGTTTTATGCAGCACCCCAACTCACCTTTCCCCTTAAGCAAGCATAAGTTGGTTTTCTAAATTTGAGACCCTGTTCTGTTTTGGAATTCAGTTCCTGTGTAGCCAAGTTTACATTCTGTGTATTAGTGATATCTTATGATGTTTCTTTTTCTGTGTGACTTATTTCAGTTAGAATCATCGTACCTGAATCCACTCATTATGCTGCTACGGGCCTGATGACATAGATTTCATTGTTGAGTGATACTGCATTGTACGTAAGTACCACAACTTCTTTATCCATTTTTCACTTTCTGTGATATTGAACTTGTACGGTAAATGAGGTTCTTGTAAACAGAGGCGTCCCAAACTTTGGGGTGGCTGTGTCTTTTTGATTTTAATTTCCCTAAGCTATAGGACCATAAGTGGAAGTGCCCTAGGCTCTGTTGCTTTGTTTTTTAGATGTTTCAGGAAACACCATACACTTCTCCCGAGTGTCTGTTGGCAATTTACATCCCGCCCATCAGCATAACAAGGCTCCCAGTTCTCCATGGCCTGTCCTGCCTTTCTGGATTTTACACTTTTTTCAGATGGCCCTTTTGACCGGGGGGAAGTGAGACTTCATTGTAGTGCAGATTTCCTTTGCAAGCTTGCTTGGTTGGCCAAAAAGGGCGTATGCGTTTTTTCCTGAATATATTCAGGAAAAAACGCATACGCCCTTTTTGGACAAGTGCATCATTGTGGACGTTCTGCCTCTTTTCCTATGCTTTCAATGCAATTCCAGTCTACCTCCTGAAATCGGTTTCCTGCAATTCTGCCCCGCTTTCAAGTCCTCTTGGCAGCCTTACTTCAGTATATTTTTGGACGATAGCTGTCATTTATAACTCTGCAGGTTTGTGAATTACAGTGCCCCTGAGCTCCTTTCTTCAACTCGCTTTCTTTTGAGCTGGCCGCAACACCGCAGGATGGCTTCAGGCCCTAATCTGGTTCCGGCACGGCAAGCTGAGCCTTTGGTTAATTCCTCTTCCTGGTGGGAAATGAGAGTTAAATTTGCCCGTCCAGACACCTCCAGCTAGTCTCTCATTGGTTCTCGCTATTCCTGTTCATCTTCCGCAGAAATTGCAAACTGGGCCAAACAGGAGGTTAAAGGGACTGACTCTCCAAGTCGGGAGGATGTTAGTAAAGCGTCTGGAATGTTGCACCCGAGTACCAGGGTACGAAAACTGAGACATATTTGAACACGTTTCCCGATCACATGGTTGATCATACTCTAGTTTCCACATGCATGTTTTAGCTGAAGGTAGAATACCTTAAACCTGGGTAGTTGAAACCCGTGGAATGGGTACCATGCAATATGACTTCAAAGGGTCTTCATTTGCTCACCGAACCTCTCCAATCCTATCACTGCTGCGTTTATGCCCCTGTACACATGCTTGATTCTCTTTTGGAGACATAGCAATCCATAGGTTTTAAGATACTTACTAGTCAGGTACATTCTTAGGCGTTTAATATGCGGTGTTGAGTCCATTTCGTTGAGCAAGGAGTAGCTCTTGTCTATTCCATATTTGGCTTAAGGAACTTTATCTGTGCTCATTTCAATCTCTGGTTTTATGCAGCACCCCAACTCACCTTTACCCTTAAGCAAGCATAAGTTGGTTTTCTAAATTTGAGACCCTGTTCTGTTCTGTAATTCAGTTCCTGTGTAGCCAAGTTTACATTCCGTGTATTACTGATATCTTATGATGTTTCTTTTTCTGTGTGACTTATTTCAGTTAGAATCATCATACCTGAATCCACTCATTGTGCTGCTAAGGGCCTGATGACATAGATTTCATTGCTGAGTGATATTGCTTTGTAAGTAAATACCACAACTTCTTTATCCATTTTTCACTTTCTGCGATGTTGAACTTGTACTGTAAACGAGGTTCTTGTAAAGAGAGGCGTCCCAAACTTTGGGGTGGCTGTGTCTTTTTGATTTTAATTTCCCTAATCTATAGGACCATAAGTGGAAGTGCCCTAGGCTCTGTTGCTTTGTTTTTTAGATGTTTCAGGAAACACCATACACTTCTCCCGAGTGGCTGTTGGCAATTTACATCCCGCCCATCAGCATAACAAGGCTCCCAGTTCTCCATGGCCTGTCCTGCCTTTCTGGATTTTACACTTTTTTCAGATGGCCCTTTTGACCGGGGGGAAGTGAGACTTCATTGTAGTGCAGATTTCCTTTGCAAGTTTGCTTGGTTGGCCAAAAAGGGCGTATGCGTTTTTTCCTGAATATATTCAGGAAAAAACGCATACGCCCTTTTTGGCCAAGTGCATCATTGTGGACGTTCTACCTCTTTTCCTATGCTTTCAATGCAATTCCAGTCTACCTCCTGAAATCGGTTTCCTGCAATTCTGCCCCGCTTTCAAGTCCTCTTGGCAGCCTTACTTCAGTATATTTTTGGACGATAGCTGTCATTGATAACTCTGCAGGTTTGTGAATTACAGTGCCCCTGAGCTCCTTTCTTCAACTCGCTTTCTTTTGAGCTGGCCGCAACACCGCAGGATGGCTTCAGGCCCTAATCTGGTTCCGGCACGGCAAGCTGAGCCTTTGGTTAATTCCTCTTCCTGGTGGGAAATGAGAGTTAAATTTGCCCGTCCAGACACCTCCAGCTAGTCTCTCATTGGTTCTCGCTATTCCTGTTCATCTTCCGCAGAAATTGCAAACTGGGCCAAACAGGAGGTTAAAGGGACTGACTCTCCAAGTCGGGAGGGTGTTAGTAAAGCGTCTGGAATGTTGCACCCGAGTACCAGGGGAGGAAAACTGAGACATATTTGAACACATCTCCCGTTCACACGGTTGATCATACTCTGGGTTCCACATGCATGTTTTAGCTGAAGGAAGAATACCTTAAACCTGGAGAGTTGAGACCCGTGTAATGGGTACCATGCAATATGACTTCAAAGGGTCTTCATTTGCTCACCGAACTTCTCCAATCCTATCACTGCTGCGTTTATCCCCCTGTACAGATGCTTGATTCTCTTTTGGAGACATAGCAATCCATAGGTTTTAAGATACTTACTAGTCAGGTACATTCTTAGGCATTTAATATGGGGTGTTGAGTCCATTTCGTTGAGCAAGGAGTAGCTCTTGTCTATTCCATATTTGGCTTAAGGAACTTTATCTGTGCTCATTTCAATCTCTGGTTTTATGCAGCACCCCAACTCACCTTTCCCCTTAAGCAAGCATAAGTTGGTTTTCTAAATTTGAGACCCTGTTCTGTTTTGGAATTCAGTTCCTGTGTAGCCAAGTTTACATTCTGTGTATTAGTGATATCTTATGATGTTTCTTTTTCTGTGTGACTTATTTCAGTTAGAATCATCGTACCTGAATCCACTCATTATGCTGCTACGGGCCTGATGACATAGATTTCATTGTTGAGTGATACTGCATTGTACGTAAGTACCACAACTTCTTTATCCATTTTTCACTTTCTGTGATATTGAACTTGTACGATAAATGAGGTTCTTGTAAAAAGAGGCGTCCCAAACTTTGGGGTGGCTGTGTCTTTTTGATTTTAATTTCCCTAAGCTATAGGACCATAAGTGGAAGTGCCCTAGGCTCTGTTGCTTTGTTTTTTAGATGTTTCAGGAAACACCATACACTTCTCCCGAGTGTCTGTTGGCAATTTACATCCCGCCCATCAGCATAACAAGGCTCCCAGTTCTCCATGGCCTGTCCTGCCTTTCTGGATTTTACACTTTTTTCAGATGGCCCTTTTGACCGGGGGGAAGTGAGACTTCATTGTAGTGCAGATTTCCTTTGCAAGCTTGCTTGGTTGGCCAAAAAGGGCGTATGCGTTTTTTCCTGAATATATTCAGGAAAAAACGCATACGCCCTTTTTGGCCAAGTGCATCATTGTGGACGTTCTGCCTCATTTCCTATGCTTTCAATGCAATTCCAGTCTACCTCCTGAAATCGGTTTCCTGCAATTCTGCCCCGCTTTCAAGTCCTCTTGGCAGCCTTACTTCAGTATATTTTTGGACGATAGCTGTCATTTATAACTCTGCAGGTTTGTGAATTACAGTGCCCCTGAGCTCCTTTCTTCAACTCGCTTTCTTTTGAGCTGGCCGCAACACCGCAGGATGGCTTCAGGCCCTAATCTGGTTCCGGCACGGAACGCTGAGCCTTTGGTTAATTCCTCTTCCTGGTGGGAAATGAGAGTGAAATTTGCCCGTCCAGACACCTCCAGCTAGTCTCTCATTGGTTCTCGCTATTCCTGTTCATCTTCCGCAGAAATTGCAAACTGGGCCAAACAGGAGGTTAAAGGGACTGACTCTCCAAGTCGGGAGGGTGTTAGTAAAGCGTCTGGAATGTTGCACCCGAGTACCAGGGGAGGAAAACTGAGACATATTTGAACACATCTCCCGTTCACACGGTTGATCATACTCTGGGTTCCACATGCATGTTTTAGCTGAAGGAAGAATACCTTAAACCTGGAGAGTTGAGACCCGTGTAATGGGTACCATGCAATATGACTTCAAAGGGTCTTCATTTGCTCACCGAACTTCTCCAATCCTATCACTGCTGCGTTTATCCCCCTGTACAGATGCTTGATTCTCTTTTGGAGACATAGCAATCCATAGGTTTTAAGATACTTACTAGTCAGGTACATTCTTAGGCATTTAATATGGGGTGTTGAGTCCATTTCGTTGAGCAAGGAGTAGCTCTTGTCTATTCCATATTTGGCTTAAGGAACTTTATCTGTGCTCATTTCAATCTCTGGTTTTATGCAGCACCCCAACTCACCTTTCCCCTTAAGCAAGCATAAGTTGGTTTTCTAAATTTGAGACCCTGTTCTGTTTTGGAATTCAGTTCCTGTGTAGCCAAGTTTACATTCTGTGTATTAGTGATATCTTATGATGTTTCTTTTTCTGTGTGACTTATTTCAGTTAGAATCATCGTACCTGAATCCACTCATTATGCTGCTACGGGCCTGATGACATAGATTTCATTGTTGAGTGATACTGCATTGTACGTAAGTACCACAACTTCTTTATCCATTTTTCACTTTCTGTGATATTGAACTTGTACGGTAAATGAGGTTCTTGTAAACAGAGGCGTCCCAAACTTTGGGGTGGCTGTGTCTTTTTGATTTTAATTTCCCTAAGCTATAGGACCATAAGTGGAAGTGCCCTAGGCTCTGTTGCTTTGTTTTTTAGATGTTTCAGGAAACACCATACACTTCTCCCGAGTGTCTGTTGGCAATTTACATCCCGCCCATCAGCATAACAAGGCTCCCAGTTCTCCATGGCCTGTCCTGCCTTTCTGGATTTTACACTTTTTTCAGATGGCCCTTTT
This sequence comes from Pseudorca crassidens, assembly GCF_039906515.1. Classification (NCBI taxonomy): domain Eukaryota; kingdom Metazoa; phylum Chordata; class Mammalia; order Artiodactyla; family Delphinidae; genus Pseudorca; species Pseudorca crassidens. The sequence continues at coordinate 1,100,544 of NW_027136329.1, read as the reverse complement.
GACCGGGGGGAAGTGAGACTTCATTGTAGTGCAGATTTCCTTTGCAAGCTTGCTTGGTTGGCCAAAAAGGGCGTATGCGTTTTTTCCTGAATATATTCAGGAAAAAACGCATACGCCCTTTTTGGCCAAGTGCATCATTGTGGACGTTCTGCCTCTTTTCCTATGCTTTCAATGCAATTCCAGTGTACCTCCTGAAATCGGTTTCCTGCAATTCTGCCCCGCTTTCAAGTCCTCTTGGCAGCCTTACTTCAGTATATTTTTGGACGATAGCTGTCATTTATAACTCTGCAGGTTTGTGAATTACAGTGCCCCTGAGCTCCTTTCTTCAACTCGCTTTCTTTTGAGCTGGCCGCAACACCGCAGGATGGCTTCAGGCCCTAATCTGGTTCCGGCACGGCAAGCTGAGCCTTTGGTTAATTCCTCTTCCTGGTGGGAAATGAGAGTTAAATTTGCCCGTCCAGACACCTCCAGCTAGTCTCTCATTGGTTCTCGCTATTCCTGTTCATCTTCCGCAGAAATTGCAAACTGGGCCAAACAGGAGGTTAAAGGGACTGACTCTCCAAGTCGGGAGGGTGTTAGTAAAGCGTCTGGAATGTTGCACCCGAGTACCAGGGTACGAAAACTGAGACATATTTGAACACGTTTCCCGATCACATGGTTGATCGTACTCTAGGTTCCACATGCATGTTTTAGCTGAAGGAAGAATACCTTAAACCTGGGTAGTTGAAACCCGTGGAATGGGTACTATGCAATATGACTTCAAAGGGTCTTCATTTGCTCACCGAACCTCTCCAATCCTATCACTGCTGCGTTTATGCCCCTGTACACATGCTTGATTCTCTTTCGGAGACATAGCAATCCATAGGTTTTAAGATAGTTACTAGTCAGGTACATTCTTAGGCGTTTAATATGCGGTGTTGAGTCCATTTCGTTGAGCAAGGAGTAGCTCTTGTCTATTCCATATTTGGCTTAAGGAACTTTATCTGTGCTCATTTCAATCTCTGGTTTTATGCAGCACCCCAACTCACCTTTACCCTTAAGCAAGCATAAGTTGGTTTTCTAAATTTGAGACCCTGTTCTGTTCTGTAATTCAGTTCCTGTGTAGCCAAGTTTACATTCCGTGTATTACTGATATCTTATGATGTTTCTTTTTCTGTGTGACTTATTTCAGTTAGAATCATCATACCTGAATCCACTCATTGTGCTGCTAAGGGCCTGATGACATAGATTTCATTGCTGAGTGATATTGCTTTGTAAGTAAATACCACAACTTCTTTATCCATTTTTCACTTTCTGCGATGTTGAACTTGTACTGTAAACGAGGTTCTTGTAAACAGAGGCGTCCCAAACTTTGGGGTGGCTGTGTCTTTTTGATTTTAATTTCCCTAAGCTATAGGACCATAAGTGGAAGTGCCCTAGGCTCTGTTGCTTTGTTTTTTAGATGTTTCAGGAAACACCATACACTTCTCCCGAGTGTCTGTTGGCAATTTACATCCCGCCCATCAGCATAACAAGGCTCCCAGTTCTCCATGGCCTGTCCTGCCTTTCTGGATTTTACACTTTTTTCAGATGGCCCTTTTGACCGGGGGGAAGTGAGACTTCATTGTAGTGCAGATTTCCTTTGCAAGCTTGCTTGGTTGGCCAAAAAGGGCGTATGCGTTTTTTCCTGAATATATTCAGGAAAAAACGCATACGCCCTTTTTGGACAAGTGCATCATTGTGGACGTTCTGCCTCTTTTCCTATGCTTTCAATGCAATTCCAGTCTACCTCCTGAAATCGGTTTCCTGCAATTCTGCCCCGCTTTCAAGTCCTCTTGGCAGCCTTACTTCAGTATATTTTTGGACGATAGCTGTCATTTATAACTCTGCAGGTTTGTGAATTACAGTGCCCCTGAGCTCCTTTCTTCAACTCGCTTTCTTTTGAGCTGGCCGCAACACCGCAGGATGGCTTCAGGCCCTAATCTGGTTCCGGCACGGCAAGCTGAGCCTTTGGTTAATTCCTCTTCCTGGTGGGAAATGAGAGTTAAATTTGCCCGTACAGACACCTCCAGCTAGTCTCTCATTGGTTCTCGCTATTCCTGTTCATCTTCCACAGAAATTGCAAACTGGGCCAAACAGTAGGTTAAAGGGACTGACTCTCCAAGTCGGGAGGGTGTTAGTAAAGCGTCTGGAATGTTGCACCCGAGTACCAGGGTACGAAAACTGAGACATATTTGAACACGTTTCCCGATCACATGGTTGATCATACTCTAGTTTCCACATGCATGTTTTAGCTGAAGGTAGAATACCTTAAACCTGGGTAGTTGAAACCCGTGGAATGGGTACCATGCAATATGACTTCAAAGGGTCTTCATTTGCTCACCGAACCTCTCCAATCCTATCACTGCTGCGTTTATGCCCCTGTACACATGCTTGATTCTCTTTCGGAGACATAGCAATCCATAGGTTTTAAGATACTTACTAGTCAGGTACATTCTTAGGCGTTTAATATGCGGTGTTGAGTCCATTTCGTTGAGCAAGGAGTAGCTCTTGTCTATTCCATATTTGGCTTAAGGAACTTTATCTGTGCTCATTTCAATCTCTGGTTTTATGCAGCACCCCAACTCACCTTTCCGCTTAAGCAAGCATAAGTTGGTTTTCTAAATTTGAGACCCTGTTCTGTTTTGGAATTCAGTTCCTGTGTAGCCAAGTTTACATTCTGTGTATTAGTGATATCTTATGATGTTTCTTTTTCTGTGTGACTTATTTCAGTTAGAATCATCGTACCTGAATCCACTCATTATGCTGCTACGGGCCTGATGACATAGATTTCATTGTTGAGTGATACTGCATTGTACGTAAGTACCACAACTTCTTCATCCATTTTTCACTTTCTGTGATATTGAACTTGTACGGTAAATGAGGTTCTTGTAAACAGAGGCGTCCCAAACTTTGGGGTGGCTGTGTCTTTTTGATTTTAATTTCCCTAAGCTATAGGACCATAAGTGGAAGTGCCCTAGACTCTGTTGCTTTGTTTTTTAGATGTTTCAGGAAACACCATACACTTCTCCCGAGTGTCTGTTGGCAATTTACATCCCTCCCATCAGCATAAAAAGGCTCCCAGTTCTCCATGGCCTGTCCTGCCTTTCTGGATTTTACACTTTTTTCAGATGGCCCTTTTGACCGGGGGGAAGTGAGACTTCATTGTAGTGCAGATTTCCTTTGCAAGCTTGCTTGGTTGGCCAAAAAGTGCGTATGCGTTTTTTCCTGAATATATTCAGGAAAAAACGCATACGCCCTTTTTGGCCAAGTGCATCATTGTGGACGTTCTGCCTCTTTTCCTATGCTTTCAATGCAATTCCAGTCTACCTCCTGAAATCGGTTTCCTGCAATTATGCCCCACTTTCAAGTCCTCTTGGCAGCCTTACTTCAGTATATTTTTGGACGATAGCTGTCATTTATAACTCTGCAGGTTTGTGAATTACAGTGCCCCTGAGCTCCTTTCTTCAACTCACTTTCTTGTGACCTGGCCGCAATACCACAGGATGGCTTCAGGCCCTAATCTGGTTCCGGCACGGCACGCTGAGCCTTTGGTTAATTCCACTTCCTGGTGGGAAATGAGAGTTAAATTTGCCCGTCCAGACACCTCCAGCTAGTCTCTCATTGGTTCTCGCTATTCCTGTTCATCTTCCGCAGAAATTGCAAACTGGGCCAAACTGGAGGTTAAAGGGACTGACTCTCCCAGTCGGGAGGATGTTAGTAAAGCCTCTGGAATGTTGCACCCGAGTACCAGGGTACGAAAACTGAGACATATTTGAACACGTTTCCCGATCACATGGTTGATCGTACTCTAGGTTCCACATGCATGTTTTAGCTGAAGGTAGAATACCTTAAACCTGGGTAGTTGAAACCCGTGGAATGGGTACCATGCAATATGACGTCAAAGGGTCTTCATTTGCTCACCGAACCTCTCCAATCCTATCACTGCTGCGTTTATGCCCCTGTACACATGCTTGATTCTCTTTCGGAGACATAGCAATCCATAGGTTTTAAGATACTTACTAGTCAGGTACATTCTTAGGCGTTTAATATGCGGTGTTGAGTCCATTTCGTTGAGCAAGGAGTAGCTCTTGTCTATTCCATATTTGGCTTAAGGAACTTTATCTGTGCTCATTTCAATCTCTGGTTTTATGCAGCACCCCAACTCACCTTTCCCCTTAAGCAAGCATAAGTTGGTTTTCTAAATTTGAGACCCTGTTCTGTTCTGTAATTCAGTTCCTGTGTAGCCAAGTTTACATTCCGTGTATTACTGATATCTTATGATGTTTCTTTTTCTGTGTGACTTATTTCAGTTAGAATCATCATACCTGAATCCACTCATTGTGCTGCTAAGGGCCTGATGACATAGATTTCATTGCTGAGTGATATTGCTTTGTAAGTAAATACCACAACTTCTTTATCCATTTTTCACTTTCTGCGATGTTGAACTTGTACTGTAAACGAGGTTCTTGTAAACAGAGGCGTCCCAAACTTTGGGGTGGCTGTGTCTTTTTGATTTTAATTTCCCTAAGCTATAGGACCATAAGTGGAAGTGCCCTAGGCTCTGTTGCTTTGTTTTTTAGATGTTTCAGGAAACACCATACACTTCTCCCGAGTGTCTGTTGACAATTTACATCCCGTCCATCAGCATAACAAGGCTCCCAGTTCTCCATGTCCTGTCCTGCCTTTCTGGATTTTACACTTTTTTCAGATGGCCCTTTTGACCGGGGGGAAGTGAGACTTCATTGTAGTGCAGATTTCCTTTGCAAGCTTGCTTGGTTGGCCAAAAAGGGCGTATGCGTTTTTTCCTGAATATATTCAGGAAAAAACGCATACGCCCTTTTTGGCCAAGTGCATCATTGTGGACGTTCTGCCTCTTTTCCTATGCTTTCAATGCAATTCCAGTCTACCTCCTGAAATCGGTTTCCTGCAATTCTGCCCCGCTTTCAAGTCCTCTCGGCAGCCTTACTTCAGTATATTTTTGGACGATAGCTGTCATTTATAACTCTGCAGGTTTGTGAATTACAGTGCCCCTGAGCTCCTTTCTTCAACTCGCTTTCTTTTGAGCTGGCCGCAACACCGCAGGATGGCTTCAGGCCCTAATCTGGTTCCGGCACGGCACGCTGAGCCTTTGGTTAATTCCTCTTCCTGGTGGGAAATGAGAGTTAAATTTGCCCGTCCAGACACCTCCAGCTAGTCTCTCATTGGTTCTCGCTATTCCTGTTCATCTTCCGCAGAAATTGCAAACTGGGCCAAACAGGAGGTTAAAGGGACTGACTCTCCAAGTCGGGAGGGTGTTAGTAAAGCGTCTGGAATGTTGCACCCGAGTACCAGGGGAGGAAAACTGAGACATATTTGAACACGTCTCCCGTTCACACGGTTGATCATACTCTGGGTTCCACATGCATGTTTTAGCTGAAGGAAGAATACCTTAAACCTGGAGAGTTGAGACCCGTGTAATGGGTACCATGCAATATGACTTCAAAGGGTCTTCATTTGCTCACCGAACTTCTCCAATCCTATCACTGCTGCGTTTATCCCCCTGTACAGACGCTTGATTCTCTTTTGGAGACATAGCAATCCATAGGTTTTAAGATACTTACTAGTCAGGTACATTCTTAGGCATTTAATATGGGGTGTTGAGTCCATTTCGTTGAGCAAGGAGTAGCTCTTATCTATTCCATATTTGGCTTAAGGAACTTTATCTGTGCTCATTTCAATCTCTGGTTTTATGCAGCACCCCAACTCACCTTTCCGCTTAAGCAAGCATAAGTTGGTTTTCTAAATTTGAGACCCTGTTCTGTTTTGGAATTCAGTTCCTGTGTAGCCAAGTTTACCTTCTGTGTATTAGTGATATCTTATGATGTTTCTTTTTCTGTGTGACTTATTTCAGTTAGAATCATCGTACCTGAATCCACTCATTATGCTGCTACGGGCCTGATGACATAGATTTCATTGTTGAGTGATACTGCATTGTACGTAAGTACCAAAATTTCTTTATCCATTTTTCACTTTCTGTGATATTGAACTTGTACGGTAAATGAGGTTCTTGTAAACAGAGGGGTCCCAAACTTTGGGGTGGCTGTGTCTTTTTTATTTTAATTTCCCTAAGCTATAGGACCATAAGTGGAATTGCCCTAGGCTCTGTTGCTTTGTTTTTTAGATGTTTCAGGAAACACCATACACTTCTCCCGAGTGTCTGTTGGCAATTTACATCCCGCCCATCAGCATAACAAGGCTCCCAGTTCTCCATGGCCTGTCCTGCCTTTCTGGATTTTACACTTTTTTCAGATGGCCCTTTTGACCGGGGGGAAGTGAGACTTCATTGTAGTGCAGATTTCCTTTGCAAGCTTGCTTGGTTGGCCAAAAAGGGCGTATGCGTTTTTTCCTGAATATATTCAGGAAAAAACGCATACGCCCTTTTTGGCCAAGTGCATCATTGTGGACGTTCTGCCTCTTTTCCTATGCTTTCAATGCAATTCCAGTCTACCTCCTGAAATCGGTTTCCTGCAATTCTGCCCCGCTTTCAAGTCCTCTTGGCAGCCTTACTTCAGTATATTTTTGGACGATAGCTGTCATTTATAACTCTGCAGGTTTGTGAATTACAGTGACCCTGAGCTCCTTTCTTCAACTCGCTTTCTTTTGAGCTGGCCGCAATACCGCAGGATGGCTTCAGGCCCTAATCTGGTTCCGGCACGGCACGCTGAGCCTTTGGTTAATTCCTCTTCCTGGTGGGAAATGAGAGTTAAATTTGCCCGTCCAGACACCTCCAGCTAGTCTCTCATTGGTTCTCGCTATTCCTGTTCATCTTCCACAGAAATTGCAAACTGGGCCAAACAGGAGGTTAAAGGGACTGACTCTCCAAGTCGGGAGGGTGTTAGTAAAGCGTCTGGAATGTTGCACCCGAGTACCAGGGTACGAAAACTGAGACATATTTGAACACGTTTCCCGATCACATGGTTGATCATACTCTAGTTTCCACATGCATGTTTTAGCTGAAGTTAGAATACCTTAAACCTGGGTAGTTGAAACCCGTGGAATGGGTACCATGCAATATGACTTCAAAGGGTCTTCATTTGCTCACCGAACCTCTCCAATCCTATCACTGCTGCGTTTATGCCCCTGTACACATGCTTGATTCTCTTTCGGAGACATAGCAATCCATAGGTTTTAAGATACTTACTAGTCAGGTACATTCTTAGGCGTTTAATATGCGGTGTTGAGTCCATTTCGTTGAGCAAGGAGTAGCTCTTGTCTATTCCATATTTGGCTTAAGGAACTTTATCTGTGCTCATTTCAATCTCTGGTTTTATGCAGCACCCCAACTCACCTTTCCCCTTAAGCAAGCATAAGTTGGTTTTCTAAATTTGAGACCCTGTTCTGTTTTGGAATTCAGTTCCTGTGTAGCCAAGTTTACATTCTGTGTATTAGTGATATCTTATGATGTTTCTTTTTCTGTGTGACTTATTTCAGTTAGAATCATCGTACCTGAATCCACTCATTATGCTGCTACGGGCCTGATGACATAGATTTCATTGTTGAGTGATACTGCATTGTACGTAAGTACCACAACTTCTTCATCCATTTTTCACTTTCTGTGATATTGAACTTGTACGGTAAATGAGGTTCTTGTAAACAGAGGCGTCCCAAACTTTGGGGTGGCTGTGTCTTTTTGATTTTAATTTCCCTAAGCTATAGGACCATAAGTGGAAGTGCCCTAGACTCTGTTGCTTTGTTTTTTAGATGTTTCAGGAAACACCATACACTTCTCCCGAGTGTCTGTTGACAATTTACATCCCGCCCATCAGCATAACAAGGCTCCCAGTTCTCCATGGCCTGTCCTGCCTTTCTGGATTTTACACTTTTTTCAGATGGCCCTTTTGACCGGGGGGAAGTGAGACTTCATTGTAGTGCAGATTTCCTTTGCAAGCTTGCTTGGTTGGCCAAAAAGGGCGTATGCGTTTTTTCCTGAATATATTCAGGAAAAAACGCATACGCCCTTTTTGGCCAAGTGCATCATTGTGGACGTTCTGCCTCTTTTCCTATGCTTTCAATGCAATTCCAGTCTACCTCCTGAAATCGGTTTCCTGCAATTCTGCCCCGCTTTCAAGTCCTCTTGGCAGCCTTACTTCAGTATATTTTTGGACGATAGCTGTCATTTATAACTCTGCAGGTTTGTGAATTACAGTGCCCCTGAGCTCCTTTCTTCAACTCGCTTTCATGTGACCTGGCCGCAACACCACAGGATGGCTTCAGGCCCTAATCTGGTTCCGGCACGGCACGCTGAGCCTTTGGTTAATTCCACTTCCTGGTGGGAAATGAGAGTTAAATTTGCCCGTCCAGACACCTCCAGCTAGTCTCTCATTGGTTCTCGCTATTCCTGTTCATCTTCCGCAGAAATTGCAAACTGGGCCAAACAGGAGGTTAAAGGGACTGACTCTCCAAGTCGGGAGGGTGTTAGTAAAGCGTCTGGAATGTTGCACCCGAGTACCAGTGTACGAAAACTGAGACATATTTGAACACGTTTCCCGATCACATGGTTGATCGTTCTCTAGGTTCCACATGCATGTTTTAGCTGAAGGAAGAATACCTTAAACCTGGGTAGTTGAAACCCGTGGAATGGGTACTATGCAATATGACTTCAAAGGGTCTTCATTTGCTCACCGAACCTCTCCAATCCTATCACTGCTGCGTTTATGCCCCTGTACACATGCTTGATTCTCTTTCGGAGACATAGCAATCCATAGGTTTTAAGATACTTACTAGTCAGGTACATTCTTAGGCGTTTAATATGCGGTGTTGAGTCCATTTCGTTGAGCAAGGAGTAGCTCTTGTCTATTCCATATTTGTCTTAAGGAACTTTATCTGTGCTCATTTCAATCTCTGGTTTTATGCAGCACCCCAACTCACCTTTACCCTTAAGCAAGCATAAGTTGGTTTTCTAAATTTGAGACCCTGTTCTGTTCTGTAATTCAGTTCCTGTGTAGCCAAGTTTACATTCCGTGTATTACTGATATCTTATGATGTTTCTTTTTCTGTGTGACTTATTTCAGTTAGAATCATCATACCTGAATCCACTCATTGTGCTGCTAAGGGCCTGATGACATAGATTTCATTGCTGAGTGATATTGCTTTGTAAGTAAATACCACAACTTCTTTATCAATTTTTCACTTTCTGCGATGTTGAACTTGTACTGTAAATGAGGTTCTTGTAAACAGAGGCGTCCCAAACTTTGGGGTGGCTGTGTCTTTTAGATTTTAATTTCCCTAAGCTATAGGACCATAAGTGGAAGTGCCCTAGGCTCTGTTGCTTTGTTTTTTAGATGTTTCAGGAAACACCATACACTTCTCCCGAGTGTCTGTTGGCAATTTACATTCCGCCCATCAGCATAACAAGGCTCCCAGTTCTCCATGGCCTGTCCTGCCTTTCTGGATTTTACACTTTTTTCAGATGGCCCTTTTGACCGGGGGGAAGTGAGACTTCATTGTAGTGCAGATTTCCTTTGCAAGCTTGCTTGGTTGGCCAAAAAGGGCGTATGCGTTTTTTCCTGAATATATTCAGGAAAAAACGCATACGCCCTTTTTGGCCAAGTGCATCATTGTGGACGTTCTGCCTCTTTTCCTATGCTTTCAATGCAATTCCAGTCTACCTCCTGAAATCGGTTTCCTGCAATTCTGCCCCGCTTTCAAGTCCTCTTGGCAGCCTTACTTCAGTATATTTTTGGACGATAGCTGTCATTTATAACTCTGCAGGTTTGTGAATTACAGTGCCCCTGAGCTCCTTTCTTCAACTCGCTTTCTTTTGAGCTGGCCGCAACACCGCAGGATGGCTTCAGGCCCTAATCTGGTTCCGGCACGGCAAGCTGAGCCTTTGGTTAATTCCTCTTCCTGGTGGGAAATGAGAGTTAAATTTGCCCGTCCAGACACCTCCAGCTAGTCTCTCATTGGTTCTCGCTATTCCTGTTCATCTTCCACAGAAATTGCAAACTGGGCCAAACAGGAGGTTAAAGGGACTGACTCTCCAAGTCGGGAGGGTGTTAGTAAAGCGTCTGGAATGTTGCACCCGAGTACCAGGGGACGAAAACTGAGACATATTTGAACACGTTTCCCGATCACATGGTTGATCATACTCTAGTTTCCACATGCATGTTTTAGCTGAAGGTAGAATACCTTAAACCTGGGTAGTTGAAACCCGTGGAATGGGTACCATGCAATATGACTTCAAAGGGTCTTCATTTGCTCACCGAACCTCTCCAATCCTATCACTGCTGCGTTTATGCCCCTGTACACATGCTTGATTCTCTTTCGGAGACATAGCAATCCATAGGTTTTAAGATACTTACTAGTCAGGTACATTCTTAGGCGTTTAATATGCGGTGTTGAGTCCATTTCGTTGAGCAAGGAGTAGCTCTTGTCTATTCCATATTTGGCTTAAGGAACTTTATCTGTGCTCATTTCAATCTCTGGTTTTATGCAGCACCCCAACTCACCTTTCCCCTTAAGCAAGCATAAGTTGGTTTTCTAAATTTGAGACCCTGTTCTGTTTTGGAATTCAGTTCCTGTGTAGCCAAGTTTACATTCTGTGTATTAGTGATATCTTATGATGTTTCTTTTTCTGTGTGACTTATTTCAGTTAGAATCATCGTACCTGAATCCACTCATTATGCTGCTACGGGCCTGATGACATAGATTTCATTGTTGAGTGATACTGCATTGTACGTAAGTACCACAACTTCTTCATCCATTTTTCACTTTCTGTGATATTGAACTTGTACGGTAAATGAGGTTCTTGTAAACAGAGGCGTCCCAAACTTTGGGGTGGCTGTGTCTTTTTGATTTTAATTTCCCTAAGCTATAGGACCATAAGTGGAAGTGGCCTAGACTCTGTTGCTTTGTTTTTTAGATGTTTCAGGAAACACCATACACTTCTCCCGAGTGTCTGTTGGCAATTTACATCCCTCCCATCAGCATAAAAAGGCTCCCAGTTCTCCATGGCCTGTCCTGCCTTTCTGGATTTTACACTTTTTTCAGATGGCCCTTTTGACCGGGGGGAAGTGAGACTTCATTGTAGTGCAGATTTCCTTTGCAAGCTTGCTTGGTTGGCCAAAAAGGGCGTATGCGTTTTTTCCTGAATATATTCAGGAAAAAACGCATACGCCCTTTTTGGCCAAGTGCATCATTGTGGACGTTCTGCCTCTTTTCCTATGCTTTCAATGCAATTCCAGTCTACGTCCTGAAATCGGTTTCCTGCAATTCTGCCCCGCTTTCAAGTCCTCTTGGCAGCCTTACTTCAGTATATTTTTGGACGATAGCTGTCATTTATAACTCTGCAGGTTTGTGAATTACAGTGCCCCTGAGCTCCTTTCTTCAACTCGCTTTCTTTTGAGCTGGCCGCAACACCGCAGGATGGCTTCAGGCCCTAATCTGGTTCCGGCACGGCAAGCTGTGCCTTTGGTTAATTCCTCTTCCTGGTGGGAAATGAGAGTTAAATTTGCCCGTCCAGACACCTCTAGCTAGTCTCTCATTGGTTCTCGCTATTCCTGTTCATCTTCCACAGAAATTGCAAACTGGGCCAAACAGGAGGTTAAAGGGACTGACTCTCCAAGTCGGGAGGGTGTTAGTAAAGCGTCTGGAATGTTGCACCCGAGTACCAGGGTACGAAAACTGAGACATATTTGAACACGTTTCCCGATCACATGGTTGATCATACTCTAGTTTCCCATGCATGTTTTAGCTGAAGGTAGAATACCTTAAACATGGGTAGTTGAAACCCGTGGAATGGGTACCATGCAATATGACTTCAAAGGGTCTTCATTTGCTCACCGAACCTCTCCAATCCTATCACTGCTGCGTTTATGCCCCTGTACACATGCTTGATTCTCTTTCGGAGACATAGCAATCCATAGGTTTTAAGATACTTACTAGTCAGGTACATTCTTAGGCGTTTAATATGCGGTGTTGAGTCCATTTCGTTGAGCAAGGAGTAGCTCTTGTCTATTCCATATTTGGCTTAAGGAACTTTATCTGTGCTCATTTCAATCTCTGGTTTTATGCAGCACCCCAACTCACCTTTACCCTTAAGCAAGCATAAGTTGGTTTTCTAAATTTGAGACCCTGTTCTGTTTTGGAATTCAGTTCCTGTGTAGCCAAGTTTACATTCTGTGTATTAGTGATATCTTATGATGTTTCTTTTTCTGTGTGACTTATTTCAGTTAGAATCATCGTACCTGAATCCACTCATTATGCTGCTACGGGCCTGATGACATAGATTTCATTGTTGAGTGATACTGCATTGTACGTAAGTACCACAACTTCTTCATCCATTTTTCACTTTCTGTAATATTGAACTTGTATGGTAAATGAGGTTCTTGTAAACAGAGGCGTCCCAAACTTTGGGGTGGCTGTGTCTTTTTGATTTTAATTTCCCTAAGCTATAGGACCATAAGTGGAAGTGCCCTAGACTCTGTTGCTTTGTTTTTTAGATGTTTCAGGAAACACCATACACTTCTCCCGAGTGTCTGTTGGCAATTTACATCCCGCCCATCAGCATAACAAGGCTCCCAGTTCTCCATGGCCTGTCCTGCCTTTCTGGATTTTACACTTTTTTCAGATGGCCCTTTTGACCAGGGGGAAGTGAGACTTCATTGTAGTGCAGATTTCCTTTGCAAGCTTGCTTGGTTGGCCAAAAAGGGCGTATGCGTTTTTTCCTGAATATATTCAGGAAAAAACGCATACGCCCTTTTTGGCCAAGTGCATCATTGTGGACGTTCTGCCTCTTTTCCTATGCTTTCAATGCAATTCCAGTCTACCTCCTGAAATCGGTTTCCTGCAATTCTGCCCCGCTTTCAAGTCCTCTTGGCAGCCTTACTTCAGTATATTTTTGGACGATAGCTGTCATTTATAACTCTGCAGGTTTGTGAATTACAGTGCCCCTGAGCTCCTTTCTTCAACTCGCTTTCTTGTGACCTGGCCGCAACACAACAGGATGGCTTCAGGCCCTAATCTGGGTCCGGCACGGCACGCTGAGCCTTTGGTTAATTCCACTTCCTGGTGGGAAATGAGAGTTAAATTTGCCCGTCCAGACACCTCCAGCTAGTCTCTCATTGGTTCTCGCTATTCCTGTTCATCTTCCGCAGAAATTGCAAACTGGGCCAAACAGGAGGTTAAAGGGACTGACTCTCCAAGTTGGGAGGGTGTTAGTAAAGCGTCTGGAATGTTGCACCCGAGTACCAGGGTACGAAAACTGAGACATATTTGAACACGTTTCCCGATCACATGGTTGATCGTACTCTAGGTTCCACATGCATGTTTTAGCTGAAGGAAGAATACCTTAAACCTGGGTAGTTGAAACCCGTGGAATGGGTACTATGCAATATGACTTCAAAGGGTCTTCATTTGCTCACCGAACCTCTCCAATCCTATCACTGCTGCGTTTATGCCCCTGTACACATGCTTGATTCTCTTTCGGAGACATAGCAATCCATAGGTTTGAAGATAGTTACTAGTCAGGTACATTCTTAGGCGTTTAATATGCGGTGTTGAGTCCATTTCGTTGAGCAAGGAGTAGCTCTTGTCTATTCCATATTTGGCTTAAGGAACTTTATCTGTGCTCATTTCAATCTCTGGTTTTATGCAGCACCCCAACTCACCTTTACCCTTAAGCAAGCATAAGTTGGTTTTCTAAATTTGAGACCCTGTTCTGTTCTGTAATTCAGTTCCTGTGTAGCCAAGTTTACATTCCGTGTATTACTGATATCTTATGATGTTTCTTTTTCTGTGTGACTTATTTCAGTTAGAATCATCATACCTGAATCCACTCATTGTGCTGCTAAGGGCCTGATGACATAGATTTCATTGCTGAGTGATATTGCTTTGTAAGTAAATACCACAACTTCTTTATCCATTTTTCACTTTCTGCGATGTTGAACTTGTACTGTAAACGAGGTTCTTGTAAACAGAGGCGTCCCAAACTTTGGGGTGGCTGTGTCTTTTAGATTTTAATTTCCCTAAGCTATAGGACCATAAGTGTAAGTGCCCTAGGCTCTGTTGCTTTGTTTTTTAGATGTTTCAGGAAACACCATACACTTCTCCCGAGTGTCTGTTGGCAATTTACATCCCGCCCATCAGCATAACAAGGCTCCCAGTTCTCCATGGCCTGTCCTGCCTTTCTGGATTTTACACTTTTTTCAGATGGCCCTTTTGACCGGGGGGAAGTGAGACTTCATTGTAGTGCAGATTTCCTTTGCAAGCTTGCTTGGTTGGCCAAAAAGGGCGTATGCGTTTTTTCCTGAATATATTCAGGAAAAAACGCATACGCCCTTTTTGGCCAAGTGCATCATTGTGGACGTTCTGCCTCTTTTCCTATGCTTTCAATGCAATTCCAGTCTACCTCCTGAAATCGGTTTCCTGCAATTCTGCCCCGCTTTCAAGTCCTCTTGGCAGCCTTACTTCAGTATATTTTTGGACGATAGCTGTCATTTATAACTCTGCAGGTTTGTGAATTACAGTGCCCCTGAGCTCCTTTCTTCAACTCGCTTTCTTTTGAGCTGGCCGCAACACCGCAGGATGGCTTCAGGCCCTAATCTGGTTCCGGCACGGCAAGCTGAGCCTTTGGTTAATTCCTCTTCCTGGTGGGAAATGAGAGTTAAATTTGCCCGTCCAGACACCTCCAGCTAGTCTCTCATTGGTTCTCGCTATTCCTGTTCATCTTCCACAGAAATTGCAAACTGGGCCAAACAGGAGGTTAAAGGGACTGACTCTCCAAGTCGGGAGGGTGTTAGTAAAGCGTCTGGAATGTTGCACCCGAGTACCAGGGTACGAAAACTGAGACATATTTGAACACGTTTCCCGATCACATGGTTGATCATACTCTAGTTTCCACATGCATGTTTTAGCTGAAGGTAGAATACCTTAAACCTGGGTAGTTGAAACCCGTGGAATGGGTACCATGCAATATGACTTCAAAGGGTCTTCATTTGCTCACCGAACCTCTCCAATCCTATCACTGCTGCATTTATGCCCCTGTACACATGCTTGATTCTCTTTCGGAGACATAGCAATCCATAGGTTTTAAGATACTTACTAGTCAGGTACATTCTTAGGCGTTTAATATGCGGTGTTGAGTCCATTTCGTTGAGCAAGGAGTAGCTCTTGTCTATTCCATATTTGGCTTAAGGAACTTTATCTGTGCTCATTTCAATCTCTGGTTTTATGCAGCACCCCAACTCACCTTTACCCTTAAGCAAGCATAAGTTGGTTTTCTAAATTTGAGACCCTGTTCTGTTCTGTAATTCAGTTCCTGTGTAGCCAAGTTTACATTCCGTGTATTACTGATATCTTATGATGTTTCTTTTTCTGTGTGACTTATTTCAGTTAGAATCATCATACCTGAATCCACTCATTGTGCTGCTAAGGGCCTGATGACATAGATTTCATTGCTGAGTGATATTGCTTTGTAAGTAAATACCACAACTTCTTTATCCATTTTTCACTTTCTGCGATGTTGAACTTGTACTGTAAATGAGGTTCTTGTAAACAGAGGCGTCCCAAACTTTGGGGTGGCTGTGTCTTTTTGATTTTAATTTCCCTAATCTATAGGACCATAAGTGGAAGTGCCCTAGGCTCTGTTGCTTTGTTTTTTAGATGTTTCAGGAAACACCATACACTTCTCCCGAGTGTCTGTTGGCAATTTACATCCCGCCCATCAGCATAACAAGGCTCCCAGTTCTCCATGGCCTGTCCTGCCTTTCTGGATTTTACACTTTTTTCAGATGGCCCTTTTGACTGGGGGGAAGTGAGACTTCATTGTAGTGCAGATTTCCTTTGCAAGCTTGCTTGGTTGGCCAAAAAGGGCGTATGCGTTTT
The DNA here is from genome assembly GCF_039906515.1 of Pseudorca crassidens. Classification (NCBI taxonomy): domain Eukaryota; kingdom Metazoa; phylum Chordata; class Mammalia; order Artiodactyla; family Delphinidae; genus Pseudorca; species Pseudorca crassidens. Next base: position 1,084,662 of record NW_027136329.1, on the reverse strand, counting down.
TTCCTGAATATATTCAGGAAAAAACGCATATGCCCTTTTGGGCCAAGTGCATCATTGTGGACGTTCTGCCTCTTTTCCTATGCTTTCAATGCAATTCCAGTCTACCTCCTGAAATCGGTTTCCTGCAATTCTGCCCCGCTTTCAAGTCCTCTTGGCAGCCTTACTTCAGTATATTTTTGGACGATAGCTGTCATTTATAACTCTGCAGGTTTGTGAATTACAGTGCCCCTGAGCTCCTTTCTTCAACTCGCTTTCTTGTGACCTGGCCGCAACACCGCAGGATGGCTTCAGGCCCTAATCTGGTTCCGGCACGGCACGCTGAGCCTTTGGTTAATTCCTCTTCCTCGTGGGAAATGAGAGTTAAATTTGCCCGTCCAGACACCTCCAGCTAGTCTCTCATTGGTTCTCGCTATTCCTGTTCATCTTCCGCAGAAATTGCAAACTGGGCCAAACAGGAGGTTAAAGGGACTGACTCTCCAAGTCGGGAGGGTGTTAGTAAAGTGTCTGGAAAGTTGCACCCGAGTACCAGGGTACGAAAACTGAGACATATTTGAACACGTTTCCCGATCACATGGTTGATCATACTCTAGTTTCCACATGCATGTTTTAGCTGAAGGTAGAATACCTTAAACCTGGGTAGTTGAAACCCGTGGAATGGGTACTATGCAATAAGACTTCAAAGGGTCTTCATTTGCTCACCGAACTTCTCCAATCCTATCACTGCTGCGTTTATCCCCCTGTACAGACGCTTGATTCTCTTTTGGAGACATAGCAATCCATAGGTTTTAAGATACTTACTAGTCAGGTACATTCTTAGGCGTTTAATATGGGGTGTTGAGTCCATTTCGTTGAGGAAGGAGTAGCTCTTGTCTATTCCATATTTGGCTTAAGGAACTTTATCTGTGCTCATTTCAATCTCTGGTTTTATGCAGCACCCCAACTCACCTTTCCCCTTAAGTAAGCATAAGTTGGTTTTCTAAATTTGAGACCCTGTTCTGTTTTGGAATTCAGTTCCTGTGTAGCCAAGTTTACATTCTGTGTATTAGTGATATCTTATGATGTTTCTTTTTCTGTGTGACTTATTTCAGTTAGAATCATCGTACCTGAATCCACTCATTATGCTGCTACGGGCCTGATGACATAGATTTCATTGTTGAGTGATACTGCTTTGTACATAAGTACCACAACTTCTTTATCCATTTTTCACTTTCTGTGATATTGAACTTCTACGGTAAACGAGGTTCTTGTAAACAGAGGCGTCCCAAACTTTGGGGTGGCTGTGTCTTTTTGATTTTAATTTCCCTAAGCTATAGGACCATAAGTGGAAGTGCCCTAGGCTCTGTTGCTTTGTTTTTTAGATGTTTCAGGAAACACCATACACTTCTCCCGAGTGTCTGTTGGCAATTTACATCCCGCCCATCAGCATAACAAGGCTCCCAGGTCTCCATGGCCTGTCCTGCCTTTCTGGATTTTACACTTTTTTCAGATGGCCCTTTTGACCGGGGGGAAGTGAGACTTCATTGTAGTGCAGATTTCCTTTGCAAGCTTGCTTGGTTGGCCAAAAAGGGCGTATGCGTTTTTTCCTGAATATATTCAGGAAAAAACGCATACGCCCTTTTTGGCCAAGTGCATCATTGTGGACGTTCTGCCTCTTTTCCTATGCTTTCAATGCAATTCCAGTCTACCTCCTGAAATCGGTTTCCTGCAATTCTGCCCCGCTTTCAAGTCCTCTTGGCAGCCTTACTTCAGTATATTTTTGGACGATAGCTGTCATTTATAACTCTGCAGGTTTGTGAATTACAGTGCCCCTGAGCTCCTTTCTTCAACTCGCTTTCTTGTGACCTGGCCGCAACACCGCAGGATGGCTTCAGGCCCTAATCTGGTTCCGGCACGGCAAGCTGAACCTTTGGTTAATTCCTCTTAATGGTGGGAAATGAGAGTTAAATTTGCCCGTCCAGACACCTCCAGCTAGTCTCTCATTGGTTCTCGCTATTCCTGTTCATCTTCCACAGAAATTGCAAACTGGGCCAAACAGGAGGTTAAAGGGACTGACTCTCCAAGTCGGGAGGGTGTTAGTAAAGCGTCTGGAATGTTGCACCCGAGTACCAGGGTACGAAAACTGAGACATATTTGAACACGTTTCCCGATCACATGGTTGATCATACTTTGGGTTCCACATGCATGTTTTAGCTGAAGGAAGAATACCTTAAACCTGGGTAGTTGAAACCCGTGGAATGGGTACTATGCAATATGACTTCAAAGGGTCTTCATTTGCTCACCGAACCTCTCCAATCCTATCACTGCTGCGTTTATGCCCCTGTACACATGCTTGATTCTCTTTCGGAGACATAGCAATCCATAGGTTTTAAGATACTTACTAGTCAGGTACATTCTTAGGCGTTTAATATGCGGTGTTGAGTCCATTTCGTTGAGCAAGGAGTAACTCTTGTCTATTCCATATTTGGCTTAAGGAACTTTATCTGTGCTCATTTCAATCTCTGGTTTTATGCAGCACCCCAACTCACCTTTACCCTTAAGCAAGCATAAGTTGGTTTTCTAAATTTGAGACCCTGTTCTGTTCTGTAATTCAGTTCCTGTGTAGCCAAGTTTACATTCCGTGTATTACTGATATCTTATGATGTTTCTTTTTCTGTGTGACTTATTTCAGTTAGAATCATCATACCTGAATCCACTCATTGTGCTGCTAAGGGCCTGATGACATAGATTTCATTGCTGAGTGATATTGCTTTGTAAGTAAATACCACAACTTCTTTATCCATTTTTCACTTTCTGCGATGTTGAACTTGTACTGTAAACGAGGTTCTTGTAAACAGAGGCGTCCCAAACTTTGGGGTGGCTGTGTGTTTTAGAATTAAATTTCCCTAAGCTATAGGACCATAAGTGGAAGTGCCCTAGGCTCTGTTGCTTTGTTTTTTAGATGTTTCAGGAAACACCATACACTTCTCCCGAGTGTCTGTTGGCAATTTACATCCCGCCCATCAGCATAACAAGGCTCCCAGTTCTCCATGGCCTGTCCTGCCTTTCTGGATTTTACACATTTTTCAGATGGCCCTTTTGACCGGGGGGAAGTGAGACTTCATTGTAGTGCAGATTTCCTTTGCAAGCTTGCTTGGTTGGCCAGAAAGGGCGTATGCGTTTTTTCCTGAATAAATTCAGGAAAAAAGGCATACGCCCTTTTTGGCCAAGTGCATCATTGTGGACGTTCTGCCTCTTTTCCTATGCTTTCAATGCAATTCCAGTCTACCTCCTGAAATCGGTTTCCTGCAATTCTGCCCCGCTTTCAAGTCCTCTTGGCAGCCTTACTTCAGTATATTTTTGGACGATAGCTGTCATTTATAACTCTGCAGGTTTGTGAATTACAGTGCCCCTGAGCTCCTTTCTTCAACTCGCTTTCTTGTGACCTGGCCGCAACACCGCAGGATGGCTTCAGGCCCTAATCTGGTTCCGGCACGGCCAGCTGAACCTTTGGTTAATTCCTCTTAATGGTGGGAAATGAGAGTTAAATTTGCCCGTCCAGACACCTCCAGCTAGTCTCTCATTGGTTCTCGCTATTCCTGTTCATCTTCCACAGAAATTGCAAACTGGGCCAAACAGGAGGTTAAAGGGACTGACTCTCCAAGTCGGGAGGGTGTTAGTAAAGCGTCTGGAATGTTGCACCCGAGTACCAGGGGAGGAAAACTGAGACATATTTGAACATGTCTCCCGTTCACACGGTTGATCATACTCTGGGTTCCACATGCATGTTTTAGCTGAAGGAAGAATACCTTAAACCTGGGTAGTTGAAACCCGTGGAATGGGTACCATGCAATATGACTTCAAAGGGTCTTCATTTGCTCACCGAACCTCTCCAATCCTATCACTGCTGCGTTTATGCCCCTGTACACATGCTTGGTTCTCTGTCGGAGACATAGCAATCCATAGGTTTTAAGATACTTACTAGTCAGGTACATTCTTAGGCGTTTAATATGCGGTGTTGAGTCCATTTCGTTGAGCAAGGAGTAGCTCTTGTCTATTCCATATTTGGCTTAAGGAACTTTATCTGTGCTCATTTCAATCTCTGGTTTTATGCAGCACCCCAACTCACCTTTACCCTTAAGCAAGCATAAGTTGGTTTTCTAAATTTGAGACCCTGTTCTGTTCTGTAATTCAGTTCCTGTGTAGCCAAGTTTACATTCCGTGTATTACTGATATCTTATGATGTTTCTTTTTCTGTGTGACTTATTTCAGTTAGAATCATCGTACCTGAATCCACTCATTATGCTGCTACGGGCCTGATGACATAGATTTCATTGCTGATTGATATTGCATTGTACGTAAGTACCACAACTTCTTTATCCATTTTTCACTTTCTGCGATATTGAACTTGTACCGTAAACGAGGTTCTTGTAAACAGAGCCATCCCAAACTTTGGGGTGGCTGTGTCTTTTTGATTTTAATTTCCCTAAGCTATAGGACCATAAGTGGAAGTGCCCTAGGCTCTGTTGCTTTGTTTTTTAGATGTTTCAGGAAACCCCATACACTTCTCCCGAGTGGCTGTTGGCAATTTACATCCCGTCCATCAGCATAACAAGGCTCCCAGTTCTCCATGGCCTGTCCTGCCTTTCTGGATTTTACACTTTTTTCAGATGGCCCTTTTGACCAGGGGGAAGTGAGACTTCATTGTAGTGCAGATTTCCTTTGCAAGCTTGCTTGGTTGGCCAAAAAGGGCGTATGCCTTTTTTCCTGAATAAATTCAGGAAAAAAGGCATACGCCCTTTTTGGCCAAGTGAATCATTGTGGACGTTCTGCCTCTTTTCCTATGCTTTAAATGCAATTCCAGTCTACCTCCTGAAATCGTTTTCCTGCAATTCTGCCTTGCTTTCAATGCCTCTTCATAGCCTTACCTCAATATATTTTTTGAAAATAGTTGGCCTTTATAACTCTGCAGGTTTTTGAATTGCAGTGGCCCTTAGCTCCATTTTTCAGCTCTTATTTTTGTGATCTTGCCTCATAACCACAGGATTCCTTCAGGCCCTATTCTTCTTCTGGGGCACCTTGCTGTGCCTTTGGTTTATTCTTCTTACTGATGTGAATTTAGAGTGACATGTGCCCATTGAAACCGCTACAGCTAGTTTCTCACTGGTTCCCCCTATTCCCATTCATCCTCCGCACTAACTGCAGACTGTGCGATACCAGAACTTAAAGACATTGACTCTCCATGTGGGGATATTTTTGGTAAAGCGGCTGGAATGTCGATCCGGAGCCCCAGGAGAGGAAAAATGAGGTGCGTTTTAGAAACCTTTCCCGATCATATGGTATACCAGTCGCTGGGTTTCCCAAGCATTGTTTAGCTGTAGGAAGATTCCCTTCAACCTGGAGTGTTGGGACCCTTGGAATGAGTAGCATGAAGTATTGCATTAAACTTTTGGCAGTTGCTCACCAAAGCTCATCAATCCTCTCAGCCCCAAGTGTCCAGCCTTATGTCTTATCCAGCTGTGGGTTTATATGTGGTCAATCCAGGTTGCATCACAGCCCCTGAGCGAATTTTGTAAGAATTTTTCTCTCTTTCATTGTTTCTGCGTTTTGTTTTTAAAATTTATTTCTATAATGGGGTTTAGCTCATTTTCACTGCTGTGTTTGTCCCACTCTGCACACACTTGATTCCCTTATGGAGATATATCAATACATGGGTTTTAAGATTCTTATTACTCAGATATATTTCTCTGCGGTGTATAGGGTGTGTTGAGGCCAGTTCATTGAGCAAGGTGTAGATCTTGTCTAATATCTATTTGGTTTATTGAACGGTATCTGTGCTAATTTCAAACTCTGGTTTTATGCATCACCCCACCTCTCCTTTCCCCTTAAGCTGAAATAAGTGTGTTTTCTAAATGTGAGACACTGTTCTGTTCTGTAATTCATTTCTTGTGCAGCCATATTTACCCTCCCTCTATAAGTGATATCTTATGATATGTTTCTTTTCTGTTTGACTTATTTCAAGTAGTATTATCGGACCTAAATCCACTCTTTATCCTTCTACTAGCCTTATTACATTGATTTCATGGTGAAGAAATATTCCATTGTACATAAGTACCACATCTTCTTTATCCATTGCTCTCTTTCCTGGGATATTTAAGGTATACTGAAGTTGAGGTTCTTGTAAACAGAGTAGCCCTAAACTGTGGTGTGCTTGTGTCTTGTTGATTTTTAGACTTCCCTAGATATACTCCCATGATTGGAAGTGTCCTATGCTCTGTAGCTCTGTTTTTTAGATGATTTAGGAACCACCATACACTTCTCCAGAGTGGCTCTCGGCAGTTCACACACTGCCCATCAGCGTATAAAGGCTCCCTGTTCTCCATGGCCTGTCCTGCATTTCTGGTTTTTACAATTTTTTAGGATGGCCCTTTTGACCAGTGGGAAATGAGACTTCTTTGTTGTGCACATTTGCATTGCTTGCTTGCTTCGTTGCCCATAAAGTGCGTATGCGTTTTTTCCTGGATATAATCAGGAAAAAACGCATACGCCCTTTTGGGCCAACTGCATCATTGTCGAAATTCTGCCGCTTTTCATGTGCTTTAAAGACGAGTCCAATCTATCTCTTGAAATCTGTTTCTTGCAATTCTGTCTTGCATTCAGATCCTCTTCTTTGCCTTACCTCAACATATTTTTGGACGTTAGTTTTCATTTATAACTCTGCAGGTTTGTGAATTGCAGTGACCCTGAGCTCCATTTTTTAAGTTGCTCTTTTGTGAGCTGGCCTCAAACCCGCAGGATTGCTTCAGGCCCTATTTTGGCTCGGGCGAGGCGGGCTGAGCCTTTTTTCAATTCTTATTCTTAATGGGAAATTAGAGTGATATGTGCCCGTCCAAACCCCTACAACTATTCTCTCATTGGTTCCCCGTTCATCCTCCTCACAATTTGCAAAATGTGTGAAACAGAAGTTGAAATGTGCTGATTCTCCAAGTGGGGAGATTCTAAGTAACGTGGCTGGAATGGTGAACAGGAGCACCAGGAGAGGATAAATGAGCTGCATTTTAGACACATCTCCCGATCACATGGTGTACAGTACTCTGGGTTTTCCATGCATGTTTTAGCTGTAGGAAGATCCCTTGAACCTGCATATTTGGGACCCATTGAATGGGTACCAGGTAGTATTACTTTAAAGGGTGTGCATTTCCTCACCCAACCTCACATTTCTCTTAGCACAAACAGTTTCCAGCCTTATGTCTCATCCTGCTGTGGGTCTAGATGTGTTCAATCCATGTTGCATCACCGGCCCTGAGGAAAAGTTGTAAGAGGTTTTCTCTGTCTCTCTGTCGTTTATTTTTTTCAATTTATTACTATATTGGTTACAGCTGATTTTCAAAGCTCTGTTTCTTGCTGCTGTACATCCACTTGATTCACGTACAGAGAGACATCAGTAAATTCTTTTTCAGATTCTTACCAGTCGTATATATTATTTTCCGGTGACTTGAGTGTGCTGAGTGCAGTTCTTTTAGCTACCGTGTAGGCCTTGTTGATTATCAGTTTGGTATTTGGAATGGTATCTTTGCTAATTTCAACCTCCTGGGTGATGCCTCACCCCTCCCCACCTTTCCCGTTTAGCAGCCTTATGCGTGTTTTCTACATATTTGACTATGTTTTTGTTTTGTAATTTATTTCATGTGTAGCCATTTTGGATTCCACCTTTAAGTGATATCTTATGATATGTGTCTTTTTCTTTTTGAATTATGTCACTTAGAAAGATCATACGTAACTCCTCCAGAGTTGTTACAACTGGCCATATTTCATTGATTTCCAGGCTGAATAATATTCCACTCTACCTAAGTACCACATCTCTACCCATTTTTTCCCTCCAGAGACATTTAAGTTATATCCTAGTTGAGGATCTTTTAAACAGAGAGGGGGTAAACATTGGGGTGCCTGTGTCCTCTCGATTTTTGTTTTTCTCAAGATATACGCCCATGAGTGCAAGTGCCCTATGCTCTGTAGCTCATTTTTTAGATGTTTTAGTAAACACAATACACTTCTCCAGAATGGCCGTTGGCAATATACATTTCCACTATAAGTCTCACAGGGCTCCCTCTTCTCCTTGCCCTGTCCTGCATTTCTGTTGTTTACGCTTTATGAGGATGGCTCTTCTGACTGATGCGAAGTGATATCTTTTGTAGTATTGACTTCCAGTGCCCACCTGTTTGGTTGGCTAAAAAAGTGTATGCCCTTTTCTTGAATATATACAGAAAAAAACGCATACACCCTTTTTGGCCAACTGCAATGTTGGCAATGTTCAGCTCCTTTTCTTGTGCTTAATGGCGAGTCCTTTCTACCTCCTCAAATCCCTTTCCTGCCATTCTCCCTTGCTTACAAGTCCTTTTCTCTGACTTTCCTCAAGACATTTTTCAGTGATGGATATTTTCAACTCTGCAGTTTTGTGAATTTTACTGCCCCTGAGTTCCATTGTTCAACTTGTGTTTATGGGAACTGGCCACAAAGCAGCGGGATTTCCTCAAGCCCTATACTGTTTCCATGGGCAACCCTAGCCTTTGGTCAATTCGTCTTCCTGATTGGAAATTAGAGTGACATGTCCCTGTCTGAACACCTAGGACTTGTCTCTCATTGTTCCTCATCCTTCCGCTTCATCCTCTGGACAAATTCCAAACTGTACACAACAGGATGTTGACAGTGCTGACATCTCCAAGTGGGGAGACTGTTAATAAAGACTCTGGAGGGGTGAACCCGAGCACCAGGAGATGAGGAGATGAGATGCCTTTTCCAAACTCTTCCCGATCAGACGGTATACCATCCTCTGGGTGTGACAGACATGTTTTAGCAGTAGGAAGAGTCCCATTCATGTAAGGAGAACACCAGGGCTTTTTCAAAATCAGTGTCTCCCTGAAACCCAAACTGGGGAATTTTTTAAGCTACGGCTACACATATGTTCATTAAGGGCCTTGGGAAGTAGGCAGAGTCCAAACTTTAGATGATTGAAGTCTTCAGGGTCAGAAGCACTCACCACCAGCTTCCCTTAGGTTACACTTTAACTGTCATTGATAGATGATGTCAATAAAAATATCTATTCTTTTTCAGATTATTTCCCCTTATAGGTTATTGCAAAATGTTGAGTGTAGTTCCCTGTGCTATACAGTAGTTCCTTGTTGATGATCTATTTTATACATAGCAGTGTGTATGTGTTAATCCCAAACTGTTAATTTATCCCTCCTCCCACCTTTCCCCTTTGGTAATAATAAATTATAAGATTTTATACTTCTCAGAAATGGGGGAGCTGAAAGAGAGGTATCATTTTCAATGGAAACGCATTTAAAACAAGATTGAAGCTTTAACCAAGATTATTAGATGTACATCCTTGGAAAGAAATCACTTCGTTTCTCTAATATTGACCTGACAAATAAGACAAACCTTTTCACTGAACTTGCTTATAATAAAGTGATGGAAATATCAAATGGAAGTGTTAGAAACATCTTATTTTACCCGAGCCTTATACACTGTTCTATGTTAACTACAGTTTGGCTCACACATCTGTTCATTGAGGTTACAATAGTCTCAATTTCTGTTACTGATCCTCCAGAGTGGACCCCAACAAGTGTCCCCCTGCCCAGTGTCATTGGGGCCAACAGATCGAGACTGAGTTTGGTTCACAAGCAAAGGAAACTTTATATTTTGATCAGAGAATGGAGAGGTGAGAGCATGCACTACCCCGTGGGCTGTGGGCTGGGCTGCTGTGTAGAGATCCTGTCAGAGTCAGTGGGAGGGAGGGGGCGGAGCTCTCGAGGGCCAGGTTGGCTGCAGCTCAGGCTCTATATCGCGGAGTCTGCACTGGGCCCCAGGAGCTGAGGTGTCGACCCAGCCATTCTGCACTAGGAAATCTGGTCTGAAGTGCCAGGTGTGGAACCTCTGCATGCGGGACCCTAGGAGCACGTGAAATTAGACAAAGCACAAAGGATAAAAAAGGTTAGACTTGACTTTATTGCCCAGATTCTATTTTTATCTCCCAGGGATTTTTAATGGGCTTTGCTGGGGACAAACCCCTCCTCTGCCTTTTGTCCCGTTCCTCATTCTTGGAGTGCTGAGGGTGCAGACACTTCTTCTGTAACTGCTGAGTGCTGAGTTGGGAGCCCTAATACCCGGGGGCGAGGGTCAGAGCTTCTCTCCAGCAGCCTCCAGGTGACGTTGATTGTCCCCAGGTCCCCTGCCTCCCTGCTCGTCCACCTGAGCACCAGCATTGGAAGTGTTATAGATTCTAATGACCTTTAAGGGTCCAGGAAAGAGATGTGCAGAGACGCTGTGGGGGCCGGTTTCACCCCGCCCCACATTTGTTCGGCCACCTTAGGCTGACCGTTTCTGCCAGCCTAGATGCTCTGACCAGTAGTCTGCGCTTTCTTCAATTAGGCCCCTGAATTAACGTACAAACAGCACCAGGTGTCAGAGCCCTGCCCGCTCAACTCCCAGACAGTCCAGGGTCAGTGGTGATCAAGGACCATGATGACCACTGAGTCAACAGCCTTTTGAAGTAAACAGGAGTCCAGCCGGTCTTATTGGCCACCATCATCACGGTGTCTGTAGGCTTTTCTATGGTGACAGTGTGATATACGGTTCCCCCGCCAAGATTATTAGCTCCCCTCTGGGTACAGTAAGTCCTGCAAGCAGTAGTCTGCTCTTTTGGGACACACTCTTGTTGTTTTATGAGAGAAACTCCAGGTCAAGTGATGTTCACACGAATCGTCATGGTGCCCTGTTGCCCCCGGTTATCTCTCTGGATGTTGGAGTTGGAGGGCCTCCTCACTCGAGGTCAGTGTGCCCACGGAGCGAACCCTGCAACTTCAGGGCATGGTTGGTGGTTAGGATCACCACGTGGGGTCCTTTTCCCTTAGGAGGGAGGTGGCCTTTTGGGCTGCTGATTTCCAGGTTTTTAGATACCGCCAGTATCTTGGCCAGATGCGGCAGTGGGCCAAGCCCCTTGGTGACCGTAGTTTATCCTACCTGGATGGCATTCTTGTATTGTTCCATTTCAAGTGGTCCCAGTTTTTGCACTAATTCTCCAATGGCGATTCACCTTTCACCGGGAATGTAAAGGTCAAAGGGTTTAGCTAAATTAGGGAGTTCCAGGGCAAGGGTCTGAATTGACTGCTCTTTCCATTCTTGAAAGGCCACTTCTGGATTCTATTCAAAAGGATCATCATCTTTTCCTTTCAGTGTTTCATATAGAGGCCCAGCTAGTAGACTGTAGTTAGGGATCCAGAAGCAGCAAACCCTGGCCTCCCCAGGAACCCCTAAGCTGTCTTCTAGTTTTAGAAAGGGGTAAGGCTGCAAATGGTTTCTTCCCTTTCCTGGGATGGGCTTCTCCGACCTTCTGTGAGAATGAAGCCCAGGCAGGTCACTGCAGTCTGTGATATTTGAGCTTTTTCTTGGACAACTTCTATCCTTTATTGGCTTGGTAGTTCAGAGGCCGCCTTAGTAGGGCTGGCGATCAGAATGTCGTCTGCGTACTGAAGGAGGGTTTCCTTTTCCAGAGGTAGAACTTTTAGGTCTTTAGCTAAGCTTTCCCCAAAGATGGTGTGGGAATTTTTGCACCCTTGGGGCAAGACGGCCCGGAAGTATTGTTTTAGTTGTATGTTGAGTCCTGCCACTCACAAGCCAAAATTTCTTGTGACTCTGGGACTAATGGAATACAAAAGAAGGCATCATTGAAGACTAATACAGAATACCATGTCCTGGTGGTTGGTAGAATGACCAGCAGGGTGTAGGAATTAGGAGCAACTGGAGGTATATCCTCGGTGGCTTCACTGACTGTCCTGACATCCTTTACCAGGTCCCCAGCAGCCCATGGGGCTCTCGTGGTCAGACCAATCCCAGAATATGGAGCTCACCTGGGCAGGTACCCCACCCCCACCCCAGCCCACGGGGCTCTCGTGGTCAGGCCCTTCCCAGGATACAGAGCTACCCTTGCAGGTACCGTGGCAGGGCTGGGCACACAGGAACCGTGCACATAGCCCTCATTGCAGAGCACCCCCAGCTCACCTGTCGCTCAGAGCTGACACAGAGCACCTCAGAGCAGGACTTGAACTAACAAACAGCAGCTGCGACAGGTCTGTGACCCTGGGCATCACTCTGTGCGGCCTCCCTCCACCTGGTCTTCCAGAGACTTCCACTGCACCCGGGGCACCAGGCCTCTGTCTCCAACCACCACCCACCCCTCCTCTCCCTGACTCCTGGGTTCCTCTCATAAGGAGAGGGTTTTCTTGAAGTTGTCTCCCACTCATGGGCCAGATAAAATGATTAGAAAACAAGCCAAAGCTGCAGCCCCTTGTCTATCCTGACTCTCAGGAGCCCACACCTGTTCCTTGGACCTGGCCGGTTCAGCAAGTTCCATTTTCTGCAACTGTGAGCCCCTGAGGGGTGATGATTGGCTGACCTGGGCAGCCTTACCGTGCGGGCCAGCCCTCCCCAGGTGTGCCTGGGTTGAGATCAATATAAATACCACTCCAGGCAGCAAGAGCCCCTGCAGCCGTGCCTGACGCCATTTTCTCTGCCCTGTCAGCAGTCTCGGGGCTGGGCTGGTGGGAGGGAGTGAGAGGCCACGGCTTTGTGGGTGGCCCAGTGTGAGTGGGGCTCTGCTGGACTTTCTGCAGCAGTTGCCAGGCTGCCACCTGCTAAAGAAGAGGATGTGTCACCCATACCTGCTGCTGGAATTTCTCCCTGGGCAGAGGTGAGGAAGGAAAAAAGCAGTGGGGGCAGGGACAGGACGGGTATCTCAGTCAGGGAAATGGAAATCTTCCAGAAGAGCACCCAGGGCCAGGACCATCCTGGCTGGCCTGCAGGCACCAAGTCGGCCGGCATGCTGTCACTCGTGTGGCTCTATGGCCCTTCCTCTAGGCTTTCAAGTCCTTGTATATATTCAGGTGTTTTACCTGGGACGGGTGGGAATAGTTCAGCAGCAACTGGCCTGGGGCTCAGCTCACGTTTACTCACAGATGCCTCGGCACGGTGCCCCAGCTTTGCAATGAGGACGCTTGTTGCGTGGGGGCTGCTGGCTGAATGGGAGACGATTCCCCACCACTGGCCAACTTCAGAATTGTTTACAACTGGAGCAAGTGCCCTGATACGGTTTTCTTCTGTGGAACTGGTGGGTTCTGTGTTTTTTTTCTCTTTTTCGTTTTTGCTTCAAGGTAGATTTTATTCCTCTTTTTTGTATTTACAGATATAAGCATGGAAATAATTTATTCATATAAATACATGTATGTGAAGGGAATAATTGTTTTTTCTGTTTTATTTTTTAAATTTTATTTCTTTTTAATTTTGAATTTTATTTTATATTTTTATACAGCAGGTTCTTATTGGTTATCTATTTTATACATATAAATGTATACATGCCAATCCCAGTCTCTCAACTCCTCCCACCACCACCCCCCCAACAGCTTTCCCCCCTTGTTGTCCATACATTTGTTGTCTACATCTGTTGCTCTATTTATGCCTTGCAAAATGGTTAATCTGTACAGTTTTTCTAGGTTCCACATATATGCATGAATATACAAGATTTGTTTTTCTCTTTCTGACTTTCTTCACTCTGTATGACAATCTCTAGATCCATCGACGTCTCTACAAATGACCCAATTTCATTCCTTTTCATGGCTTAGTAATATTCCATTTTATATATGTACCACAGCTTTATGCATTCGTCTGTCTGTGGGCATTTAGGTTGCTTCCATTACCTCGATATTGTAAATAGTGATGCAATGAACATTGCGGTGAATGTCTCGTTTTGATTTATGGTTTTGTCTGGGTATATGTCCAGTACTGGGATTGCTGTATCATATGGTAATTCTACTGTTAGTTTCTTAAGAAACTCCATATTGTTCTCCGTAGTGACTATATCAATTTATATTCCCAACAATAGTGGAAGAGGGTTCCTTTTCTCCACACCCTTTCCAGCATTTTTGTTTGTAGATTTTCTCATGATGCCCATTCTATCAGGTGTGAGGTGATACCTCATTGTTGAGTCCATTTTGTTGAGCAAGGGGTAGGTCTTGTCTATTACATATTTGGCTTATTGAATGGTATCTGTGCTAATTTCAAACTCTGGTTTTATGCAGCACCCCAACTCACTTTCCCCCTTAAGCAAGCATAAGTTGGTTTTCTAAACTTGAGACCCTGTTCTGTTTTGTAATTCAGTTCATGTGTAGCCAAGTTCACATTCCGTGTATTAGTGATATCTTATGATGTTTCTTTTTCTGTGTGACTTATTTCAGTTAGAATCATCATACCTGAATCCACTCATTATGCTGCTACGGGCCTGATGACATAGATTTCATGGCTGAGTGATTTTGCATTGTACATAAGTACCACAACTTCTTTATCCATTTTTCACTTTCTGCGATATTGAACTTGTACCGTAAACGAGGTTCTTGTAAACAGAGCCGTCCCAAACATTGGGGTGGCTGTGTCTTTTTGATTTTAATTTCCCTAAGCTATAGGACCATAAGTGGAAGTGCCCTAGGCTCTGTTGCTTTGTTTTTTAGATGTTTCAGGAAACACCATACACTTCTCCCGAGTGTCTGTTGGCAATTTACATCCCGCCCATCAGCATAACAAGGCTCCCAGTTCTCCATGGCCTGTCCTGCCTTTCTGGATTTTACACTTTTTTCAGATGGCCCTTTTGACCAGGGGGAAGTGAGACTTCACTGTACTGCAGATTTCCTTTGCAAGCTTGCTTGGTTGGCCAAAAAGGGTGTATGCGTTTTTTCCTGAATATATTCAGGAAAAAACACATACGCCCTTTTTGGCCAAGTGCATCATTGTGGACGTTCTGCCTCTTTTCCTATGCTTTCAATGCAATTCCACTCTACCTCCTGAAATCGGTTTCCTGCAATTCTGCCCCGCTTTCAAGTCCTCTTAGCAGCCTTACTTCAGTATATTTTTGGACGATAGCTGTCATTTATAACTCTGCAGGTTTGTGAATTACAGTGCCCCTGAGCTCCTTTCTTCAACTCGCTTTCTGTTGAGCTGGCCGCAACACCGCAGGATGGCTTCAGGCCCTAATCTGGTTCCGGCACGGCACGCTGAGCCTTTGGTTATTTCCTCTTCCTGGTGGGAAATGAGAGTTAAATTTGCCCGTCCAGACACCACCAGCTTGTCTCTCATTGGTTCTCCCTATTCCTGTTCATCTTCCACAGAAATTGCAAACTGGGCCAAATAGGAGGTTAAAGGTACTGACTCTCCAAGTCGGGAGAGTGTTAGTAAAGCGTCTGGAATGTTGCACCCGAGTACCAGGGGACGAAACCTGAGACATATTGGAACACATCTCCCGATCACATTGTTGATCATACTCTGGGTTCCACATGCATGTTTTAGCTGAAGGAAGAATCCCTGAAACCTGGAGAGTTGAGACCCGTGGAATGGGTACCATGCAATATGACTTCAAAAGGTATTCATTTGCTCACCGAACCTTTCCAATCCTATCACTGCTGCGTTTATGCCCCTGTACACACGCTTGATTCTCTTTCGGAGACGTAGCAATGCATAGGTTTTAAAATACTTACTAGTCAGGTACATTCTTAGGCGTTTAATATGGGGTGTTGAGTCCATTTCGTTGAGCAAGGAGTAGCTCTTGTCTGTTACATATTTGGATTAAGGAACTTTATCTGTGCTCATTTCAATCTCTGGTTTTATGCAGCACCCCAACTCACCTTTACCCTTAAGCAAGCATCAATTGGTTTTCTAAATTTGAGACCCTGTTCTGTTCTGTAATTCAGTTCCTGTGTAGCCAAGTTTACATTCCGTGTATTACTGATATCTTATGATGTTTCTTTTTCTGTGTGACTTATTTCAGTTAGAATCATCGTCCCTGAATCCACTCATTATGCTTCTACGGGCCTGATGACATAGATTTCATTGCTGAGTGATACTGCATTGTACGTAAGTACCACAAGTTCTTTATCCATTTTTCACTTTCTGTGATATTGAGCTTGTACGGTAAACGAGGTTCTTGTAAACAGAGGCGTCCCAAACTTTGGGGTGGCTGTGTCTTTTTGATTTTAATTTCCCTAAGCTATAGGACCATAAGTGGAAGTGCCCTAGGCTCTGTTGCTTTGTTTTTTAGATGTTTCAGGAAACACCATACACTTCTCCCGAGTGTCTGTTGGCAATTTACATGCCGCCCATCAGCATAACAAGGCTCCCAGTTCTCCATGGCCTGTCCTGCCTTTCTGGATTTTACACTTTTTTCAGATGGCCCTTTTGACCGGGGGGAAGTGAGACTTCATTGTAGTGCAGATTTCCTTTGCAAGTTTGCTTGGTTGACCAAAAAGTGCGTATGCGTTTTTTCCTGAATATATTCAGGAAAAAACGCATACGCCCTTTTTGGCCAAGTGCATCATTGTGGACGTTCTGCCTCTTTTCCTATGCTTTCAATGCAATTCCAGTCTACCTCCTGAAATCGGTTTCCTGCAATTCTGCCCCGCTTTCAAGTCCTCTTGGCAGCCTTACTTCAGTATATTTTTGGACGATAGCTGTCATTTATAACTCTGCAGGTTTGTGAATTACAGTGCCCCTGAGCTCCTTTCTTCAACTCGCTTTCTTGTGACCTGGCCACAACACCGCAGGATGGCTTCAGGCCCTAATCTGGTTCCGGCACGGCACACTGAGCCTTTGGTTAATTCCTCTTCCTGGTGGGAAATGAGAGTTAAATTTGCCCGTCCAGACACCTCCAGCTAGTCTCTCATTGGTTCTCACTATTCCTGTTCATCTTCCACAGAAATTGCAAACTGGGCCAAACAGGAGGTTAAAGGGACTGACTCTCCAAGTCGGGAGGGTGTTAGTAAAGCGTCTGGAATGTTGCACCCGAGTACCAGGGTACGAAAACTGAGACATATTTGAAAACGTTTCCCGATCACATGGTTCATCATACTCTAGTTTCCACATGCATGTTTTAGCTGAAGGTAGAATACCTTAAACCTGGGTAGTTGAAACCCGTGGAATGGGTACCATGCAATATGACTTCAAAGTGTCTTCATTTGCTCACCGAACCTCTCCAATCCTATCACTGCTGCGTTTATGCCCCTGTACACATGCTTGATTCTCTTTCGGAGACATAGCAATCCATAGGTTTTAAGATACTTACTAGTCAGGTACATTCTTAGGCGTTTAATATGGGGTGTTGAGTCCATTTCGTTGAGCAAGGAGTAGCTCTTGTCTATTACATATTTGATTAAGGAACTTTATCTGTGCTCATTTCAATCTCTGGTTTTATGCAGCACCCCAACTCACCTTTCCCCTTAAGCAAGCATAAGTTGGTTTTCTAAATTTGAGACCCTGTTCTGTTTTGGAATTCAGTTCCTGTGTAGCCAAGTTTACATTCTGTGTATTAGTGATATCTTATGATGTTTCTTTTTCTGTGTGACTTATTTCAGTTAGAATCATCGTACCTGAATCCACTCATTATGCTGCTACGGGCCTGATGACATAGATTTCATTGTTGAGTGATACTGCATTGTACGTAAGTACCACAACTTCTTTATCCATTTTTCACTTTCTGTGATATTGAACTTGTACGGTAAATGAGGTTCTTGTAAACAGAGGCGTCCCAAACTTTGGGGTGGCTGTGTCTTTTTGATTTTAATTTCCCTAAGCTATAGGACCATAAGTGGAAGTGCCCTAGGCTCTGTTGCTTTGTTTTTTAGATGTTTCAGGAAACACCATACACTTCTCCCGAGTGTCTGTTGGCAATTTACATCCCGCCCATCAGCATAACAAGGCTCCCAGTTCTCCATGGCCTGTCCTGCCTTTCTGGATTTTACACTTTTTTCAGATGGCCCTTTTGACCGGGGGGAAGTGAGACTTCATTGTAGTGCAGATTTTCTTTGCAAGCTTGCTTGGTTGGCCAAAAAGGGCGTATGCGTTTTTTCCTGAATATATTCAGGAAAAAACGCATACGCCCTTTTTGGCCAAGTGCATCATTGTGGACGTTCTGCCTCTTTTCCTATGCTTTCAATGCAATTCCAGTGTACCTCCTGAAATCGGTTTCCTGCAATTCTGCCCCGCTTTCAAGTCCTCTTGGCAGCCTTACTTCAGTATATTTTTGGACGATAGCTGTCATTTATAACTCTGCAGGTTTGTGAATTACAGTGCCCCTGAGCTCCTTTCTTCAACTCGCTTTCTTTTGAGCTGGCCGCAACACCGCAGGATGGCTTCAGGCCCTAATCTGGTTCCGGCACGGCACGCTGAGCCTTTGGTTAATTCCTCTTCCTGGTGGGAAATGAGAGTTAAATTTGCCCGTCCAGACACCTCCAGCTAGTCTCTCATTGGTTCTCGCTATTCCTGTTCATCTTCCACAGAAATTGCAAACTGGGCCAAACAGTAGGTTAAAGGGACTGACTCTCCAAGTCGGGAGGGTGTTAGTAAAGCGTCTGGAATGTTGCACCCGAGTACCAGGGGACGAAAACTGAGACATATTTGAACACGTTTCCCGATCACATGGTTCATCATACTCTAGTTTCCACATGCATGTTTTAGCTGAAGGAAGAATACCTTAAACCTGGGTAGTTGAAACCCGTGGAATGGGTACCATGCAATATGACTTCAAAGGGTCTTCATTTGCTCACCGAACCTCTCCAATCCTATCACTGCTGCGTTTATGCCCCTGTACACATGCTTCATTCTCTTTCGGAGACATAGCAATCCATAGGTTTTAAGATACTTACTAGTCAGGTACATTCTTAGGCGTTTAATATGCGGTGTTGAGTCCATTTCGTTGAGCAAGGAGTAGCTCTTGTCTATTCCATATTTGGCTTAAGGAACTTTATCTGTGCTCATTTCAATCTCTGGTTTTATGCAGCACCCCAACTCACCTTTACCCTTAAGCAAGCATAAGTTGGTTTTCTAAATTTGAGACCCTGTTCTGTTCTGTAATTCAGTTCCTGTGTAGCCAAGTTTACATTCCGTGTATTACTGATATCTTATGATGTTTCTTTTTCTGTGTGACTTATATCAGTTAGAATCATCATACCTGAATCCACTCATTGTGCTGCTAAGGGCCTGATGACATAGATTTCATTGCTGAGTGATATTGCTTTGTAAGTAAATACCACAACTTCTTTATCCATTTTTCACTTTCTGCGATGTTGAACTTGTACTGTAAACGAGGTTCTTGTAAACAGAGGCGTCCCAAACTTTGGGGTGGCTGTGTCTTTTTGATTTTAATTTCCCTAAGCTATAGGACCATAAGTGGAAGTGCCCTAGGCTCTGTTGCTTTGTTTTTTATATGTTTCAGGAAACACCATACACTTCTCCCGAGTGTCTGTTGGCAATTTACATCCCGCCCATCAGCATAACAAGGCTCCCAGTTCTCCATGGCCTGTCCTGCCTTTCTGGATTTTACACTTTTTTCAGATGGCCCTTTTGACCGGGGGGAAGTGAGACTTCATTGTAGTGCAGATTTCCTTTGCAAGCTTGCTTGGTTGGCCAAAAAGTGCGTATGCGTTTTTTCCTGAATATATTCAGGAAAAAACGCATACGCCCTTTTTGGCCAAGTGCATCATTGTGGACGTTCTGCCTCTTTTCCTATGCTTTCAATGCAATTCCAGTCTACCTCCTGAAATCGGTTTCCTGCAATTCTGCCCCGCTTTCAAGTCCTCTTGGCAGCCTTACTTCAGTATATTTTTGGACGATAGCTGTCATTTATAACTCTGCAGGTTTGTGAATTACAGTGCCCCTGAGCTCCTTTCTTCAACTCGCTTTCTGTTGAGCTGGCCGCAACACCGCAGGATGGCTTCAGGCCCTAATCTGGTTCCGGCACGGCACGCTGAGCCTTTGGTTAATTCCTCTTCCTGGTGGGAAATGAGAGTTAAATTTGCCCGTCCAGACACCTCCAGCTAGTCTCTCATTGGTTCTCGCTATTCCTGTTCATCTTCCGCAGAAATTGCAAACTGGGCCAAACAGGAGGTTAAAGGGACTGACTCTCCAAGTCGGGAGGGTGTTAGTAAAGCGTCTGGAATGTTGCACCCGAGTACCAGGGGAGGAAAACTGAGACATATTTGAACACGACTCCCGTTCACACGGTTGATCATACTCTGGGTTCCACATGCATGTTTTAGCTGAAGGAAGAATACCTTAAACCTGGAGAGTTGAGACCCGTGTAATGGGTACCATGAAATATGACTTCAAAGGGTCTTCATGTGCTCACCGAACTTCTCCAATCCTATCACTGCTGCGTTTATCCCCCTGTACAGACGCTTGATTCTCTTTTGGAGACATAGCAATCCATAGGTTTTAAGATACTTACTAGTCAGGTACATTCTTAGGCATTTAATATGGGGTGTTGAGTCCATTTCGTTGAGCAAGGAGTAGCTCTTATCTATTCCATATTTGGCTTAAGGAAATTTATCTGTGCTCATTTCAATCTCTGGTTTTATGCAGCACCCCAACTCACCTTTCCCCTTAAGCAAGCATAAGTTGGTTTTCTATATTTGAGACCCTGTTCTGTTTTGGAATTCAGTTCCTGTGTAGCCAAGTTTACATTCTGTGTATTAGTGATATCTTATGATGTTTCTTTTTCTGTGTGACTTATTTCAGTTAGAATCATCGTACCTGAATCCACTCATTATGCTGCTACGGGCCTGATGACATAGATTTCATTGTTGAGTGATACTGCATTGTACGTAAGTACCACAACTTCTTTATCCATTTTTCACTTTCTGTGATATTGAACTTGTACGGTAAATGAGGTTCTTGTAAACAGAGGCGTCCCAAACTTTGGGGTGGCTGTGTCTTTTTGATTTTAATTTCCCTAAGCTATAGGACCATAAGTGGAAGTGCCCTAGGCTCTGTTGCTTTGTTTTTTAGATGTTTCAGGAAACACCATACACTTCTCCCGAGTGTCTGTTGGCAATTTACATCCCGCCCATCAGCATAACAAGGCTCCCAGTTCTCCATGGCCTGTCCTGCCTTTCTGGATTTTACACTTTTTTCAGATGGCCCTTTTGACCGGGGGGAAGTGAGACTTCATTGTAGTGCAGATTTCCTTTGCAAGTTTGCTTGGTTGACCAAAAAGTGCGTATGCGTTTTTTCCTGAATATATTCAGGAAAAAACGCATACGCCCTTTTTGGCCAAGTGCATCATTGTGGACGTTCTGCCTCTTTTCCTATGCTTTCAATGCAATTCCAGTCTACCTCCTGAAATCGGTTTCCTGCAATTCTGCCCCGCTTTCAAGTCCTCTTGGCAGCCTTACTTCAGTATATTTTTGGACGATAGCTGTCATTTATAACTCTGCAGGTTTGTGAATTACAGTGCCCCTGAGCTCCTTTCTTCAACTCGCTTTCTTGTGACCTGGCCACAACACCGCAGGATGGCTTCAGGCCCTAATCTGGTTCCGGCACGGCACACTGAGCCTTTGGTTAATTCCTCTTCCTGGTGGGAAATGAGAGTTAAATTTGCCCGTCCAGACACCTCCAGCTAGTCTCTCATTGGTTCTCACTATTCCTGTTCATCTTCCACAGAAATTGCAAACTGGGCCAAACAGGAGGTTAAAGGGACTGACTCTCCAAGTCGGGAGGGTGTTAGTAAAGCGTCTGGAATGTTGCACCCGAGTACCAGGGTACGAAAACTGAGACATATTTGAAAACGTTTCCCGATCACATGGTTCATCATACTCTAGTTTCCACATGCATGTTTTAGCTGAAGGTAGAATACCTTAAACCTGGGTAGTTGAAACCCGTGGAATGGGTACCATGCAATATGACTTCAAAGTGTCTTCATTTGCTCACCGAACCTCTCCAATCCTATCACTGCTGCGTTTATGCCCCTGTACACATGCTTGATTCTCTTTCGGAGACATAGCAATCCATAGGTTTTAAGATACTTACTAGTCAGGTACATTCTTAGGCGTTTAATATGGGGTGTTGAGTCCATTTCGTTGAGCAAGGAGTAGCTCTTGTCTATTACATATTTGATTAAGGAACTTTATCTGTGCTCATTTCAATCTCTGGTTTTATGCAGCACCCCAACTCACCTTTACCCTTAAGCAAGCATAAGTTGGTTTTCTAAATTTGAGACCCTGTTCTGTTTTGGAATTCAGTTCCTGTGTAGCCAAGTTTACATTCTGTGTATTAGTGATATCTTATGATGTTTCTTTTTCTGTGTGACTTATTTCAGTTAGAATCATCGTACCTGAATCCACTCATTATGCTGCTACGGGCCTGATGACATAGATTTCATTGTTGAGTGATACTGCATTGTACGTAAGTACCACAACTTCTTTATCCATTTTTCACTTTCTGTGATATTGAACTTGTACGGTAAATGAGGTTCTTGTAAACAGAGGCGTCCCAAACTTTGGGGTGGCTGTGTCTTTTTGATTTTAATTTCCCTAAGCTATAGGACCATAAGTGGAAGTGCCCTAGGCTCTGTTGCTTTGTTTTTTAGATGTTTCAGGAAACACCATACACTTCTCCCGAGTGTCTGTTGGCAATTTACATCCCGCCCATCAGCATAACAAGGCTCCCAGTTCTCCATGGCCTGTCCTGCCTTTCTGGATTTTACACTTTTTTCAGATGGCCCTTTTGACCGGGGGGAAGTGAGACTTCATTGTAGTGCAGATTTCCTTTGCAAGCTTGCTTGGTTGGCCAAAAAGGGCGTATGCGTTTTTTCCTGAATATATTCAGGAAAAAACGCATACGCCCTTTTTGGCCAAGTGCATCATTGTGGACGTTCTGCCTCTTTTCCTATGCTTTCAATGCAATTCCAGTGTACCTCCTGAAATCGGTTTCCTGCAATTCTGCCCCGCTTTCAAGTCCTCTTGGCAGCCTTACTTCAGTATATTTTTGGACGATAGCTGTCATTTATAACTCTGCAGGTTTGTGAATTACAGTGCCCCTGAGCTCCTTTCTTCAACTCGCTTTCTTTTGAGCTGGCCGCAACACCGCAGGATGGCTTCAGGCCCTAATCTGGTTCCGGCACGGCACGCTGAGCCTTTGGTTAATTCCTCTTCCTGGTGGGAAATGAGAGTTAAATTTGCCCGTCCAGACACCTCCAGCTAGTCTCTCATTGGTTCTCGCTATTCCTGTTCATCTTCCACAGAAATTGCAAACTGGGCCAAACAGTAGGTTAAAGGGACTGACTCTCCAAGTCGGGAGGGTGTTAGTAAAGCGTCTGGAATGTTGCACCCGAGTACCAGGGGACGAAAACTGAGACATATTTGAACACGTTTCCCGATCACATGGTTCATCATACTCTAGTTTCCACATGCATGTTTTAGCTGAAGGAAGAATACCTTAAACCTGGGTAGTTGAAACCCGTGGAATGGGTACCATGCAATATGACTTCAAAGGGTCTTCATTTGCTCACCGAACCTCTCCAATCCTATCACTGCTGCGTTTATGCCCCTGTACACATGCTTGATTCTCTTTCGGAGACATAGCAATCCATAGGTTTTAAGATACTTACTAGTCAGGTACATTCTTAGGCGTTTAATATGCGGTGTTGAGTCCATTTCGTTGAGCAAGGAGTAGCTCTTGTCTATTCCATATTTGGCTTAAGGAACTTTATCTGTGCTCATTTCAATCTCTGGTTTTATGCAGCACCCCAACTCACCTTTACCCTTAAGCAAGCATAAGTTGGTTTTCTAAATTTGAGACCCTGTTCTGTTCTGTAATTCAGTTCCTGTGTAGCCAAGTTTACATTCCGTGTATTACTGATATCTTATGATGTTTCTTTTTCTGTGTGACTTATATCAGTTAGAATCATCATACCTGAATCCACTCATTGTGCTGCTAAGGGCCTGATGACATAGATTTCATTGCTGAGTGATATTGCTTTGTAAGTAAATACCACAACTTCTTTATCCATTTTTCACTTTCTGCGATGTTGAACTTGTACTGTAAACGAGGTTCTTGTAAACAGAGGCGTCCCAAACTTTGGGGTGGCTGTGTCTTTTTGATTTTAATTTCCCTAAGCTATAGGACCATAAGTGGAAGTGCCCTAGGCTCTGTTGCTTTGTTTTTTAGATGTTTCAGGAAACACCATACACTTCTCCCGAGTGGCTGTTGGCAATTTACATCCCGCCCATCAGCATAACAAGGCTCCCAGTTCTCCATGGCCTGTCCTGCCTTTCTGGATTTTACACTTTTTTCAGATGGCCCTTTTGACCGGGGGGAAGTGAGACTTCATTGTAGTGCAGATTTCCTTTGCAAGCTTGCTTGGTTGGCCAAAAAGTGCGTATGCGTTTTTTCCTGAATATATTCAGGAAAAAACGCATACGCCCTTTTTGGCCAAGTGCATCATTGTGGACGTTCTGCCTCTTTTCCTATGCTTTCAATGCAATTCCAGTCTACCTCCTGAAATCGGTTTCCTGCAATTCTGCCCCGCTTTCAAGTCCTCTTGGCAGCCTTACTTCAGTATATTTTTGGACGATAGCTGTCATTTATAACTCTGCAGGTTTGTGAATTACAGTGCCCCTGAGCTCCTTTCTTCAACTCGCTTTCTGTTGAGCTGGCCGCAACACCGCAGGATGGCTTCAGGCCCTAATCTGGTTCCGGCACGGCACGCTGAGCCTTTGGTTAATTCCTCTTCCTGGTGGGAAATGAGAGTTAAATTTGCCCGTCCAGACACCTCCAGCTAGTCTCTCATTGGTTCTCGCTATTCCTGTTCATCTTCCGCAGAAATTGCAAACTGGGCCAAACAGGAGGTTAAAGGGACTGACTCTCCAAGTCGGGAGGGTGTTAGTAAAGCGTCTGGAATGTTGCACCCGAGTACCAGGGGAGGAAAACTGAGACATATTTGAACACGACTCCCGTTCACACGGTTGATCATACTCTGGGTTCCACATGCATGTTTTAGCTGAAGGAAGAATACCTTAAACCTGGAGAGTTGAGACCCGTGTAATGGGTACCATGAAATATGACTTCAAAGGGTCTTCATGTGCTCACCGAACTTCTCCAATCCTATCACTGCTGCGTTTATCCCCCTGTACAGACGCTTGATTCTCTTTTGGAGACATAGCAATCCATAGGTTTTAAGATACTTACTAGTCAGGTACATTCTTAGGCATTTAATATGGGGTGTTGAGTCCATTTCGTTGAGCAAGGAGTAGCTCTTATCTATTCCATATTTGGCTTAAGGAAATTTATCTGTGCTCATTTCAATCTCTGGTTTTATGCAGCACCCCAACTCACCTTTCCCCTTAAGCAAGCATAAGTTGGTTTTCTATATTTGAGACCCTGTTCTGTTTTGGAATTCAGTTCCTGTGTAGCCAAGTTTACATTCTGTGTATTAGTGATATCTTATGATGTTTCTTTTTCTGTGTGACTTATTTCAGTTAGAATCATCGTACCTGAATCCACTCATTATGCTGCTACGGGCCTGATGACATAGATTTCATTGTTGAGTGATACTGCATTGTACGTAAGTACCACAACTTCTTTATCCATTTTTCACTTTCTGTGATATTGAACTTGTACGGTAAATGAGGTTCTTGTAAACAGAGGCGTCCCAAACTTTGGGGTAGCTGTGTCTTTTTGATTTTAATTTCCCTAAGCTATAGGACCATAAGTGGAAGTGCCCTAGGCTCTGTTGCTTTGTTTTTTAGATGTTTCAGGAAACACCATACACTTCTCCCGAGTGTCTGTTGGCAATTTACATCCCGCCCATCAGCATAACAAGGCTCCCAGTTCTCCATGGCCTGTCCTGCCTTTCTGGATTTTACACTTTTTTCAGATGGCCCTTTTGACCGGGGGGAAGTGAGACTTCATTGTAGTGCAGATTTCCTTTGCAAGCTTGCTTGGTTGGCCAAAAAGGGCGTAGGCGTTGTTTCCTGAATATATTCAGGAAAAAACGCATACGCCCTTTTTGGCCAAGTGCATCATTGTGGACGTTCTGCCTCTTTCCCTATGCTTTCAATGCAATTCCAGTCTACCTCCTGAAATCGGTTTCCTGCAATTCTGCCCCGCTTTCAAGTCCTCTTGGCAGCCTTACTTCAGTATATTTTTGGACGATAGCTGTCATTTATAACTCTGCAGGTTTGTGAATTACAGTGCCCCTGAGCTCCTTTCTTCAACTCGCTTTCTTTTGAGCTGGCCGCAACACCGCAGGATGGCTTCAGGCCCTAATCTGGTTCCGGCACGGCACGCTGAGCCTTTGGTTAATTCCTCTTCCTGGTGGGAAATGAGAGTTAAATTTGCCCGTCCAGACACCTCCAGCTAGTCTCTCATTGGTTCTCGCTATTCCTGTTCATCTTCCACAGAAATTGCAAACTGGGCCAAACAGGAGGTTAAAGGGACTGACTCTCCAAGTTGGGAGGGTGTTAGTAAAGCGTCTGGAATGTTGCACCCGAGTACCAGGGGACGAAAACTGAGACATATTTGAACACGTTTCCCGATCACATGGTTCATCATACTCTAGTTTCCACATGCATGTTTTAGCTGAAGGAAGAATACCTTAAACCTGGGTAGTTGAAACCCGTGGAATGGGTACCATGCAATATGACTTCAAAGGGTCTTCATTTGCTCACCGAACCTCTCCAATCCTATCACTGCTGCGTTTATGCCCCTGTACACATGCTTGATTCTCTTTCGGAGACATAGCAATCCATAGGTTTTAAGATACTTACTAGTAAGGTACATTCTTAGGCGTTTAATATGCGGTGTTGAGACCATTTCGTTGAGCAAGGAGTAGCTCTTGTCTATTCCATATTTGGCTTAAGGAACTTTATCTGTGCTCATTTCAATCTCTGGTTTTTTCAGCACTCCAACTCTCCTTTACCCTTAAGCAAGCATAAGTTGGTTTTCTAAATTTGAGACCCTGTTCTGTTCTGTAATTCAGTTCCTGTGTAGCCAAGTTTACATTCCGTGTATTACTGATATCTTATGATGTTTCTTTTTCTGTGTGACTTATTTCAGTTAGAATCATCATACCTGAATCCACTCATTGTGCTGCTAAGGGCCTGATGACATAGATTTCATTGCTGAGTGATATTGCTTTGTAAGTAAATACCACAACTTCTTTATCCATTTTTCACTTTCTGCGATGTTGAACTTGTACTGTAAACGAGGTTCTTGTAAACAGAGGCGTCCCAAACTTTGGGGTGGCTGTGTCTTTTTGATTTTAATTTCCCTAATCTATAGGACCATAAGTGGAAGTGCCCTAGGCTCTGTTGCTTTGTTTTTTAGATGTTTCAGGAAACACCATACACTTCTCCCGAGTGTCTGTTGGCAATTTACATCCCGCCCATCAGCATAAAAAGGCTCCCAGTTCTCCATGGCCTGTCCTGCCTTTCTGGATTTTACACTTTTTTCAGATGGCCCTTTTGACCGGGGGGAAGTGAGACTTCATTGTAGTGCAGATTTCCTTTGCAAGCTTGCTTGGTTGGCCAAAAAGGGCGTATGCGTTTTTTCCTGAATATATTCAGGAAAAAACGCATACGCCCTTTTTGGCCAAGTGCATCATTGTGGACGTTCTGCCTCTTTTCCTATGCTTTCAATGCAATTCCAGTCTACCTCCTGAAATCGGTTTCCTGCAATTCTGCCCCGCATTCAAGTCCTCTTGGCAGCCTTACTTCAGTATATCTTTGGACGATAGCTGTCATTGATAACTCTGCAGGTTTGTGAGTTACAGTGCCCCTGAGCTCCTTTCTTCAACTCGCTTTCTGTTGAGCTGGCCGCAACACTGCAGGATGGCTTCAGGCCCTAATCTGGTTCCGGCACGGCACGCTGAGCCTTTGGTTAATTCCTCTTCCTGGTGGGAAATGAGAGTTAAATTTGCCCGTCCAGACACCTCCAGCTAGTCTCTCATTGGTTCTCGCTATTCCTGTTCATCTTCCACAGAAATTGCAAACTGGGCCAAACAGGAGGTTAAAGGGACTGACTCTCCAAGTCGGGAGGGTGTTAGTAAAGCGTCTGGAATGTTGCACCCGAGTACCAGGGGCGGGAAACTGAGACATATTTGAACAAGTCTCCCATTCACACGGTTGATCATACTCTGGGTTCCACATGCATGTTTTAGCTGAAGGAAGAATACCTTAAACCTGGAGAGTTGAGACCCGTGGAATGGGTACCATGCAATATGACTTCAAAGGGTCTTCATTTGCTCACCGAACTTCTCCAATCCTATCACTGCTGCGTTTATCCCCCTGTACAGATGCTTGATTCTCTTTTGGAGACATAGCAATCCATAGGTTTTAAGATACTTACTAGTCAGGTACATTCTTAGGCATTTAATATGGGGTGTTGAGTCCATTTCGTTGAGCAAGGAGTAGCTCTTGTCTATTCCATATTTGGCTTAAGGAACTTTATCTGTGCTCATTTCAATCTCTGGTTTTATGCAGCACCCCAACTCACCTTTACCCTTAAGCAAGCATAAGTTGGTTTTCTAAATTTGAGACCCTGTTCTGTTTTGGAATTCAGTTCCTGTGTAGCCAAGTTTACATTCTGTGTATTAGTGATATCTTATGATGTTTCTTTTTCTGTGTGACTTATTTCAGTTAGAATCATCGTACCTGAATCCACTCATTATGCTGCTACGGGCCTGATGACATAGATTTCATTGTTGAGTGATACTGCATTGTACGTAAGTACCACAACTTCTTTATCCATTTTTCACTTTCTGTGATATTGAACTTGTACGGTAAACGAGGTTCTTGTAAACAGAGGCGTCCCAAACTTTGGGGTGGCTGTGTCTTTTTGATTTTAATTTCCCTAAGCTATAGGACCATAAGTGGAAGTGCCCTAGGCTCTGTTGCTTTGTTTTTTAAATGTTTCAGGAAACACCATACACTTCTCCCGAGTGTCTGTTGGCAATTTACATCCTGCCCATCAGCATAACAAGGCTCCCAGTTCTCCATGGCCTGTCCTGCCTTTCTGGATATTACACTTTTTTCAGATGGCCCTTTTGACCGGGGGGAAGTGAGACTTCATTGTAGTGCAGATTTCCTTTGCAAGCTTGCTTGGTTGGCCAAAAAGGGCGTATGCGTTTTTTCCTGAATATATTCAGGAAAAAACGCATACGCCCTTTTTGGCCAAGTGCATCATTGTGGACGTTCTGCCTCTTTTCCTATGCTTTCAATGCAATTCCAGTCTACCTCCTGAAATCGGTTTCCTGCAATTCTGCCCCGCTTTCAAGTCCTCTTGGCAGCCTTACTTCAGTATATTTTTGGACGATAGCTGTCATTTATAACTCTGCAGGTTTGTGAATTACAGTGCCCCTGAGCTCCTTTCTTCAACTCGCTTTCTTTTGAGCTGGCCGCAACACCGCAGGATGGCTTCAGGCCCTAATCTTGTTCCGGCACGGCACGCTGAGCCTTTGGTTATTTCCTCTTCCTGGTGGGAAATGAGAGTTAAATTTGCCCGTCCAGACACCTCCAGCTAGTCTCTCATTGGTTCTCGCTATTCCTGTTCATCTTCCGCAGAAATTGCAAACTGGGCCAAACAGGAGGTTAAAGGGACTGACTCTCCAAGTCGGGAGAGTGTTAGTAAAGCGTCTGGAATGTTACACCCGAGTACCAGGGTACGAAAACTGAGACATATTTGAACACGTCTCCCGTTCACACGGTTGATCCTACTCTGGGTTCCACATGCATGTTTTAGCTGAAGGAAGAATACCTTAAACCTGGAGAGTTGAGACCCGTGTAATGGGTACGATGCAATATGACTTCAAAGGGTCTTCATTTGCTCACTAAACCTCTCCAATCCTATCACTGCTGCGTTTATGCCCCTGTACACACGCTTGATTCTCTTTCGGAGACATAGCAATCCATAGGTTTTAAGATACTTACTAGTCAGGTACATTCTTAGGCGTTTAATATGCGGTATTGAGTCCATTTCGTTGAGCAAGGAATAGCTCTTTTCTATTCCATATTTGGCTTAAGGAACTTTATCTGTGCTCATTTCAATCTCTGGTTTTATGCAGCACCCCAACTCACCTTTACCCTTAAGCAAGCATAAGTTGGTTTTCTAAATTTGAGACCCTGTTCTGTTCTGTAATTCAGTTCCTGTGTAGCCAAGTTTACATTCCGTGTATTAGTGATATCTTATGATGTTTCTTTTTCTGTGTGACTTATTTCAGTTAGAATCATCATACCTGAATCCACTCATTGTGCTGCTAAGGGCCTGATGACATAGATTTCATTGCTGAGTGATAGTGCATTATACGTAACTACCACAAATTCTTTATCCATTTTTCACTTTCTGTGATATTGAACTTGTACGGTAAACGAGGTTCTTGTAAACAGAGGCGTCCCAAACTTTGGGGTGGCTGTGTCTTTTTGATTTTAATTTCCCTAAGCTATAGGACCATAAGTGGAAGTGCCCTAGGCTCTGTTGCTTTGTTTTTTAGATGTTTCAGGAAACACCATACACTTCTCCCGAGTGTCTGTTGGCAATTTACATCCCGCCCATCAGCATAACAAGGCTCCCAGTTCTCCATGGCCTGTCCTGCCTTTCTGGATTTTACACTTTTTTCAGATGGCCCTTTTGACCGGGGGGAAGTGAGACTTCATTGTAGTGCAGATTTCCTTTGCAAGCTTGCTTGGTTGGCCTAAAAGTGCGTATGCGTCTTTTCCTGAATATATTCAGGAAAAAACGCATATGCCCTTTTTGGCCAAGTGCATCATTGTGGACGTTCTGCCTCTTTTCCTATATTTTCAATGCAATTCCAGTCTACCTCCTGAAATCGGTTTCCTGCAATTCTGCCCCGCATTCAAGTCCTCTTGGCAGCCTTACTTCAGTATATTTTTGGACGATAGCTGTCATTTATAAGTCTGCAGGTTTGTGAATTACAGTGCCCCTGAGCTCCTTTCTTCAACTCGCTTTCTTTTGAGCTGGCCGCAACACCGCAGGATGGCTTCAGGCCCTAATCTTGTTCCGGCACGGCACGCTGAGCCTTTGGTTATTTCCTCTTCCTGGTGGGAAATGAGAGTTAAATTTGCCCGTCCAGACACCTCCAGCTAGTCTCTCATTGGTTCTCGCTATTCCTCTTCATCTTCCGCAGAAATTGCAAACTGGGCCAAACAGGAGGTTAAAGGGACTGACTCTCCAAGTCAGGAGAGTGTTAGTAAAGCGTCTGGAATGTTGCACCCGAGTACCAGGGTACGAAAACTGAGACATATTTGAACACGTCTCCCGTTCACACGGTTGATCCTACTCTGGGTTCCACATGCATGTTTTAGCTGAAGGAAGAATACCTTAAACCTGGAGAGTTGAGACCCGTGTAATGGGTACGATGCAATATGACTTCAAGGGGTCTTCATTTGCTCACTAAACCTCTCCAATCCTATCACTGCTGCGTTTATGCCCCTGTACACACGCTTGATTCTCTTTCGGAGACATAGCAATCCATAGGTTTTAAGATACTTACTAGTCAGGTACATTCTTAGGCGTTTAATATGCGGTATTGAGTCCATTTCGTTGAGCAAGGAATAGCTCTTTTCTATTCCATATTTGGCTTAAGGAACTTTATCTGTGCTCATTTCAATCTCTGGTTTTATGCAGCACCCCAACTCACCTTTACCCTTAAGCAAGCATAAGTTGGTTTTCTAAATTTGAGACCCTGTTCTGTTCTGTAATTCAGTTCCTGTGTAGCCAAGTTTACATTCCGTGTATTAGTGATATCTTATGATGTTTCTTTTTCTGTGTGACTTATTTCAGTTAGAATCATCATACCGGAATCCACTCATTGTGCTGCTAAGGGCCTGATGACATAGATTTCATTGCTGAGTGATAGTGCATTATACGTAACTACCACAAATTCTTTATCCATTTTTCACTTTCTGTGATATTGAACTTGTACGGTAAACGAGGTTCTTGTAAACAGAGGCGTCCCAAACTTTGGGGTGGCTGTGTCTTTTTGATTTTAATTTCCCTAAGCTATAGGACCATAAGTGGAAGTGCCCTAGGCTCTGTTGCTTTGTTTTTTAGATGTTTCAGGAAACACCATACACTTCTCCCGAGTGTCTGTTGGCAATTTACATCCCGCCCATCAGCATAACAAGGCTCCCAGTTCTCCATGGCCTGTCCTGCCTTTCTGGATTTTACACTTTTTTCAGATGGCCCTTTTGACCGGGGGGAAGTGAGACTTCATTGTAGTGCAGATTTCCTTTGCAAGCTTGCTTGGTTGGCCAAAAAGTGCGTATGCGTCTTTTCCTGAATATATTCAGGAAAAAACGCATACGCCCTTTTTGGCCAAGTGCATCATTGTGGACGTTCTGCCTCTTTTCCTATATTTTCAATGCAATTCCAGTCTACCTCCTGAAATCGGTTTCCTGCAATTCTGCCCCGCATTCAAGTCCTCTTGGCAGCCTTACTTCAGTATATTTTTGGACGATAGCTGTCATTTATAAGTCTGCAGGTTTGTGAATTACAGTGCCCCTGAGCTCCTTTCTTCAACTCGCTTTCTTTTGAGCTGGCCGCAACACCGCAGGATGGCTTCAGGCCCTAATCTTGTTCCGGCACGGCACGCTGAGCCTTTGGTTATTTCCTCTTCCTGGTGGGAAATGAGAGTTAAATTTGCCCGTCCAGACACCTCCAGCTAGTCTCTCATTGGTTCTCGCTATTCCTGTTCATCTTCCGCAGAAATTGCAAACTGGGCCAAACAGGAGGTTAAAGGGACTGACTCTCCAAGTCAGGAGAGTGTTAGTAAAGCGTCTGGAATGTTGCACCCGAGTACCAGGGTACGAAAACTGAGACATATTTGAACACGTCTCCCGTTCACACAGTTGATCCTACTCTGGGTTCCACATGCATGTTTTAGCTGAAGGAAGAATACCTTAAACCTGGAGAGTTGAGACCCGTGTAATGGGTACGATGCAATATGACTTCAAGGGGTCTTCATTTGCTCACTAAACCTCTCCAATCCTATCACTGCTGCGTTTATGCCCCTGTACACACGCTTGATTCTCTTTCGGAGACATAGCAATCCATAGGTTTTAAGATACTTACTAGTCAGGTACATTCTTAGGCGTTTAATATGCGGTATTGAGTCCATTTCGTTGAGCAAGGAGTAGCTCTTTTCTATTCCATATTTGGCTTAAGGAACTTTATCTGTGCTCATTTCAATCTCTGGTTTTATGCAGCACCCCAACTCACCTTTACCCTTAAGCAAGCATAAGTTGGTTTTCTAAATATGAGACCCTGTTCTGTTCTGGAATTCAGTTCCTGTGTAGCCAAGTTTACATTCCGTGTATTACTGATATCTTATGATGTTTCTTTTTCTGTGTGACTTATTTCAGTTAGAATCATCATACCTGAATCCACTCATTGTGCTGCTAAGGGCCTGATGACATAGATTTCATTGCTGAGTGATATTGCTTTGTAAGTAAATACCACAACTTCTTTATCCATTTTTCACTTTCTGCGATGTTGAACTTGTACTGTAAACGAGGTTCTTGTAAACAGAGGCGTCCCAAACTTTGGGGTGGCTGTGTCTTTTTGATTTTAATTTCCCTAAGCTATAGGACCATAAGTGGAAGTGCCCTAGGCTCTGTTGCTTTGTTTTTTAGATGTTTCAGGAAACACCATACACTTCTCCCGAGTGTCTGTTGGCAATTTACATCCCGCCCATCAGCATAACAAGGCTCCCAGTTCTCCATGGCCTGTCCTGCCTTTCTGGATTTTACACTTTTTTCAGATGGCCCTTTTGACCGGGGGGAAGTGAGACTTCATTGTAGTGCAGATTTCCTTTGCAAGCTTGCTTGGTTAGCCAAAACGGGCGTATGCGTTTCTTCCTGAATATATTCAGGAAGAAACGCATACGCCCTTTATGGCCAAGTGCATCATTGTGGACGTTCTGCCTCTTTTCCTATGCTTTCAATGCAATTCCAATCTACCTCCTGAAATCGGTTTCCTGCAATTCTGCCCCGCTTTCAAGTCCTCTTGGCAGCCTTACTTCAGTATATTTTTGGACGATAGCTGTCATTGATAACTCTGCAGGTTTGTGAATTACAGTGCCCCTGAGCTCCTTTCTTCAACTCGCTTTCTTTTGAGCTGGCCGCAACACCGCCGGATGGCTTAAGGCCCTAATCTGGTTCCAGCACGGCACGCTGAGCCTTTGGTTAATTCCTCTTCCTGGTGGGAAATGAGAGTTAAATTTGCCCGTCCAGACACCTCCAGCTAGTCTCTCATTGGTTCTCGCTATTCCTGTTCATCTTCCACAGAAATTGCAAACTGGGCCAAACAGGAGGTTAAAGGGACTGACTCTCCAAGTCGGGAGGGTGTGAGTAAAGCGTCTGGAATGTTGCACCCGAGTACCAGGGGAGGAAAACTGAGACATATTTGAACACGTCTCCCGTTCACACGGTTGATCATACTCTGGGTTCCACATGCATGTTTTAGCTGAAGGAAGAATACCTTAAACCTGGAGAGTTGAGACCCGTGGAATGGGTACCATGCAATATGACTTCAAAGGGTCTTCATTTGCTCACCGAACTTCTCCAATCCTATCACTGCTGCGTTTATCCCCCTGTACAGACGCTTGATTCTCTTTTGGAGACATAGCAATCCATAGGTTTTAAGATACTTACTAGTCAGGTACATTCTTAGGCATTTAATATGGGGTGTTGAGTCCATTTCGTTGAGCAAGGAGTAGCTCTTGTCTATTCCATATTTGGCTTAAGGAACTTTATCTGTGCTCATTTCAATCTCTGGTTTTATGCAGCACCCCAACTCACCTTTCCCCTTAAGCAAGCATAAGTTGGTTTTCTAAATTTGAGACCCTGTTCTGTTTTGGAATTCAGTTCCTGTGTAGCCAAGTTTACATTCTGTGTATTAGTGATATCTTATGATGTTTCTTTTTCTGTGTGACTTATTTCAGTTAGAATCATCGTACCTGAATCCACTCATTATGCTGCTACGGGCCTGATGACATAGATTTCATTGTTGAGTGATACTGCATTGTACGTAAGTACCACAACTTCTTTATCCATTTTTCACTTTCTGTGATATTGAACTTGTACGGTAAATGAGGTTCTTGTAAACAGAGGCGTCCCAAACTTTGGGGTGGCTGTGTCTTTTTGATTTTAATTTCCCTAAGCTATAGGACCATAAGTGGAAGTGCCCTAGGCTCTGTTGCTTTGTTTTTTACATGTTTCATGAAACACCATACACTTCTCCCGACTGTCTATTGGCAATTTACATCCCACCCATCAGCATAACAAGGCTCCCAGTTCTCCATGGCCTGTCCTGACTTTCTGGATTTTACACTTTTTTCAGATGGCCCTTTTGACCGGGGGGAAGTGAGACTTCATTGTAGTGCAGATTTCCTTTGCAAACTTGCTTGGTTGGCCAAAAAGGGCGTATGCGTTTTTTCCTGAATATATTCAGGAAAAAACGCATACGCCCTTTTTGGCCAAGTGCATCATTGTGGACGTTCTGCCTCTTTTCCTATGCTTTCAATGCAATTCCAGTCTACCTCCTGAAATCGGTTTCCTGTAATTCTGCCCCGCTTTCAAGTCCTCTTGGCAGCCTTACTTCAGTATATTTTTGGATGATAGCTGTCATTTATAACTCTGCAGGTTTGTGAATTACAGTGCCCCTGAGCTCCTTTCTTCAACTCGCTTTCTTGTGAGCTGGCCGCAACACAGCAGGATGGCTTCAGGCCCTAATCTGGTTCCGGCACGGCAAGCTGAGCCTTTGGTTAATTCCTCTTCCTGGTGGGAAATGAGAGTTAAATTTGCCCGTCCAGACACCTCCAGCTAGTCTCTCATTGGTTCTCGCTATTCCTGTTCATCTTCCACAGAAATTGCAAACTGGGCCAAACAGGAGGTTAAAGGGACTGACTCTCCAAGTTGGGAGGGTGTTAGTAAAGCGTCTGGAAAGTTGCACCCGAGTACCAGGGGACGAAAACTGAGACATATTTGAACACTTTCCCGATCAC
This sequence comes from Pseudorca crassidens, assembly GCF_039906515.1. NCBI lineage: Eukaryota > Metazoa > Chordata > Mammalia > Artiodactyla > Delphinidae > Pseudorca > Pseudorca crassidens. Next base: position 1,048,799 of record NW_027136329.1, on the reverse strand, counting down.
ATGGTTCATCATACTCTAGTTTCCACATGCATGTTTTAGCTGAAGGAAGAATACCTTAAACCTGGGTAGTTGAAACCCGTGGAATGGGTACCATGCAATATGATTTCAAAGGGTCTTCATTTGCTCACCGAACCTCTCCAATCCTATCACTGCTGCGTTTATGCCCCTGTACACATGCTTGATTCTCTTTCGGAGACATAGCAATCCATAGGTTTTAAGATACTTACTAGTCAGGTACATTCTTAGGCGTTTAATATGCGGTGTTGAGTCCATTTCGTTGAGCAAGGAGTAGCTCTTGTCTATTCCATATTTGGCTTAAGGAACTTTATCTGTGCTCATTTCAATCTCTGGTTTTATGCAGCACCCCAACTCACCTTTACCCTTAAGCAAGCATAAGTTGGTTTTCTAAATTTGAGACCCTGTTCTGTTCTGTAATTCAGTTCCTGTGTAGCCAAGTTTACATTCCGTGTATTACTGATATCTTATGATGTTTCTTTTTCTGTGTGACTTATTTCAGTTAGAATCATCATACCTGAATCCACTCATTGTGCTGCTAAGGGCCTGATGACATAGATTTCATTGCTGAGTGATATTGCTTTGTAAGTAAATACCACAACTTCTTTATCCATTTTTCACTTTCTGCGATGTTGAACTTGTACTGTAAACGAGGTTCTTGTAAACAGAGGCGTCCCAAACTTTGGGGTGGCTGTGTCTTTTTGATTTTAATTTCCCTAAGCTATAGGACCATAAGTGGAAGTGCCCTAGGCTCTGTTGCTTTGTTTTTTAGATGTTTCAGGAAACACCATACACTTCTCCCGAGTGTCTGTTGGCAATTTACATCCCGCCCATCAGCATAACAAGGCTCCCAGTTCTCCATGGCCTGTCCTGCCTTTCTGGATTTTACACTTTTTTCAGATGGCCCTTTTGACCGGGGGGAAGTGAGACTTCATTGTAGTGCAGATTTCCTTTGCAAGCTTGCTTGGTTAGCCAAAACGGGCGTATGCGTTTCTTCCTGAATATATTCAGGAAGAAACGCATACGCCCTTTATGGCCAAGTGCATCATTGTGGACGTTCTGCCTCTTTTCCTATGCTTTCAATGCAATTCCAATCTACCTCCTGAAATCGGTTTCCTGCAATTCTGCCCCGCTTTCAAGTCCTCTTGGCAGCCTTACTTCAGTATATTTTTGGACGATAGCTGTCATTTATAACTCTGCAGGTTTGTGAATTACAGTGCCCCTGAGCTCCTTTCTTCAACTCGCTTTCTTTTGAGCTGGCCGCAACACCGCCGGATGGCTTAAGGCCCTAATCTGGTTCCAGCACGGCACGCTGAGCCTTTGGTTAATTCCTCTTCCTGGTGGGAAATGAGAGTTAAATTTGCCCGTCCAGACACCTCCAGCTAGTCTCTCATTGGTTCTCGCTATTCCTGTTCATCTTCCACAGAAATTGCAAACTGGGCCAAACAGGAGGTTAAAGGGACTGACTCTCCAAGTCGGGAGGGTGTTAGTAAAGCATCTGGAATGTTGCACCCGAGTACCAGGGGAGGAAAACTGAGACATATTTGAACACGTCTCCCGTTCACACGGTTGATCATACTCTGGGTTCCACATGCATGTTTTAGCTGAAGGAAGAATACCTTAAACCTGGAGAGTTGAGACCCGTGGAATGGGTACCATGCAATATGACTTCAAAGGGTCTTCATTTGCTCACCGAACTTCTCCAATCCTATCACTGCTGCGTTTATCCCCCTGTACAGACGCTTGATTCTCTTTTGGAGACATAGCAATCCATAGGTTTTAAGATACTTACTAGTCAGGTACATTCTTAGGCATTTAATATGGGGTGTTGAGTCCATTTCGTTGAGCAAGGAGTAGCTCTTGTCTATTCCATATTTGGCTTAAGGAACTTTATCTGTGCTCATTTCAATCTCTGGTTTTATGCAGCACCCCAACTCACCTTTCCCCTTAAGCAAGCATAAGTTGGTTTTCTAAATTTGAGACCCTGTTCTGTTTTGGAATTCAGTTCCTGTGTAGCCAAGTTTACATTCTGTGTATTAGTGATATCTTATGATGTTTCTTTTTCTGTGTGACTTATTTCAGTTAGAATCATCGTACCTGAATCCACTCATTATGCTGCTACGGGCCTGATGACATAGATTTCATTGTTGAGTGATACTGCATTGTACGTAAGTACCACAACTTCTTTATCCATTTTTCACTTTCTGTGATATTGAACTTGTACGGTAAATGAGGTTCTTGTAAACAGAGGCGTCCCAAACTTTGGGGTGGCTGTGTCTTTTTGATTTTAATTTCCCTAAGCTATAGGACCATAAGTGGAAGTGCCCTAGGCTCTGTTGCTTTGTTTTTTAGATGTTTCAGGAAACACCATACACTTCTCCCGAGTGTCTGTTGGCAATTTACATCCCGCCCATCAGCATAACAAGGCTCCCAGTTCTCCATGGCCTGTCCTGCCTTTCTGGATTTTACACTTTTTTCAGATGGCCCTTTTGACCGGGGGGAAGTGAGACTTCATTGTAGTGCAGATTTCCTTTGCAAGCTTGCTTGGTTGGCCAAAAAGGGCGTATGCGTTTTTTCCTGAATATATTCAGGAAAAAACGCATACGCCCTTTTTGGCCAAATGCATCATTGTGGACGTTCTGCCTCTTTTCCTATGCTTTCAATGCAATTCCAGTCTACCTCCTGAAATCGGTTTCCTGCAATTCTGCCCCGCTTTCAAGTCCTCTTGGCAGCCTTACTTCAGTATATCTTTGGACGATAGCTGTCATTTATAACTCTGCAGGTTTGTGAATTACAGTGCCCCTGAGCTCCTTTCTTCAACTCGCTTTCTTTTGAGCTGGCCGCAACACCGCAGGATGGCTTCAGGCCCTAATCTGGTTCCGGCACGGCACGCTGAGCCTTTGGTTAATTCCTCTTCCTGGTGGGAAATGAGAGTTAAATTTACCCGTCCAGACACCTCCAGCTAGTCTCTCATTGGTTCTCGCTATTCCTGTTCATCTTCCGCAGAAATTGCAAACTGGGCCAAACAGGAGGTTAAAGGGACTGACTCTCCAAGTCGGGAGGGTGTTAGTAAAGCGTCTGGAATGTTGCACCCGAGTACCAGGGTACGAAAACTGAGACATATTTGAACACGTTTCCCGATCACATGGTTGATCGTACTCTAGGTTCCACATGCATGTTTTAGCTGAAGGAAGAATACCTTATACCTGGGTAGTTGAAACCCGTGGAATGGGTACCATGCAATATGACTTCAAAGGGTCTTCATTTGCTCACCGAACCTCTCCAATCCTATCACTGCTGCGTTTATGCCCCTGTACACATGCTTGATTCTCTTTCGGAGACATAGCAATCCATAGGTTTTAAGATACTTACTAGTCAGGTACATTCTTAGGCGTTTAATATGCGGTGTTGAGTCCATTTCGTTGAGCAAGGAGTAGCTCTTGTCTATTCCATATTTGGCTTAAGGAACTTTATCTGTGCTCATTTCAATCTCTGGTTTTATGCAGCACCCCAACTCACCTTTACCCTTAAGCAAGCATAAGTTGGTTTTCTAAATTTGAGACCCTGTTCTGTTCTGTAATTCAGTTCCTGTGTAGCCAAGTTTACATTCCGTGTATTACTGATATCTTATGATGTTTCTTTTTCTGTGTGACTTATATCAGTTAGAATCATCATACCTGAATCCACTCATTGTGCTGCTAAGGGCCTGATGACATAGATTTCATTGCTGAGTGATATTGCTTTGTAAGTAAATACCACAACTTCTTTATCCATTTTTCACTTTCTGCGATGTTGAACTTGTACTGTAAACGAGGTTCTTGTAAACAGAGGCGTCCCAAACTTTGGGGTGGCTGTGTCTTTTTGATTTTAATTTCCCTAAGCTATAGGACCATAAGTGGAAGTGCCCTAGGCTCTGTTGCTTTGTTTTTTAGATGTTTCAGGAAACACCATACACTTCTCCCGAGTGTCTGTTGGCAATTTACATCCCGCCCATCAGCATAACAAGGCTCCCAGTTCTCCATGGCCTGTCCTGCCTTTCTGGATTTTACACTTTTTTCAGATGGCCCTTTTGACCGGGGGGAAGTGAGACTTCATTGTAGTGCAGATTTCCTTTGCAAGCTTGCTTGGTTGACCAAAAAGGGCGTATGCGTTTTTTCCTGAATATATTCAGGAAAAAACGCATACGCCCTTTTTGGCCAAGTGCATCATTGTGGACGTTCTGCCTCTTTTCCTATGCTTTCAATGCAATTCCAGTCTACCTCCTGAAATCGGTTTCCTGCAATTCTGCCCCGCTTTCAAGTCCTCTTGGCAGCCTTACTTCAGTATATTTTTGGACGATAGCTGTCATTTATAACTCTGCAGGTTTGTGAATTACAGTGACCCTGAGCTCCTTTCTTCAAATCACTTTCTTTTGAGCTGGCCACAACACCGAAGGATGGCTTCAGGCCCTAATCTGGTTCCGGCACGGCACGCTGAGCCTTTGGTTAATTCCTCTTCCTGGTGGGAAATGAGAGTTAAATTTGCCCGTCCAGACACCTCCAGCTAGTCTCTCATTGGTTCTCGCTATTCCTGTTCATCTTCCGCAGAAATTGCAAACTGGGCCAAACAGGAGGTTAAAGGGACTGACTCTCCAAGTCGGGAGGGTGTTAGTAAAGCATCTGGAATGTTGCACCCGAGTACCAGGGGAGGAATACTGAGACATATTTGAACACGTCTCCTGTTCACACGGTTGATCATACTCTGGGTTCCACATGCATGTTTTAGCTGAAGGAAGAATACCTTAAACCTGGAGAGTTGAGACCCGTGTAATGGGTACCATGCAATATGACTTCAAAGGGTCTTCATTTGCTCACCGAACTTCTCCAATCCTATCACTGCTGCGTTTATCCCCCTGTACAGACGCTTGATTCTCTTTTGGAGACATAGCAATCCATAGGTTTTAAGATACTTACTAGTCAGGTACATTCTTAGGCATTTAATATGGGGTGTTGAGTCCATTTCGTTGAGCAAGGAGTAGCTCTTGTCTATTCCATATTTGGCTTAAGGAACTTTATCTGTGCTCATTTCAATCTCTGGTTTTATGCAGCACCCCAACTCACCTTTCCCCTTAAGCAAGCATAAGTTGGTTTTCTAAATTTGAGACCCTGTTCTGTTTTGGAATTCAGTTCCTGTGTAGCCAAGTTTACATTCTGTGTATTAGTGATATCTTATGATGTTTCTTTTTCTGTGTGACTTATTTCAGTTAGAATCATCGTACCTGAATCCACTCATTATGCTGCTACGGGCCTGATGACATAGATTTCATTGTTGAGTGATACTGCATTGTACGTAAGTACCACAACTTCTTTATCCATTTTTCACTTTCTGTGATATTGAACTTGTACGGTAAATGAGGTTCTTGTAAACAGAGGCGTCCCAAACTTTGGGGTGGCTGTGTCTTTTTGATTTTAATTTCCCTAAGCTATAGGACCATAAGTGGAAGTGCCCTAGGCTCTGTTGCTTTGTTTTTTAGATGTTTCAGGAAACACCATACACTTCTCCCGAGTGGCTGTTGGCAATTTACATCCCGCCCATCAGCATAACAAGGCTCCCAGTTCTCCATGGCCTGTCCTGCCTTTCTGGATTTTACACTTTTTTCAGATGGCCCTTTTGACCGGGGGGAAGTGAGACTTCATTGTAGTGCAGATTTCCTTTGCAAGCTTGCTTGGTTGGCCAAAAAGGGCGTATGCGTTTTTTCCTGAATATATTCAGGAAAAAACGCATACGCCCTTTTTGGCCAAGTGCATCATTGTGGACGTTCTGCCTCTTTTCCTATGCTTTCAATGCAATTCCAGTCTACCTCCTGAAATCGGTTTCCTGCAATTCTGCCCCGCTTTCAAGTCCTCTTGGCAGCCTTACTTCAGTATATTTTTGGACGATAGCTGTCATTTATAACTCTGCAGGTTTGTGAATTACAGTGCCCCTGAGCTCCTTTCTTCAACTCGCTTTCTTTTGAGCTGGCCGCAACACCGCAGGATGGCTTCAGGCCCTAATCTGGTTCCGGCACGGCAAGCTGAGCCTTTGGTTAATTCCTCTTCCTGGTGGGAAATGAGAGTTAAATTTGCCCGTCCAGACACCTCCAGCTAGTCTCTCATTGGTTCTCGCTATTCCTGTTCATCTTCCACAGAAATTGCAAACTGGGCCAAACAGGAGGTTAAAGGGACTGACTCTCCAAGTCGGGAGGGTGTTAGTAAAGCGTCTGGAATGTTGCACCCGAGTACCAGGGTACGAAAACTGAGACATATTTGAACACGTTTCCCGATCACATGGTTGATCATACTCTGGGTTCCACATGCATGTTTTAGCTGAAGGTAGAATACCTTAAACCTGGGTAGTTGAAACCCGTGGAATGGGTACCATGCAATATGACTTCAAAGGGTCTTCATTTGCTCACCGAACCTCTCCAATCCTATCACTGCTGCGTTTATGCCCCTGTACACATGCTTGATTCTCTTTCGGAGACATAGCAATCCATAGGTTTTAAGATACTTACTAGTCAGGTACATTCTTAGGCGTTTAATATGCGGTGTTGAGTCCATTTCGTTGAGCAAGGAGTAGCTCTTGTCTATTCCATATTTGGCTTAAGGAACTTTATCTGTGCTCATTTCAATCTCTGGTTTTATGCAGCACCCCAACTCACCTTTCCCCTTAAGCAAGCATAAGTTGGTTTTCTAAATTTGAGACCCTGTTCTGTTCTGTAATTCAGTTCCTGTGTAGCCAAGTTTACATTCCGTGTATTACTGATATCTTATGATGTTTCTTTTTCTGTGTGACTTATATCAGTTAGAATCATCATACCTAAATCCACTCATTGTGCTGCTAAGGGCCTGATGACATAGATTCCATTGCTGAGTGATATTGCTTTGTAAGTAAATACCACAACTTCTTTATCCATTTTTCACTTTCTGCGATGTTGAACTTGTACTGTAAACGAGGTTCTTGTAAACAGAGGCGTCCCAAACTTTGGGGTGGCTGTGTCTTTTTGATTTTAATTTCCCTAAGCTATAGGACCATAAGTGGAAGTGCCCTAGGCTCTGTTGCTTTGTTTTTTAGATGTTTCAGGAAACACCATACACTTCTCCCGAGTGGCTGTTGGCAATTTACATCCCGCCCATCAGCATAACAAGGCTCCCAGTTCTCCATGGCCTGTCCTGCCTTTCTGGATTTTACACTTTTTTCAGATGGCCCTTTTGACCGGGGGGAAGTGAGACTTCATTGTAGTGCAGATTTCCTTTGCAAGCTTGCTTGGTTGGCCAAAAAGGGCGTATGCGTTTTTTCCTGAATATATTCAGGAAAAAACGCATACGCCCTTTTTGGCCAAGTGCATCATTGTGGACGTTCTGCCTCTTTTCCTATGCTTTCAATGCAATTCCAGTCTACCTCCTGAAATCGGTTTCCTGCAATTCTGCCCCGCTTTCAAGTCCTCTTGGCAGCCTTACTTCAGTATATTTTTGGACGATAGCTGTCATTTATAACTCTGCAGGTTTGTGAATTACAGTGCCCCTGAGCTCCTTTCTTCAACTCGCTTTCTTTTGAGCTGGCCGCAACACCGCAGGATGGCTTCAGCCCCTAATCTGGTTCCGGCACGGCACGCTGAGCCTTTGGTTAATTCCTCTTCCTGGTGGGAAATGAGAGTTAAATTTGCCCGTCCAGACACCTCCAGCTAGTCTCTCATTGGTTCTCGCTATTCCTGTTCATCTTCTGCAGAAATTGCAAACTGGGCCAAACAGGAGGTTAAAGGGACTGACTCTCCAAGTCGGGAGGGTGTTAGTAAAGCATCTGGAATGTTGCACCCGAGTACCAGGGGAGGAAAACTGAGACATATTTGAACACGTCTCCCGTTCAAACGGTTGATCATACTCTGGGTTCCACATGCATGTTTTAGCTGAAGGAAGAATACCTTAAACCTGGAGAGTTGAGACCCGTGGAATGGGTACCATGCAATATGACTTCAAAGGGTCTTCATTTGCTCACCGAACCTCTCCAATCCTATCACTGCTGCGTTTATGCCCCTGTACACATGCTTGATTCTCTTTCGGAGACATAGCAATCCATAGGTTTTAAGATACTTACTAGTCAGGTACATTCTTAGGCGTTTAATATGCGGTGTTGAGTCCATTTCGTTGAGCAAGGAGTAGCTCTTGTCTATTCCATATTTGGCTTAAGGAACTTTATCTGTGCTCATTTCAATCTCTGGTTTTATGCAGCACCCCAACTCACCTTTCCCCTTAAGCAAGCATAAGTTGGTTTTCTAAATTTGAGACCCTGTTCTGTTTTGGAATTCAGTTCCTGTGTAGCCAAGTTTACATTCTGTGTATTAGTGATATCTTATGATGTTTCTTTTTCTGTGTGACTTATTTCAGTTAGAATCATCGTACCTGAATCCACTCATTATGCTGCTACGGGCCTGATGACATAGATTTCATTGTTGAGTGATACTGCATTGTACGTAAGTACCACAACTTCTTTATCCATTTTTCACTTTCTGTGATATTGAACTTGTACGGTAAATGAGGTTCTTGTAAACAGAGGCGTCCCAAACTTTGGGGTGGCTGTGTCTTTTTGATTTTAATTTCCCTAAGCTATAGGACCATAAGTGGAAGTGCCCTAGGCTCTGTTGCTTTGTTTTTTAGATGTTTCAGGAAACACCATACACTTCTCCCGAGTGGCTGTTGGCAATTTACATCCCGCCCATCAGCATAACAAGGCTCCCAGTTCTCCATGGCCTGCCCTGCCTTTCTGGATTTTACACTTTTTTCAGATGGCCCTTTTGACCGGGGGGAAGTGAGACTTCATTGTAGTGCAGATTTCCTTTGCAAGCTTGCTTGGTTGGCCAAAAAGGGCGTATGCGTTTTTTCCTGAATATATTCAGGAAAAAACGCATACGCCCTTTTTGGCCAAGTGCATCATTGTGGACGTTCTGCCTCTTTTCCTATGCTTTCAATGCAATTCCAGTCTACCTCCTGAAATCGGTTTCCTGCAATTCTGCCCCGCTTTCAAGTCCTCTTGGCAGCCTTACTTCAGTATATTTTTGGACGATAGCTGTCATTTATAACTCTGCAGGTTTGTGAATTACAGTGCCCCTGAGCTCCTTTCTTCAACTTGCTTTCTTGTGACCTGGCCGCAACACCGCAGGATGGCTTCATGCCCTAATCTGGTTCCTGCACGGCACGCTGAGCCTTTGGTTAATTCCTCTTCCTGGTGGGAAATGAGAGTTAAATTTGCCCGTCCAGACACCTCCAGCTAGTCTCTCATTGGTTCTCGCTATTCCTGTTCATCTTCCGCAGAAATTGCAAACTGGGCCAAACAGGACGTTAAAGGGACTGACTCTCCAAGTCGGGAGGGTGTTAGTAAAGCATCTGGAATGTTGCACCCGAGTACCAGGGTACGAAAACTGAGACATATTTGAACACGTTTCCCGATCACATGGTTGATCATACTCTAGGTTCCACATGCATGTTTTAGCTGAAGGAAGAATACCTTAAACCTGGGTAGTTGAAACCCGTGGAATGGGTACTATGCAATATGACTTCAAAGGGTCTTCATTTGCTCACCGAACCTCTCCAATCCTATCACTGCTGCGTTTATGCCCCTGTACACATGCTTGATTCTCTTTCGGAGACATAGCAATCCATAGGTTTTAAGATACTTACTAGTCAGGTACATTCTTAGGCGTTTAATATGCGGTGTTGAGTCCATTTCGTTGAGCAAGGAGTAGCTCTTGTCTATTCCATATTTGGCTTAAGGAACTTTACCTGTGCTCATTTCAATCTCTGGTTTTATGCAGCACCCCAACTCACCTTTACCCTTAAGCAAGCATAAGTTGGTTTTCTAAATTTGAGACCCTGTTCTGTTCTGTAATTCAGTTCCTGTGTAGCCAAGTTTACATTCCGTGTATTACTTATATCTTATGATGTTTCTTTTTCTGTGTGACTTATATCAGTTAGAATCATCATACCTAAATCCACTCATCGTGCTGCTAAGGGCCTGATGACATAGATTCCATTGTTGAGTGATATTGCTTTGTAAGTAAATACCACAACTTCTTTATCCATTTTTCACTTTCTGCGATGTTGAACTTGTACTGTAAACGAGGTTCTTGTAAACAGAGGCGTCCCAAACTTTGGGGTGGCTGTGTCTTTTTGATTTTAATTTCCCTAAGCTATAGGACCATAAGTGGAAGTGCCCTAGGCTCTGTTGCTTTGTTTTCTAGATGTTTCAGGAAACACCATACACTTCTCCCGAGTGTCTGTTGGCAATTTACATCCCGCCCATCAGCATAACAAGGCTCCCAGTTCTCCATGGCCTGTCCTGCCTTTCTGGATTTTACACTTTTTTCAGATGGCCCTTTTGACCGGGGGGAAGTGAGACTTCATTGTAGTGCAGATTTCCTTTGCAAGCTTGCTTGGTTGGCCAAAAAGGGCGTATGCGTTTTTTCCTGAATATATTCAGGAAAAAACGCATACGCCCTTTTTGGCCAAGTGCATCATTGTGGACGTTCTGCCTCTTTTCCTATGCTTTCAATGCAATTCCAGTCTACCTCCTGAAATCGGTTTCCTGCAATTCTGCCCCGCTTTCAAGTCCTCTTGGCAGCCTTACTTCAGTATATTTTTGGACGATAGCTGTCATTTATAACTCTGCAGGTTTGTGAATTACAGTGCCCCTGAGCTCCTTTCTTCAACTCGCTTTCTTTTGAGCTGGCCGCAACACCGCAGGATGGCTTCAGGCCCTAATCTGGTTCCGGCACGGCACGCTGAGCCTTTGGTTAATTCCTCTTCCTGGTGGGAAATGAGAGTTAAATTTGCCCGTCCAGACACCTCCAGCTAGTCTCTCATTGGTTCTCGCTATTCCTGTTCATCTTCTGCAGAAATTGCAAACTGGGCCAAACAGGAGGTTAAAGGGACTGACTCTCCAAGTCGGGAGGGTGTTAGTAAAGCATCTGGAATGTTGCACCCGAGTACCAGGGGAGGAAAACTGAGACATATTTGAACACGTCTCCCGTTCAAACGGTTGATCATACTCTGGGTTCCACATGCATGTTTTAGCTGAAGGAAGAATACCTTAAACCTGGAGAGTTGAGACCCGTGTAATGGGTACCATGCAATATGACTTCAAAGGGTCTTCATTTGCTCACCGAACCTCTCCAATCCTATCACTGCTGCGTTTATGCCCCTGTACACATGCTTGATTCTCTTTCGGAGACATAGCAATCCATAGGTTTTAAGATACTTACTAGTCAGGTACATTCTTAGGCGTTTAATATGGGGTGTTGAGTCCATTTCGTTGAGCAAGGAGTAGCTCTTGTCTATTCCATATTTGGCTTAAGGAACTTTATCTGTGCTCATTTCAATCTCTGGTTTTATGCAGCACCCCAACTCACCTTTCCCCTTAAGCAAGCATAAGTTGGTTTTCTAAATTTGAGACCCTGTTCTGTTTTGGAATTCAGTTCCTGTGTAGCCAAGTTTACATTCTGCGTATTAGTGATATCTTATGATGTTTCTTTTTCTGTGTGACTTATTTCAGTTAGAATCATCGTACCTGAATCCACTCATTATGCTGCTACGGGCCTGATGACATAGATTTCATTGTTGAGTGATACTGCATTGTACGTAAGTACCACAACTTCTTTATCCATTTTTCACTTTCTGTGATATTGAACTTGTACGGTAAATGAGGTTCTTGTAAACAGAGGCGTCCCAAACTTTGGGGTGGCTGTGTCTTTTTGATTTTAATTTCCCTAAGCTATAGGACCATAAGTGGAAGTGCCCTAGGCTCTGTTGCTTTGTTTTTTAGATGTTTCAGGAAACACCATACACTTCTCCCGAGTGGCTGTTGGCAATTTACATCCCGCCCATCAGCATAACAAGGCTCCCAGTTCTCCATGGCCTGCCCTGCCTTTCTGGATTTTACACTTTTTTCAGATGGCCCTTTTGACCGGGGGGAAGTGAGACTTCATTGTAGTGCAGATTTCCTTTGCAAGCTTGCTTGGTTGGCCAAAAAGGGCGTATGCGTTTTTTCCTGAATATATTCAGGAAAAAATGCATACGCCCTTTTTGGCCAAGTGCATCATTGTGGACGTTCTGCCTCTTTTCCTATGCTTTCAATGCAATTCCAGTCTACCTCCTGAAATCGGTTTCCTGCAATTCTGCCCCGCTTTCAAGTCCTCTTGGCAGCCTTACTTCAGTATATTTTTGGACGATAGCTGTCATTTATAACTCTGCAGGTTTGTGAATTACAGTGCCCCTGAGCTCCTTTCTTCAACTCGCTTTCTTGTGACCTGGCCGCAACACCGCAGGATGGCTTCAGGCCCTAATCTGGTTCCGGCACGGCACGCTGAGCCTTTGGTTAATTCCTCTTCCTGGTGGGAAATGAGAGTTAAATTTGCCCGTCCAGACACCTCCAGCTAGTCTCTCATTGGTTCTCGCTATTCCTGTTCATCTTCCACAGAAATTGCAAACTGGGCCAAACAGGAGGTTAAAGGGACTGACTCTCCAAGTCGGGAGGGTGTTAGTAAAGCGTCTGGAATGTTGCACCCGAGTACCAGGGTACGAAAACTGAGACATATTTGAACATGTTTCCCGATCACATGGTTGATCATACTCTAGGTTCCACATGCATGTTTTAGCTGAAGGAAGAATACCTTAAACCTGGGTAGTTGAAACCCGTGGAATGGGTACTATGCAATATGACTTCAAAGGGTCTTCATTTGCTCACCGAACCTCTCCAATCCTATCACTGCTGCGTTTATGCCCCTGTACACATGCTTGATTCTCTTTCGGAGACATAGCAATCCATAGGTTTTAAGATACTTACTAGTCAGGTACATTCTTAGGCGTTTAATATGCGGTGTTGAGTCCATTTCGTTGAGCAAGGAGTAGCTCTTGTCTATTCCATATTTGGCTTAAGGAACTTTATCTGTGCTCATTTCAATCTCTGGTTTTATGCAGCACCCCAACTCACCTTTACCCTTAAGCAAGCATAAGTTGGTTTTCTAAATTTGAGACCCTGTTCTGTTCTGTAATTCAGTTCCTGTGTAGCCAAGTTTACATTCCGTGTATTACTGATATCTTATGATGTTTCTTTTTCTGTGTGACTTATTTCAGTTAGAATCATCATACCTGAATCCACTCATCGTGCTGCTAAGGGCCTGATGACATAGATTTCATTGCTGAGTGATATTGCTTTGTAAGTAAATACCACAACTTCTTTATCCATTTTTCACTTTCTGCGATGTTGAACTTGTACTGTAAACGAGGTTCTTGTAAACAGAGGCGTCCCAAACTTTGGGGTGGCTGTGTCTTTTTGATTTTAATTTCCCTAAGCTATAGGACCATAAGTGGAAGTGCCCTAGGCTCTGTTGCTTTGTTTTTTAGATGTTTCAGGAAACACCATACACTTCTCCCGAGTGTCTGTTGGCAATTTACATCCCGCCCATCAGCATAACAAGGCTCCCAGTTCTCCATGGCCTGTCCTGCCTTTCTGGATTTTACACTTTTTTCAAATGGCCCTTTTGACCGGGGGGAAGTGAGACTTCATTGTAGTGCAGATTTCCTTTGCAAGCTTGCTTGGTTGGCCAAAAAGGGCGTATGCGTTTTTTCCTGAATATATTCAGGAAAAAACGCATATGCCCTTTTTGGCCAAGTGCATCATTGTGGACGTTCTGCCTCTTTTCCTATGCTTTCAATGCAATTCCAGTCTACCTCCTGAAATCGGTTTCCTGCAATTCTGCCCCGCTTTCAAGTCCTCTTGGCAGCCTTACTTCAGTATATTTTTGGACGATAGCTGTCATTTATAACTCTGCAGGTTTGTGAATTACAGTGCCCCTGAGCTCCTTTCTTCAACTCGCTTTCTTGTGACCTGGCCGCAACACCGCAGGATGGCTTCAGGCCCTAATCTGGTTCCGGCACGGCAAGCTGAGCCTTTGGTTAATTCCTCTTCCTGGTGGGAAATGAGAGTTAAATTTGCCCGTCCAGACACCTCCAGCTAGTCTCTCATTGGTTCTCGCTATTCCTGTTCATCTTCCACAGAAATTGCAAACTGGGCCAAACAGGAGGTTAAAGGGGCTGACTCTCCAAGTCGGGAGGGTGTTAGTAAAGCGTCTGGAATGTTGCACCCGAGTACCAGGGTACGAAAACTGAGACATATTTGAACACGTTTCCCGATCACATGGTTGATCATACTCTAGTTTCCACATGCATGTTTTAGCTGAAGGTAGAATACCTTAAACCTGGGTAGTTGAAACCCGTGGAATGGGTACCATGCAATATGACTTCAAAGGGTCTTCATTTGCTCACCGAACCTCTCCAATCCTATCACTGCTGCGTTTATGCCCCTGTACACATGCTTGATTCTCTTTCGGAGACATAGCAATCCATAGGTTTTAAGATACTTACTAGTCAGGTACATTCTTAGGCGTTTAATATGCGGTGTTGAGTCCATTTCATTGAGCAAGGAGTAGCTCTTGTCTATTCCATATTTGGCTTAAGGAACTTTATCTGTGCTCATTTCAATCTCTGGTTTTATGCAGCACCCCAACTCACCTTTACCCTTAAGCATGCATAAGTTGGTTTTCTAAATTTGAGACCCTGTTCTGTTCTGTAATTCAGTTCCTGTGTAGCCAAGTTTACATTCCGTTTATTACTGATATCTTATGATGTTTCTTTTTCTGTGTGACTTATATCAGTTAGAATCATCATACCTGAATCCACTCATTGTGCTGCTAAGGGCCTGATGACATAGATTTCATTGCTGAGTGATATTGCTTTGTAAGTAAATACCACAACTTCTTTATCCATTTTTCACTTTCTGCGATGTTGAACTTGTACTGTAAACGAGGTTCTTGTCAACAGAGGCGTCCCAAACTTTGGGGTGGCTGTGTCTTTTTGATTTTAATTTCCCTAAGCTATAGGACCATAAGTGGAAGTGCCCTAGGCTCTGTTGCTTTGTTTTTTAGATGTTTCAGGAAACACCATACACTTCTCCCGAGTGGCTGTTGGCAATTTACATCCCGCCCATCAGCATAACAAGGCTCCCAGTTCTCCATGGCCTGTCCTGCCTTTCTGGATTTTACACTTTTTTCAGATGGCCCTTTTGACCGGGGGGAAGTGAGACTTCATTGTAGTGCAGATTTCCTTTGCAAGCTTGCTTGGTTGGCCAAAAAGGGCGTATGCGTTTTTTCCTGAATATATTCAGGAAAAAACGCATACGCCCTTTTTGGCCAAGTGCATCATTGTGGACGTTCTGCCTCTTTTCCTATGCTTTCAATGCAATTCCAGTCTACCTCCTGAAATCGGTTTCCTGCAATTCTGCCCCGCTTTCAAGTCCTCTTGGCAGCCTTACTTCAGTATATTTTTGGACGATAGCTGTCATTTATAACTCTGCAGGTTTGTGAATTACAGTGCCCCTGAGCTCCTTTCTTCAACTCGCTTTCTTTTGAGCTGGCCGCAACACAGCAGGATGGCTTCAGGCCCTAATCTGGTTCCGGCACGGCACGCTGAGCCTTTGGTTAATTCCTCTTCCTGGTGGGAAATGAGAGTTAAATTTGCCCGTCCAGACACCTCCAGCTAGTCTCTCATTGGTTCTCGCTATTCCTGTTCATCTTCTGCAGAAATTGCAAACTGGGCCAAACAGGAGGTTAAAGGGACTGACTCTCCAAGTCAGGAGGGTGTTAGTAAAGCATCTGGAATGTTGTACCCGAGTACCAGGGGAGGAAAACTGAGACATATTTGAACACGTCTCCCGTTCACACGGTTGATCATACTCTGGGTTCCACATGCATGTTTTAGCTGAAGGAAGAATACCTTAAACCTGGAGAGTTGAGACCCGTGTAATGGGTACCATGCAATATGACTTCAAAGGGTCTTCATTTGCTCACCGAACCTCTCCAATCCTATCACTGCTGCGTTTATGCCCCTGTACACACGCTTGATTCTCTTTCGGAGACATAGCAATCCATAGGTTTTAAGATACTTACTAGTCAGGTACATTCTTAGGCGTTTAATATGCGGTGTTGAGTCCATTTCGTTGAGCAAGGAGTAGCTCTTGTCTATTCCATATTTGGCTTAAGGAACTTTATCTGTGCTCATTTCAATCTCTGGTTTTATGCAGCACCCCAACTCACCTTTACCCTTAAGCAAGCATAAGTTGGTTTTCTAAATTTGAGACCCTGTTCTGTTCTGTAATTCAGTTCCTGTGTAGCCAAGTTTACATTCCGTGTATTACTGATATCTTATGATGTTTCTTTTTCTGTGTGACTTATTTCAGTTAGAATCATCGTACCTGTATCAACTCATTGTGCTGCTAAGGGACTGATGACATAGATTTCATTGCTGAGTGATATTGTTTTGTAAGTAAATACCACAACTTCTTTATCCATTTTTCACTTTCTGCGATGTTGAACTTGTACTGTAAACGAGGTTCTTGTAAACAGAGGCGTCCCAAACTTTGGGGTGGCTGTGTCTTTTTGATTTTAATTTCCCTAAGCTATAGGACCATAAGTGGAAGTGCCCTAGGCTCTGTTGCTTTGTTTTTTAGATGTTTCAGGAAACACCATACACTTCTCCCGAGTGTCTGTTGGCAATTTACATCCCGCCCATCAGCATAAGAAGGCTCCCAGTTCTCCATGGCCTGTCCTCCCTTTCTGGATTTTACACTTTTTTCAGATGGCCCTTTTGACCGGGGGGAAGTGAGACTTCATTGTAGTGCAGATTTCTTTGCAAGCTTGCTTGGTTGGCCAAAAAGGGCGTATGCGTTTTTTCCTGAATATATTCAGGAAAAAACGCATACGCCCATTTTGGCCAAGTGCATCATTGTGGACGTTCTGCCTCTTTTCCTATGCTTTCAATGCAATTCCAGTCTACCTCCTGAAATCGGTTTCCTGCAATTCTGCCCCGCTTTCAAGTCCTCTTGGCAGCCTTACTTCAGTATATTTTTGGACGATAGCTGTCATTTATAACTCTGCAGGTTTGTGAATTACAGTGCCCCTGAGCTCCTTTCTTCAACTCGCTTTCTTTTGAGCTGGCCGCAACACCGCAGGATGGCTTCAGGCCCTAATCTGGTTCCGGCACGGCACGCTGAGCCTTTGGTTAATTCCTCTTCCTGGTGGGAAATGAGAGTTAAATTTGCCCGTCCAGACACCTCCAGCTAGTCTCTCATTGGTTCTCGCTATTCCTGTTCATCTTCTGCAGAAATTGCAAACTGGGCCAAACAGGAGGTTAAAGGGACTGACTCTCCAAGTCGGGAGGGTGTTAGTAAAGCATCTGGAATGTTGCACCCGAGTACCAGGGGAGGAAAACTGAGACATATTTGAACACGTCTCCCGTTCAAACGGTTGATCATACTCTGGGTTCCACATGCATGTTTTAGCTGAAGGAAGAATACCTTAAACCTGGAGAGTTGAGACCCGTGTAATGGGTACCATGCAATATGACTTCAAAGGGTCTTCATTTGCTCACCGAACCTCTCCAATCCTATCACTGCTGCGTTTATGCCCCTGTACACATGCTTGATTCTCTTTCGGAGACATAGCAATCCATAGGTTTTAAGATACTTACTAGTCAGGTACATTCTTAGGCGTTTAATATGGGGTGTTGAGTCCATTTCGTTGAGCAAGGAGTAGCTCTTGTCTATTCCATATTTGGCTTAAGGAACTTTATCTGTGCTCATTTCAATCTCTGGTTTTATGCAGCACCCCAACTCACCTTTCCCCTTAAGCAAGCATAAGTTGGTTTTCTAAATTTGAGACCCTGTTCTGTTTTGGAATTCAGTTCCTGTGTAGCCAAGTTTACATTCTGCGTATTAGTGATATCTTATGATGTTTCTTTTTCTGTGTGACTTATTTCAGTTAGAATCATCGTACCTGAATCCACTCATTATGCTGCTACGGGCCTGATGACATAGATTTCATTGTTGAGTGATACTGCATTGTACGTAAGTACCACAACTTCTTTATCCATTTTTCACTTTCTGTGATATTGAACTTGTACGGTAAATGAGGTTCTTGTAAACAGAGGCGTCCCAAACTTTGGGGTGGCTGTGTCTTTTTGATTTTAATTTCCCTAAGCTATAGGACCATAAGTGGAAGTGCCCTAGGCTCTGTTGCTTTGTTTTTTAGATGTTTCAGGAAACACCATACACTTCTCCCGAGTGGCTGTTGGCAATTTACATCCCGCCCATCAGCATAACAAGGCTCCCAGTTCTCCATGGCCTGCCCTGCCTTTCTGGATTTTACACTTTTTTCAGATGGCCCTTTTGACCGGGGGGAAGTGAGACTTCATTGTAGTGCAGATTTCCTTTGCAAGCTTGCTTGGTTGGCCAAAAAGGGCGTATGCGTTTTTTCCTGAATATATTCAGGAAAAAATGCATACGCCCTTTTTGGCCAAGTGCATCATTGTGGACGTTCTGCCTCTTTTCCTATGCTTTCAATGCAATTCCAGTCTACCTCCTGAAATCGGTTTCCTGCAATTCTGCCCCGCTTTCAAGTCCTCTTGGCAGCCTTACTTCAGTATATTTTTGGACGATAGCTGTCATTTATAACTCTGCAGGTTTGTGAATTACAGTGCCCCTGAGCTCCTTTCTTCAACTCGCTTTCTTGTGACCTGGCCGCAACACCGCAGGATGGCTTCAGGCCCTAATCTGGTTCCGGCACGGCACGCTGAGCCTTTGGTTAATTCCTCTTCCTGGTGGGAAATGAGAGTTAAATTTGCCCGTCCAGACACCTCCAGCTAGTCTCTCATTGGTTCTCGCTATTCCTGTTCATCTTCCACAGAAATTGCAAACTGGGCCAAACAGGAGGTTAAAGGGACTGACTCTCCAAGTCGGGAGGGTGTTAGTAAAGCGTCTGGAATGTTGCACCCGAGTACCAGGGTACGAAAACTGAGACATATTTGAACATGTTTCCCGATCACATGGTTGATCATACTCTAGGTTCCACATGCATGTTTTAGCTGAAGGAAGAATACCTTAAACCTGGGTAGTTGAAACCCGTGGAATGGGTACTATGCAATATGACTTCAAAGGGTCTTCATTTGCTCACCGAACCTCTCCAATCCTATCACTGCTGCGTTTATGCCCCTGTACACATGCTTGATTCTCTTTCGGAGACATAGCAATCCATAGGTTTTAAGATACTTACTAGTCAGGTACATTCTTAGGCGTTTAATATGCGGTGTTGAGTCCATTTCGTTGAGCAAGGAGTAGCTCTTGTCTATTCCATATTTGGCTTAAGGAACTTTATCTGTGCTCATTTCAATCTCTGGTTTTATGCAGCACCCCAACTCACCTTTACCCTTAAGCAAGCATAAGTTGGTTTTCTAAATTTGAGACCCTGTTCTGTTCTGTAATTCAGTTCCTGTGTAGCCAAGTTTACATTCCGTGTATTACTGATATCTTATGATGTTTCTTTTTCTGTGTGACTTATTTCAGTTAGAATCATCATACCTGAATCCACTCATCGTGCTGCTAAGGGCCTGATGACATAGATTTCATTGCTGAGTGATATTGCTTTGTAAGTAAATACCACAACTTCTTTATCCATTTTTCACTTTCTGCGATGTTGAACTTGTACTGTAAACGAGGTTCTTGTAAACAGAGGCGTCCCAAACTTTGGGGTGGCTGTGTCTTTTTGATTTTAATTTCCCTAAGCTATAGGACCATAAGTGGAAGTGCCCTAGGCTCTGTTGCTTTGTTTTTTAGATGTTTCAGGAAACACCATACACTTCTCCCGAGTGTCTGTTGGCAATTTACATCCCGCCCATCAGCATAACAAGGCTCCCAGTTCTCCATGGCCTGTCCTGCCTTTCTGGATTTTACACTTTTTTCAAATGGCCCTTTTGACCGGGGGGAAGTGAGACTTCATTGTAGTGCAGATTTCCTTTGCAAGCTTGCTTGGTTGGCCAAAAAGGGCGTATGCGTTTTTTCCTGAATATATTCAGGAAAAAACGCATATGCCCTTTTTGGCCAAGTGCATCATTGTGGACGTTCTGCCTCTTTTCCTATGCTTTCAATGCAATTCCAGTCTACCTCCTGAAATCGGTTTCCTGCAATTCTGCCCCGCTTTCAAGTCCTCTTGGCAGCCTTACTTCAGTATATTTTTGGACGATAGCTGTCATTTATAACTCTGCAGGTTTGTGAATTACAGTGCCCCTGAGCTCCTTTCTTCAACTCGCTTTCTTGTGACCTGGCCGCAACACCGCAGGATGGCTTCAGGCCCTAATCTGGTTCCGGCACGGCAAGCTGAGCCTTTGGTTAATTCCTCTTCCTGGTGGGAAATGAGAGTTAAATTTGCCCGTCCAGACACCTCCAGCTAGTCTCTCATTGGTTCTCGCTATTCCTGTTCATCTTCCACAGAAATTGCAAACTGGGCCAAACAGGAGGTTAAAGGGGCTGACTCTCCAAGTCGGGAGGGTGTTAGTAAAGCGTCTGGAATGTTGCACCCGAGTACCAGGGTACGAAAACTGAGACATATTTGAACACGTTTCCCGATCACATGGTTGATCATACTCTAGTTTCCACATGCATGTTTTAGCTGAAGGTAGAATACCTTAAACCTGGGTAGTTGAAACCCGTGGAATGGGTACCATGCAATATGACTTCAAAGGGTCTTCATTTGCTCACCGAACCTCTCCAATCCTATCACTGCTGCGTTTATGCCCCTGTACACATGCTTGATTCTCTTTCGGAGACATAGCAATCCATAGGTTTTAAGATACTTACTAGTCAGGTACATTCTTAGGCGTTTAATATGCGGTGTTGAGTCCATTTCATTGAGCAAGGAGTAGCTCTTGTCTATTCCATATTTGGCTTAAGGAACTTTATCTGTGCTCATTTCAATCTCTGGTTTTATGCAGCACCCCAACTCACCTTTACCCTTAAGCATGCATAAGTTGGTTTTCTAAATTTGAGACCCTGTTCTGTTCTGTAATTCAGTTCCTGTGTAGCCAAGTTTACATTCCGTTTATTACTGATATCTTATGATGTTTCTTTTTCTGTGTGACTTATATCAGTTAGAATCATCATACCTGAATCCACTCATTGTGCTGCTAAGGGCCTGATGACATAGATTTCATTGCTGAGTGATATTGCTTTGTAAGTAAATACCACAACTTCTTTATCCATTTTTCACTTTCTGCGATGTTGAACTTGTACTGTAAACGAGGTTCTTGTCAACAGAGGCGTCCCAAACTTTGGGGTGGCTGTGTCTTTTTGATTTTAATTTCCCTAAGCTATAGGACCATAAGTGGAAGTGCCCTAGGCTCTGTTGCTTTGTTTTTTAGATGTTTCAGGAAACACCATACACTTCTCCCGAGTGGCTGTTGGCAATTTACATCCCGCCCATCAGCATAACAAGGCTCCCAGTTCTCCATGGCCTGTCCTGCCTTTCTGGATTTTACACTTTTTTCAGATGGCCCTTTTGACCGGGGGGAAGTGAGACTTCATTGTAGTGCAGATTTCCTTTGCAAGCTTGCTTGGTTGGCCAAAAAGGGCGTATGCGTTTTTTCCTGAATATATTCAGGAAAAAACGCATACGCCCTTTTTGGCCAAGTGCATCATTGTGGACGTTCTGCCTCTTTTCCTATGCTTTCAATGCAATTCCAGTCTACCTCCTGAAATCGGTTTCCTGCAATTCTGCCCCGCTTTCAAGTCCTCTTGGCAGCCTTACTTCAGTATATTTTTGGACGATAGCTGTCATTTATAACTCTGCAGGTTTGTGAATTACAGTGCCCCTGAGCTCCTTTCTTCAACTCGCTTTCTTTTGAGCTGGCCGCAACACAGCAGGATGGCTTCAGGCCCTAATCTGGTTCCGGCACGGCACGCTGAGCCTTTGGTTAATTCCTCTTCCTGGTGGGAAATGAGAGTTAAATTTGCCCGTCCAGACACCTCCAGCTAGTCTCTCATTGGTTCTCGCTATTCCTGTTCATCTTCTGCAGAAATTGCAAACTGGGCCAAACAGGAGGTTAAAGGGACTGACTCTCCAAGTCAGGAGGGTGTTAGTAAAGCATCTGGAATGTTGTACCCGAGTACCAGGGGAGGAAAACTGAGACATATTTGAACACGTCTCCCGTTCACACGGTTGATCATACTCTGGGTTCCACATGCATGTTTTAGCTGAAGGAAGAATACCTTAAACCTGGAGAGTTGAGACCCGTGTAATGGGTACCATGCAATATGACTTCAAAGGGTCTTCATTTGCTCACCGAACCTCTCCAATCCTATCACTGCTGCGTTTATGCCCCTGTACACACGCTTGATTCTCTTTCGGAGACATAGCAATCCATAGGTTTTAAGATACTTACTAGTCAGGTACATTCTTAGGCGTTTAATATGCGGTGTTGAGTCCATTTCGTTGAGCAAGGAGTAGCTCTTGTCTATTCCATATTTGGCTTAAGGAACTTTATCTGTGCTCATTTCAATCTCTGGTTTTATGCAGCACCCCAACTCACCTTTACCCTTAAGCAAGCATAAGTTGGTTTTCTAAATTTGAGACCCTGTTCTGTTCTGTAATTCAGTTCCTGTGTAGCCAAGTTTACATTCCGTGTATTACTGATATCTTATGATGTTTCTTTTTCTGTGTGACTTATTTCAGTTAGAATCATCGTACCTGTATCAACTCATTGTGCTGCTAAGGGACTGATGACATAGATTTCATTGCTGAGTGATATTGTTTTGTAAGTAAATACCACAACTTCTTTATCCATTTTTCACTTTCTGCGATGTTGAACTTGTACTGTAAACGAGGTTCTTGTAAACAGAGGCGTCCCAAACTTTGGGGTGGCTGTGTCTTTTTGATTTTAATTTCCCTAAGCTATAGGACCATAAGTGGAAGTGCCCTAGGCTCTGTTGCTTTGTTTTTTAGATGTTTCAGGAAACACCATACACTTCTCCCGAGTGTCTGTTGGCAATTTACATCCCGCCCATCAGCATAAGAAGGCTCCCAGTTCTCCATGGCCTGTCCTCCCTTTCTGGATTTTACACTTTTTTCAGATGGCCCTTTTGACCGGGGGGAAGTGAGACTTCATTGTAGTGCAGATTTCTTTGCAAGCTTGCTTGGTTGGCCAAAAAGGGCGTATGCGTTTTTTCCTGAATATATTCAGGAAAAAACGCATACGCCCATTTTGGCCAAGTGCATCATTGTGGACGTTCTGCCTCTTTTCCTATGCTTTCAATGCAATTCCAGTCTACCTCCTGAAATCGGTTTCCTGCAATTCTGCCCCGCTTTCAAGTCCTCTTGGCAGCCTTACTTCAGTATATTTTTGGACGATAGCTGTCATTTATAACTCTGCAGGTTTGTGAATTACAGTGTCCCTGAGCTCCTTTCTTCAACTCGCTTTCTTTTGAGCTGGCCGCAACACCGCAGGATAGCTTCAGGCCCTAATCTGGTTCCGGCACGGCACGCTGAGCCTTTGGTTAATTCCTCTTCCTGGTGGGAAATGAGAGTTCAATTTGCCCGTCCAGACACCTCCAGCTAGTCTCTCATTGGTTCTCGCTATTCCTGTTCATCTTCCGCAGAAATTGCAAACTGGGCCAAACAGGAGGTTAAAGGGACTGACTCTCCAAGTCGGGAGGGTGTTGGTAAAGCGTCTGGAATGTTGCACCCGAGTACCAGGGTACGAAAAGTGAGACATATTTGAACACATCTCCCGATCACATGGTTGATCATACTCTAGGTTCCACATGCATGTTTTAGCTGAAGGAAGAATACCTTAAACCTGGGTAGTTGAAACCCGTGGAATGGGTACCATGCAATATGATTTCAAAGGGTCTTCATTTGCTCACCGAACCTCTCCAATCCTATCACTGCTGCGTTTATGCCCCTGTACACATGCTTGATTCTCTTTCGGAGACATAGCAATCCATAGGTTTTAAGATACTTACTAGTCAGGTACATTCTTAGGCGTTTAATATGCGGTGTTGAGTCCATTTCATTGAGCAAGGAGTAGCTCTTGTCTATTCCATATTTGGCTTAAGGAACTTTATCTGTGCTCATTTCAATCTCTGGTTTTATGCAGCACCCCAACTCACCTTTACCCTTAAGCAAGCATAAGTTGGTTTTCTAAATTTGAGACCCTGTTCTGTTCTGTAATTCAGTTCCTGTGTAGCCAAGTTTACATTCCGTGTATTACTGATATCTTATGATGTTTCTTTTTCTGTGTGACTTATTTCAGTTAGAATCATCATACCTGAATCCACTCATTGTGCTGCTAAGGGCCTGATGACATAGATTCCATTGCTGAGTGATATTGCTTTGTAAGTAAATACCACAACTTCTTTATCCATTTTTCACTTTCTGCGATGTTGAACTTGTACTGTAAACGAGGTTCTTGTAAACAGAGGCGTCCCAAACTTTGGGGTGGCTGTGTCTTTTTGATTTTAATTTCCCTAAGCTATAGGACCATAAGTGGAAGTGCCCTAGGCTCTGTTGCTTTGTTTTTTAGATGTTTCAGGAAACACCATACACTTCTCCCGAGTGGCTGTTGGCAATTTACATCCCGCCCATCAGCATAACAAGGCTCCCAGTTCTCCATGGCCTGTCCTGCCTTTCTGGATTTTACACTTTTTTCAGATGGCCCTTTTGACCGGGGGGAAGTGAGACTTCATTGTAGTGCAGATTTCCTTTGCAAGCTTGCTTGGTTGGCCAAAAAGGGCGTATGCGTTTTTTCCTGAATATATTCAGGAAAAAACGCATACGCCCTTTTTGGCCAAGTGCATCATTGTGGACGTTCTGCCTCTTTTCCTATGCTTTCAATGCAATTCCAGTCTACCTCCTGAAATCGGTTTCCTGCAATTCTGCCCCGCTTTCAAGTCCTCTTGGCAGCCTTACTTCAGTATATTTTTGGACGATAGCTGTCATTTATAACTCTGCAGGTTTGTGAATTACAGTGCCCCTGAGCTCCTTTCTTCAACTCGCTTTCTTTTGAGCTGGCCGCAACACCGCAGGATGGCTTCAGGCCCTAATC
This sequence comes from Pseudorca crassidens, assembly GCF_039906515.1. Lineage (NCBI taxonomy): Eukaryota > Metazoa > Chordata > Mammalia > Artiodactyla > Delphinidae > Pseudorca > Pseudorca crassidens. Next base: position 1,023,792 of record NW_027136329.1, on the reverse strand, counting down.
TGGTTCCGGCACGGCACGCTGAGCCTTTGGTTAATTCCTCTTCCTGGTGGGAAATGAGAGTTAAATTTGCCCGTCCAGACACCTCCAGCTAGTCTCTCATTGGTTCTCGCTATTCCTGTTCATCTTCTGCAGAAATTGCAAACTGGGCCAAACAGGAGGTTAAAGGGACTGACTCTCCAAGTCGGGAGGGTGTTAGTAAAGCATCTGGAATGTTGCACCCGAGTACCAGGGGAGGAAAACTGAGACATATTTGAACACGTCTCCCGTTCAAACGGTTGATCATACTCTGGGTTCCACATGCATGTTTTAGCTGAAGGAAGAATACCTTAAACCTGGAGAGTTGAGACCCGTGTAATGGGTACCATGCAATATGACTTCAAAGGGTCTTCATTTGCTCACCGAACCTCTCCAGTCCTATCACTGCTGCATTTATGCCCCTGTACACATGCTTGATTCTCTTTCGGAGACATAGCAATCCATAGGTTTTAAGATACTTACTAGTCAGGTACATTCTTAGGCGTTTAATATGGGGTGTTGAGTCCATTTCGTTGAGCAAGGAGTAGCTCTTGTCTATTCCATATTTGGCTTAAGGAACTTTATCTGTGCTCATTTCAATCTCTGGTTTTATGCAGCACCCCAACTCACCTTTCCCCTTAAGCAAGCATAAGTTGGTTTTCTAAATTTGAGACCCTGTTCTGTTTTGGAATTCAGTTCCTGTGTAGCCAAGTTTACATTCTGCGTATTAGTGATATCTTATGATGTTTCTTTTTCTGTGTGACTTATTTCAGTTAGAATCATCGTACCTGAATCCACTCATTATGCTGCTACGGGCCTGATGACATAGATTTCATTGTTGAGTGATACTGCATTGTACGTAAGTACCACAACTTCTTTATCCATTTTTCACTTTCTGTGATATTGAACTTGTATGGTAAATGAGGTTCTTGTAAACAGAGGCGTCCCAAACTTTGGGGTGGCTGTGTCTTTTTGATTTTAATTTCCCTAAGCTATAGGACCATAAGTGGAAGTGCCCTAGGCTCTGTTGCTTTGTTTTTTAGATGTTTCAGGAAACACCATACACTTCTCCCGAGTGGCTGTTGGCAATTTACATCCCGCCCATCAGCATAACAAGGCTCCCAGTTCTCCATGGCCTGTCCTGCCTTTCTGGATTTTACACTTTTTTCAGATGGCCCTTTTGACCGGGGGGAAGTGAGACTTCATTGTAGTGCAGATTTCCTTTGCAAGCTTGCTTGGTTGGCCAAAAAGTGCGTATGCGTTTTTTCCTGAATATATTCAGGAAAAAATGCATACGCCCTTTTTGGCCAAGTGCATCATTGTGGACGTTCTGCCTCTTTTCCTATGCTTTCAATGCAATTCCAGTCTACCTCCTGAAATCGGTTTCCTGCAATTCTGCCCCGCTTTCAAGTCCTCTTGGCAGCCTTACTTCAGTATATTTTTGGACGATAGCTGTCATTTATAACTCTGCAGGTTTGTGAATTACAGTGCCCCTGAGCTCCTTTCTTCAACTCGCTTTCTGTTGAGCTGGCCGCAACACCGCAGGATGGCTTCAGGCCCTAATCTGGTTCCGGCACGGCACGCTGAGCCTTTGGTTAATTCCTCTTCCTGGTGGGAAATGAGAGTTAAATTTGCCCGTCCAGACACCTCCAGCTAGTCTCTCATTGGTTCTCGCTATTCCTGTTCATCTTCCGCAGAAATTGCAAACTGGGCCAAACAGGAGGTTAAAGGGACTGACTCTCCAAGTCGGGAGGGTGTTAGTAAAGCGTCTGGAATGTTGCACCCGAGTACCAGGGTACGAAAACTGAGACATATTTGAACACGTTTCCCGATCACATGGTTGATCATACTCTAGGTTCCACATGCATGTTTTAGCTGAAGGAAGAATACCTTAAACCTGGGTAGTTGAAACCCGTGGAATGGGTACTATGCAATATGACTTCAAAGGGTCTTCATTTGCTCACCGAACCTCTCCAATCCTATCACTGCTGCGTTTATGCCCCTGTACACATGCTTGATTCTCTTTCGGAGACATAGCAATCCATAGGTTTTAAGATACTTACTAGTCAGGTACATTCTTAGGCGTTTAATATGCGGTGTTGAGTCCATTTCGTTGAGCAAGGAGTAGCTCTTGTCTATTCCATATTTGGCTTAAGGAACTTTATCTGTGCTCATTTCAATCTCTGGTTTTATGCAGCACCCCAACTCACCTTTACCCTTAAGCAAGCATAAGTTGGTTTTCTAAATTTGAGACCCTGTTCTGTTCTGTAATTCAGTTCCTGTGTAGCCAAGTTTACATTCCGTGTATTACTGATATCTTATGATGTTTCTTTTTCTGTGTGACTTATTTCAGTTAGAATCATCATACCTGAATCCACTCATCGTGCTGCTAAGGGCCTGATGACATAGATTTCATTGCTGAGTGATATTGCTTTGTAAGTAAATACCACAACTTCTTTATCCATTTTTCACTTTCTGCGATGTTGAACTTGTACTGTAAACGAGGTTCTTGTAAACAGAGGCGTCCCCAACTTTGGGGTGGCTGTGTCTTTTTGATTTTAATTTCCCTAAGCTATAGGACCATAAGTGGAAGTGCCCTAGGCTCTGTTGCTTTGTTTTTTAGATGTTTCAGGAAACACCATACACTTCTCCCGAGTGTCTGTTGGCAATTTACATCCCGCCCATCAGCATAACAAGGCTCCCAGTTCTCCATGGCCTGTCCTGCCTTTCTGGATTTTACACTTTTTTCAAATGGCCCTTTTGACCGGGGGGAAGTGAGACTTCATTGTAGTGCAGATTTCCTTTGCAAGCTTGCTTGGTTGGCCAAAAAGGGCGTATGCGTTTTTTCCTGAATATATTCAGGAAAAAACGCATATGCCCTTTTTGGCCAAGTGCATCATTGTGGACGTTCTGCCTCTTTTCCTATGCTTTCAATGCAATTCCAGTCTACCTCCTGAAATCGGTTTCCTGCAATTCTGCCCCGCTTTCAAGTCCTCTTGGCAGCCTTACTTCAGTATATTTTTGGACGATAGCTGTCATTTATAACTCTGCAGGTTTGTGAATTACAGTGCCCCTGAGCTCCTTTCTTCAACTCGCTTTCTTGTGACCTGGCCGCAACACCGCAGGATGGCTTCAGGCCCTAATCTGGTTCCGGCACGGCAAGCTGAGCCTTTGGTTAATTCCTCTTCCTGGTGGGAAATGAGAGTTAAATTTGCCCGTCCAGACACCTCCAGCTAGTCTCTCATTGGTTCTCGCTATTCCTGTTCATCTTCCACAGAAATTGCAAACTGGGCCAAACAGGAGGTTAAAGGGGCTGACTCTCCAAGTCGGGAGGGTGTTAGTAAAGCGTCTGGAATGTTGCACCCGAGTACCAGGGTACGAAAACTGAGACATATTTGAACACGTTTCCCGATCACATGGTTGATCATACTCTAGTTTCCACATGCATGTTTTAGCTGAAGGTAGAATACCTTAAACCTGGGTAGTTGAAACCCGTGGAATGGGTACCATGCAATATGACTTCAAAGGGTCTTCATTTGCTCACCGAACCTCTCCAATCCTATCACTGCTGCGTTTATGCCCCTGTACACATGCTTGATTCTCTTTCGGAGACATAGCAATCCATAGGTTTTAAGATACTTACTAGTCAGGTACATTCTTAGGCATTTAATATGGGGTGTTGAGTCCATTTCGTTGAGCAAGGAGTAGCTCTTATCTATTCCATATTTGGCTTAAGGAACTTTATCTATGCTCATTTCAATCTCTGGTTTTATGCAGCACCCCAACTCACCTTTCCCCTTAAGCAAGCATAAGTTGGTTTTCTAAATTTGAGACCCTGTTCTGTTTTGGAATTCAGTTCCTGTGTAGCCAAGTTTACATTCTGTGTATTAGTGATATCTTATGATGTTTCTTTTTCTGTGTGACTTATTTCAGTTAGAATCATCGTACCTGAATCCACTCATTATGCTGCTACGGGCCTGATGACATAGATTTCATTGTTGAGTGATACTGCATTGTACGTAAGTACCACAACTTCTTTATCCATTTTTCACTTTCTGTGATATTGAACTTGTACGGTAAATGAGGTTCTTGTAAACAGAGGCGTCCCAAACTTTGGGGTGGCTGTGTCTTTTTGATTTTAATTTCCCTAAGCTATAGGACCATAAGTGGAAGTGCCCTAGGCTCTGTTGCTTTGTTTTTTAGATGTTTCAGGAAACACCATACACTTCTCCCGAGTGGCTGTTGGCAATTTACATCCCGCCCATCAGCATAACAAGGCTCCCAGTTCTCCATGGCCTGTCCTGCCTTTCTGGATTTTACACTTTTTTCAGATGGCCCTTTTGACCGGGGGGAAGTGAGACTTCATTGTAGTGCAGATTTCCTTTGCAAGCTTGCTTGGTTGGCCAAAAAGGGCGTATGCGTTTTTTCCTGAATATATTCAGGAAAAAACGCATACGCCCTTTTTGGCCAAGTGCATCATTGTGGACGTTCTGCCTCTTTTCCTATGCTTTCAATGCAATTCCAGTCTACCTCCTGAAATCGGTTTCCTGCAATTCTGCCCCGCTTTCAAGTCCTCTTGGCAGCCTTACTTCAGTATATTTTTGGACGATAGCTGTCATTTATAACTCTGCAGGTTTGTGAATTACAGTGCCCCTGAGCTCCTTTCTTCAACTCGCTTTCTTTTGAGCTGGCCGCAACACCGCAGGATGGCTTCAGGCCCTAATCTGGTTCCGGCACGGCAAGCTGAGCCTTTGGTTAATTCCTCTTCCTGGTGGGAAATGAGAGTTAAATTTGCCCGTCCAGACACCTCCAGCTAGTCTCTCATTGGTTCTCGCTATTCCTGTTCATCTTCCACAGAAATTGCAAACTGGGCCAAACAGGAGGTTAAAGGGGCTGACTCTCCAAGTCGGGAGGGTGTTAGTAAAGCGTCTGGAATGTTGCACCCGAGTACCAGGGTACGAAAACTGAGACATATTTGAACACGTTTCCCGATCACATGGTTGATCATACTCTAGTTTCCACATGCATGTTTTAGCTGAAGGTAGAATACCTTAAACCTGGGTAGTTGAAACCCGTGGAATGGGTACCATGCAATATGACTTCAAAGGGTCTTCATTTGCTCACCGAACCTCTCCAATCCTATCACTGCTGCGTTTATGCCCCTGTACACATGCTTGATTCTCTTTCGGAGACATAGCAATCCATAGGTTTTAAGATACTTACTAGTCAGGTACATTCTTAGGCATTTAATATGGGGTGTTGAGTCCATTTCGTTGAGCAAGGAGTAGCTCTTATCTATTCCATATTTGGCTTAAGGAACTTTATCTATGCTCATTTCAATCTCTGGTTTTATGCAGCACCCCAACTCACCTTTCCCCTTAAGCAAGCATAAGTTGGTTTTCTAAATTTGAGACCCTGTTCTGTTTTGGAATTCAGTTCCTGTGTAGCCAAGTTTACATTCTGTGTATTAGTGATATCTTATGATGTTTCTTTTTCTGTGTGACTTATTTCAGTTAGAATCATCGTACCTGAATCCACTCATTATGCTGCTACGGGCCTGATGACATAGATTTCATTGTTGAGTGATACTGCATTGTACGTAAGTACCACAACTTCTTTATCCATTTTTCACTTTCTGTGATATTGAACTTGTACGGTAAATGAGGTTCTTGTAAACAGAGGCGTCCCAAACTTTGGGGTGGCTGTGTCTTTTTGATTTTAATTTCCCTAAGCTATAGGACCATAAGTGGAAGTGCCCTAGGCTCTGTTGCTTTGTTTTTTAGATGTTTCAGGAAACACCATACACTTCTCCCGAGTGGCTGTTGGCAATTTACATCCCGCCCATCAGCATAACAAGGCTCCCAGTTCTCCATGGCCTGTCCTGCCTTTCTGGATTTTACACTTTTTTCAGATGGCCCTTTTGACCGGGGGGAAGTGAGACTTCATTGTAGTGCAGATTTCCTTTGCAAGCTTGCTTGGTTGGCCAAAAAGGGCGTATGCGTTTTTTCCTGAATATATTCAGGAAAAAACGCATACGCCCTTTTTGGCCAAGTGCATCATTGTGGACGTTCTGCCTCTTTTCCTATGCTTTCAATGCAATTCCAGTCTACCTCCTGAAATCGGTTTCCTGCAATTCTGCCCCGCTTTCAAGTCCTCTTGGCAGCCTTACTTCAGTATATTTTTGGACGATAGCTGTCATTTATAACTCTGCAGGTTTGTGAATTACAGTGCCCCTGAGCTCCTTTCTTCAACTCGCTTTCTTTTGAGCTGGCCGCAACACCGCAGGATGGCTTCAGGCCCTAATCTGGTTCCGGCACGGCAAGCTGAGCCTTTGGTTAATTCCTCTTCCTGGTGGGAAATGAGAGTTAAATTTGCCCATCCAGACACCTCCAGCTAGTCTCTCATTGGTTCTCGCTATTCCTGTTCATCTTCCACAGAAATTGCAAACTGGGCCAAACAGGAGGTTAAAGGGACTGACTCTCCAAGTCGGGAGGGTGTTAGTAAAGCGTCTGGAATGTTGCACCCGAGTACCAGGGTACGAAAACTGAGACATATTTGAACACGTCTCCCATTCACATGGTTGATCATACTCTGGGTTCCACATGCATGTTTTAGCTGAAGGTAGAATACCTTAAACCTGGGTAGTTGAAACCCGTGGAATGGGTACCATGCAATATGACTTCAAAGGGTCTTCATTTGCTCACCGAACCTCTCCAATCCTATCACTGCTGCGTTTATGCCCCTGTACACATGCTTGATTCTCTTTCGGAGACATAGCAATCCATAGGTTTTAAGATACTTACTAGTCAGGTACATTCTTAGGCATTTAATATGGGGTGTTGAGTCCATTTCGTTGAGCAAGGAGTAGCTCTTATCTATTCCATATTTGGCTTAAGGAACTTTATCTATGCTCATTTCAATCTCTGGTTTTATGCAGCACCCCAACTCACCTTTCCCCTTAAGCAAGCATAAGTTGGTTTTCTAAATTTGAGACCCTGTTCTGTTTTGGAATTCAGTTCCTGTGTAGCCAAGTTTACATTCTGTGTATTAGTGATATCTTATGATGTTTCTTTTTCTGTGTGACTTATTTCAGTTAGAATCATCGTACCTGAATCCACTCATTATGCTGCTATGGGCCTGATGACATAGATTTCATTGTTGAGTGATACTGCATTGTACGTAAGTACCACAACTTCTTTATCCATTTTTCACTTTCTGTGATATTGAACTTGTACGGTAAATGAGGTTCTTGTAAACAGAGGCGTCCCAAACTTTGGGTTGGCTGTGTCTTTTTGATTTTAATTTCCCTAAGCTATAGGACCATAAGTGGAAGTGCCCTAGGCTCTGTTGCTTTGTTTTTTAGATGTTTCAGGAAACACCATACACTTCTCCAGAGTGGCTGTTGGCAATTTACATCCCGCCCATCAGCATAACAAGGCTCCCAGTTCTCCATGGCCTGTCCTGCCTTTCTGGATTTTACACTTTTTTCAGATGGCCCTTTTGACCGGGGGGAAGTGAGACTTCATTGTAGTGCAGATTTCCTTTGCAAGCTTGCTTGGTTGGCCAAAAAGGGCGTATGCGTTTTTTCCTGAATATATTCAGGAAAAAACGCATACGCCCTTTTTGGCCAAGTGCATCATTGTGGACGTTCTGCCTCTTTTCCTATGCTTTCAATGCAATTCCAGTCTACCTCCTGAAATCGGTTTCCTGCAATTCTGCCCCGCTTTCAAGTCCTCTTGGCAGCCTTACTTCAGTATATTTTTGGACGATAGCTGTCATTTATAACTCTGCAGGTTTGTGAATTACAGTGCCCCTGAGCTCCTTTCTTCAACTCGCTTTCTTTTGAGCTGGCCGCAACACCGCAGGATGGCTTCAGGCCCTAATCTGGTTCCGGCACGGCAAGCTGAGCCTTTGGTTAATTCCTCTTCCTGGTGGGAAATGAGAGTTAAATTTGCCCATCCAGACACCTCCAGCTAGTCTCTCATTGGTTCTCGCTATTCCTGTTCATCTTCCACAGAAATTGCAAACTGGGCCAAACAGGAGGTTAAAGGGACTGACTCTCCAAGTCGGGAGGGTGTTAGTAAAGCGTCTGGAATGTTGCACCCGAGTACCAGGGTACGAAAACTGAGACATATTTGAACACGTCTCCCGTTCACACGGTTGATCATACTCTGGGTTCCACATGCATGTTTTAGCTGAAGGAAGAATACCTTAAACCTGGAGAGTTGAGACCCGTGGAATGGGTACCATGCAATATGACTTCAAAGGGTCTTCATTTGCTCACCGAACTTCTCCAATCCTATCACTGCTGCGTTTATACCCCTGTACAGATGCTTGATTCTCTTTCGGAGACATAGCAATCCATAGGTTTTAAGATACTTACTAGTCAGGTACATTCTTAGGCATTTAATATGGGGTGTTGAGTCCATTTCGTTGAGCAAGGAGTAGCTCTTGTCTATTCCATATTTGGCTTAAGGAACTTTATCTGTGCTCATTTCAATCTCTGGTTTTATGCAGCACCCCAACTCACCTTTCCCCTTAAGCAAGCATAAGTTGGTTTTCTAAATTTGAGACCCTGTTCTGTTTTGGAATTCAGTTCCTGTGTAGCCAAGTTTACATTCTGTGTATTAGTGATATCTTATGATGTTTCTTTTTCTGTGTGACTTATTTCAGTTAGAATCATCGTACCTGAATCCACTCATTATGCTGCTACGGGCCTGATGACATAGATTTCATTGTTGAGTGATACTGCATTGTACGTAAGTACCACAACTTCTTTATCCATTTTTCACTTTCTGTGATATTGAACTTGTACGGTAAATGAGGTTCTTGTAAACAGAGGCGTCCCAAACTTTGGGGTGGCTGTGTCTTTTTGATTTTAATTTCCCTAAGCTATAGGACCATAAGTGGAAGTGCCCTAGGCTCTGTTGCTTTGTTTTTTAGATGTTTCAGGAAACACCATACACTTCTCCCGAGTGTCTGTTGGCAATTTACATCCCGCCCATCAGCATAACAAGGCTCCCAGTTCTCCATGGCCTGTCCTGCCTTTCTGGATTTTACACTTTTTTCAGATGGCCCTTTTGACCGGGGGGAAGTGAGACTTCATTGTAGTGCAGATTTCCTTTGCAAGCTTGCTTGGTTGGCCAAAAAGGGCGTATGCGTTTTTTCCTGAATATATTCAGGAAAAAACGCATACGCCCTTTTTGGCCAAATGCATCATTGTGGACGTTCTGCCTCTTTTCCTATGCTTTCAATGCAATTCCAGTCTACCTCCTGAAATCGGTTTCCTGCAATTCTGCCCCGCTTTCAAGTCCTCTTGGCAGCCTTACTTCAGTATATTTTTGGACGATAGCTGTCATTTATAACTCTGCAGGTTTGTGAATTACAGTGCCCCTGAGCTCCTTTCTTCAACTCGCTTTCTTTTGAGCTGGCCGCAACACCGCAGGATGGCTTCAGGCCCTTATCTGGTTCCGGCACGGCACGCTGAGCCTTTGGTTAATTCCTCTTCCTGGTGGGAAATGAGAGTTAAATTTGCCCGTCCAGACACCTCCAGCTAGTCTCTCATTGGTTCTCGCTATTCCTGTTCATCTTCCACAGAAATTGCAAACTGGGCCAAACAGGAGGTTAAAGGGACTGACTCTCCAAGTTGGGAGGGTGTTAGTAAAGCGTCTGGAATGTTGCATCCGAGTACCAGGGGACGAAAACTGAGACATATTTGAACACGTTTCCCGATCACATGGTTCATCATACTCTAGTTTCCACATGCATGTTTTAGCTGAAGGAAGTATACCTTAAACCTGGGTAGTTGAAACCCGTGGAATGGGTACCATGCAATATGACTTCAAAGGGTCTTCATTTGCTCACCGAACCTCTCCAATCCTATCACTGCTGCGTTTATGCCCCTGTACACATGCTTGATTCTCTTTCGGAGACATAGCAATCCATAGGTTTTAAGATACTTACTAGTCAGGTACATTCTTAGGCGTTTAATATGCGGTGTTGAGTCCATTTCGTTGAGCAAGGAGTAGCTCTTGTCTATTCCATATTTGGCTTAAGGAACTTTATCTGTGCTCATTTCAATCTTTGGTTTTATGCAGCACCCCAACTCACCTTTACCCTTAAGCAAGCATAAGTTGGTTTTCTAAATTTGAGACCCTGTTCTGTTCTGTAATTCAGTTCCTGTGTAGCCAAGTTTACATTCCGTGTATTACTGACATCTTATGATGTTTCTTTTTCTGTGTGACTTATTTCAGTTAGAATCATCATACCTGAATCCACTCATTGTGCTGCTAAGGGCCTGATGACATAGATTTCATTGCTGAGTGATATTGCTTTGTAAGTAAATACCACAACTTCTTTATCCATTTTTCACTTTCTGCGATGTTGAACTTGTACTGTAAACGAGGTTCTTGTAAACAGAGGCGTCCCAAACTTTGGGGTGGCTGTGTCTTTTTGATTTTAATTTCCCTAAGCTATAGGACCATAAGTGGAAGTGCCCTAGGCTCTGTTGCTTTGTTTTTTAGATGTTTCAGGAAACACCATACACTTCTCCCGAGTGTCTGTTGGCAATTTACATCCCGCCCATCAGCATAACAAGGCTCCCAGTTCTCCATGGCCTGTCCTGCCTTTCTGGATTTTACACTTTTTTCAGATGGCCCTTTTGACCGGGGGGAAGTGAGACTTCATTGTAGTGCAGATTTCCTTTGCAAGCTTGCTTGGTTGGCCAAAAAGGGCGTATGCGTTTTTTCCTGAATATATTCAGGAAAAAACGCATATGCCCTTTTTGGCCAAGTGCATCATTGTGGACGTTCTGCCTCTTTTCCTATGCTTTCAATGCAATTCCAGTCTACCTCCTGAAATCGGTTTCCTGCAATTCTGCCCCGCTTTCAAGTCCTCTTGGCAGCCTTACTTCAGTATATTTTTGGACGATAGCTGTCATTTATAACTCTGCAGGTTTGTGAATTACAGTGCCCCTGAGCTCCTTTCTTCAACTCGCTTTCTTTTGAGCTGGCCGCAACACCGCAGGATGGCTTCAGGCCCTAATCTGGTTCCGGCACGGTAAGCTGAGCCTTTGGTTAATTCCTCTTCCTGGTGGGAAATGAGAGTTAAATTTGCCCGTCCAGACACCTCCAGCTAGTCTCTCATTGGTTCTCGCTATTCCTGTTCATCTTCCGCAGAAATTGCAAACTGGGCCAAACAGGAGGTTAAAGGGACTGACTCTCCAAGTCGGGAGGGTGTTAGTAAAGCGTCTGGAATGTTGCACCCGAGTACCAGGGGAGGAAAACTGAGACATATTTGAACACGTCTCCCATTCACACGGTTGATCATACTCTGGGTTCCACATGCATGTTTTAGCTGAAGGAAGAATACCTTAAACCTGGAGAGTTGAGACCCGTGTAATGGGTACCATGCAATATGACTTCAAAGGGTCTTCATTTGCTCACCGAACTTCTCCAATCCTATCACTGCTGCGTTTATCACCCTGTACAGACGCTTGATTCTCTTTTGGAGACATAGCAATCCATAGGTTTTAAGATACTTACTAGTCAGGTACATTCTTAGGCATTTAATATGGGGTGTTGAGTCCATTTCGTTGAGCAAGGAGTAGCTCTTGTCTATTCCATATTTGGCTTAAGGAACTTTATCTGTGCTCATTTCAATCTCTGGTTTTATGCAGCACCCCAACTCACCTTTCCCCTTAAGCAAGCATAAGTTGGTTTTCTAAATTTGAGACCCTGTTCTGTTTTGGAATTCAGTTCCTGTGTAGCCAAGTTTATATTCTGTGTATTAGTGATATCTTATGATGTTTCTTTTTCTGTGTGACTTATTTCAGTTAGAATCATCGTACCTGAATCCACTCATTATGCTGCTACGGGCCTGATGACATAGATTTCATTGTTGAGTGATACTGCATTGTACGTAAGTACCACAACTTCTTTATCCATTTTTCACTTTCTGTGATATTGAACTTGTACGGTAAATGAGGTTCTTGTAAACAGAGGCGTCCCAAACTTTGGGGTGGCTGTGTCTTTTTGATTTTAATTTCCCTAAGCTATAGGACCATAAGTGGAAGTGCCCTAGGCTCTGTTGCTTTGTTTTTTAGATGTTTCAGGAAACACCATACACTTCTCCCGAGTGGCTGTTGGCAATTTACGTCCCTCCCATCAGCATAAAAAGGCTCCCAGTTCTCCATGGCCTGTCCTGCCTTTCTGGATTTTACACTTTTTTCAGATGGCCCTTTTGACCGGGGGGAAGTGAGACTTCATTGTAGTGCAGATTTCCTTTGCAAGCTTGCTTGGTTGGCCAAAAAGGGCGTATGCGTTTTTTCCTGAATATATTCAGGAAAAAACGCATACGCCCTTTTTGGCCAAGTGCATCATTGTGGACGTTCTGCCTCTTTTCCTATGCTTTCAATGCAATTCCAGTCTACCTCCTGAAATCGGTTTCCTGCAATTCTGCCCCGCTTTCAAGTCCTCCTGGCAGCCTTACTTCAGTATATTTTTGGACGATAGCTGTCATTTATAACTCTGCAGGTTTGTGAATTACAGTGCCCCTGAGCTCCTTTCTTCAACTCGCTTTCTTTTGAGCTGGCCGCAACACCGCAGGATGGCTTCAGGCCCTAATCTTGTTCCGGCACGGCACGCTGAGCCTTTGGTTATTTCCTCTTCCTGGTGGGAAATGAGAGTTAAATTTGCCCGTCCAGACACCTCCAGCTAGTCTCTCATTGGTTCTCCCTATTCCTGTTCATCTTCCGCAGAAATTGCAAACTGGGCCAAACAGGAGGTTAAAGGCGCTGACTCTCCAAGTGGGGAGAGTGTTAGTAAAGTGTCAGAAATGTTGCACCCGAGTATCAGGGGACAAAACCTGAGACATATTTGAACACGTCTCCCGATCACATGGTTGATCATACTCTAGGTTCCACATGCATGTTTTAGCTGAAGGAAGAATAACTTAAAACTTGGTAGTTGAAACCCGTGGAATGGGTACCATGCAATATGACTTCAAAGGGTCTTCATTTGCTCACCGAACCTCTCCAATCCTATCACTGCTGCGTTTATGCCCCTGTACACATGCTTGATTCTCTTTCAGAGACATAGCAATCCATAGGTTTTAAGATACTGACTAGTCAGGTACATTCTTAGGCATTTAATATGCGGTGTTGAGTCCATTTCGTTGAGCAAGGAGTAGCTCTTGTCTATTCCATATTTGGCTTAAGGAACTTTATCTGTGCTCATTTCAATCTCTGGTTTTATGCAGCACCCCAACTCACCTTTACCCTTAAGCAAGCATAAGTTGGTTTTCTAAATTTGAGACCCTGTTCTGTTCTGTAATTCAGTTCCTGTGTAGCCAAGTTTACATTCCGTGTATTACTGATATCTTATGATGTTTCTTTTTCTGTGTGACTTATTTCAGTTAGAATCATCATACCTGAATCCACTCATTGTGCTGCTAAGGGCCTGATGACATAGATTCCATTGCTGAGTGATATTGCTTTGTAAGTAAATACCACAACTTCTTTATCCATTTTTCACTTTCTGCGATGTTGAACTTGTACTGTAAACGAGGTTCTTGTAAACAGAGGCGTCCCAAACTTTGGGGTGGCTGTGTCTTTTTGATTTTAATTTCCCTAAGCTATAGGACCATAAGTGGAAGTGCCCTAGGCTCTGTTGCTTTGTTTTTTAGATGTTTCAGGAAACACCATACACTTCTCCCGAGTGTCTGTTGGCAATTTACATCCCGCCCATCAGCATAACAAGGCTCCCAGTTCTCCATGGCCTGTCCTGCCTTTCTGGATTTTACACTTTTTTCAGATGGCCCTTTTGACCGGGGGGAAGTGAGACTTCATTGTAGTGCAGATTTCCTTTGCAAGCTTGCTTGGTTGGCCAAAAAGGGCGTATGCGTTTTTTCCTGAATATATTCAGGAAAAAACGCATACGCCCTTTTTGGCCAAGTGCATCATTGTGGACGTTCTGCCTCTTTTCCTATGCTTTCAATGCAATTCCAGTCTACCTCCTGAAATCGGTTTCCTGCAATTCTGCCCCGCTTTCAAGTCCTCTTGGCAGCCTTACTTCAGTATATTTTTGGACGATAGCTGTCATTTATAACTCTGCAGGTTTGTGAATTACAGTGCCCCTGAGCTCCTTTCTTCAACTCGCTTTCTTGTGACCTGGCCGCAACACCGCAGGATGGCTTCAGGCCCTAATCTGGTTCCGGCACGGCACGCTGAGCCTTTGGTTAATTCCTCTTCCTGGTGGGAAATGAGAGTTAAATTTGCCCGTCCAGACACCTCCAGCTAGTCTCTCATTGGTTCTCGCTATTCCTGTTCATCTTCCGCAGAAATTGCAAACTGGGCCAAACAGGAGGTTAAAGGGACTGACTCTCCAAGTCGGGAGGGTGTTAGTAAAGCGTCTGGAATGTTGCACCCGAGTACCAGGGGAGGAAAACTGAGACATATTTGAACACGTCTCCCGTTCACACGGTTGATCATACTCTGGGTTCCACATGCATGTTTTAGCTGAAGGAAGAATACCTTAAACCTGGAGAGTTGAGACCCGTGTAATGGGTACCATGCAATATGACTTCAAAGGGTCTTCATTTGCTCACCGAACTTCTCCAATCCTATCACTGCTGCGTTTATCCCCCTGTACAGACGCTTGATTCTCTTTTGGAGACATAGCAATCCATAGGTTTTAAGATACTTACTAGTCAGGTACATTCTTAGGCATTTAATATGGGGTGTTGAGTCCATTTCGTTGAGCAAGGAGTAGCTCTTGTCTATTCCATATTTGGCTTAAGGAACTTTATCTGTGCTCATTTCAATCTCTGGTTTTATGCAGCACCCCAACTCACCTTTCCCCTTAAGCAAGCATAAGTTGGTTTTCTAAATTTGAGACCCTGTTCTGTTTTGGAATTCAGTTCCTGTGTAGCCAAGTTTACATTCTGTGTATTAGTGATATCTTATGATGTTTCTTTTTCTGTGTGACTTATTTCAGTTAGAATCATCGTACCTGAATCCACTCATTGTGCTGCTACGGGCCTGATGACATAGATTTCATTGTTGAGTGATACTGCATTGTACGTAAGTACCACAACTTCTTTATCCATTTTTCACTTTCTGTGATATTGAACTTGTACGGTAAATGAGGTTCTTGTAAACAGAGGCGTCCCAAACTTTGGGGTGGCTGTGTCTTTTTGATTTTAATTTCCCTAAGCTATAGGACCATAAGTGGAAGTGCCCTAGGCTCTGTTGCTTTGTTTTTTAGATGTTTCAGGAAACACCATACACTTCTCCCGAGTGTCTGTTGGCAATTTACATCCCGCCCATCAGCATAACAAGGCTCCCAGTTCTCCATGGCCTGTCCTGCCTTTCTGGATTTTACACTTTTTTCAGATGGCCCTTTTGACCGGGGGGAAGTGAGACTTCATTGTAGTGCAGATTTCCTTTGCAAGCTTGCTTGGTTGGCCAAAAAGGGCGTATGCGTTTTTTCCTGAATATATTCAGGAAAAAACGCATACGCCCTTTTTGGCCAAGTGCATCATTGTGGACGTTCTGCCTCTTTTCCTATGCTTTCAATGCAATTCCAGTCTACCTCCTGAAATCGGTTTCCTGCAATTCTGCCCCGCTTTCAAGTCCTCTTGGCAGCCTTACTTCAGTATATTTTTGGACGATAGCTGTCATTTATAACTCTGCAGGTTTGTGAATTACAGTGCCCCTGAGCTCCTTTCTTCAACTCGCTTTCTTTTGAGCTGGCCGCAACACCGCAGGATGGCTTCAGGCCCTAATCTGGTTCCGGCACGGCAAGCTGAGCCTTTGGTTAATTCCTCTTCCTGGTGGGAAATGAGAGTTAAATTTGCACGTCCAGACACCTCCAGCTAGTCTCTCATTTGTTCTCGCTATTCCTGTTCATCTTCCACAGAAATTGCAAACTGGGCCAAACAGGAGGTTAAAGGGACTGACTCTCCAAGTCGGGAGGGTGTTAGTAAAGCGTCTGGAATGTTGCACCCGAGTACCAGGATACGAAAACTGAGACATATTTGAACACGTTTCCCGATCACATGGTTGATCATACTCTAGTTTCCACATGCATGTTTTAGCTGAAGGTAGAATACCTTAAACCTGGGTAGTTGAAACCCGTGGAATGGGTACCATGCAATATGACTTCAAAGGGTCTTCATTTGCTCACCGAACCTCTCCAATCCTATCACTGCTGCGTTTATGCCCCTGTACACATGCTTGATTCTCTTTCGGAGACATAGCAATCCATAGGTTTTAAGATACTTACTAGTCAGGTACATTCTTAGGCGTTTAATATGCGGTGTTGAGTCCATTTCGTTGAGCAAGGAGTAGCTCTTGTCTATTCCATATTTGGCTTAAGGAACTTTACCTGTGCTCATTTCAATCTCTGGTTTTATGCAGCACCCCAACTCACCTTTCCCCTTAAGCAAGCATAAGTTGGTTTTCTAAATTTGAGACCCTGTTCTGTTCTGTAATTCAGTTCCTGTGTAGCCAAGTTTACATTCCGTGTATTACTGATATCTTATGATGTTTCTTTTTCTGTGTGACTTATATCAGTTAGAATCATCATACCTAAATCCACTCATTGTGCTGCTAAGGGCCTGATGACATAGATTCCATTGCTGAGTGATATTGCTTTGTAAGTAAATACCACAACTTCTTTATCCATTTTTCACTTTCTGCGATGTTGAACTTGTACTGTAAACGAGGTTCTTGTAAACAGAGGCGTCCCAAACTTTGGGGTGGCTGTGTCTTTTTGATTTTAATTTCCCTAAGCTATAGGACCATAAGTGGAAGTGCCCTAGGCTCTGTTGCTTTGTTTTTTAGATGTTTCAGGAAACACCATACACTTCTCCCGAGTGGCTGTTGGCAATTTACATCCCGCCCATCAGCATAACAAGGCTCCCAGTTCTCCATGGCCTGTCCTGCCTTTCTGGATTTTACACTTTTTTCAGATGGCCCTTTTGACCGGGGGGAAGTGAGACTTCATTGTAGTGCAGATTTCCTTTGCAAGCTTGCTTGGTTGGCCAAAAAGGGCGTATGCGTTTTTTCCTGAATATATTCAGGAAAAAACGCATACGCCCTTTTTGGCCAAGTGCATCATTGTGGACGTTCTGCCTCTTTTCCTATGCTTTCAATGCAATTCCAGTCTACCTCCTGAAATCGGTTTCCTGCAATTCTGCCCCGCTTTCAAGTCCTCTTGGCAGCCTTACTTCAGTATATTTTTGGACGATAGCTGTCATTTATAACTCTGCAGGTTTGTGAATTACAGTGCCCCTGAGCTCCTTTCTTCAACTCGCTTTCTTTTGAGCTGGCCGCAACACCGCAGGATGGCTTCAGGCCCTAATCTTGTTCCGGCACGGCACGCTGAGCCTTTGGTTATTTCCTCTTCCTGGTGGGAAATGAGAGTTAAATTTGCCCGTCCAGACACCTCCAGCTAGTCTCTCATTGGTTCTCCCTATTCCTGTTCATCTTCCGCAGAAATTGCAAACTGGGCCAAACAGGAGGTTAAAGGCGCTGACTCTCCAAGTGGGGAGAGTGTTAGTAAAGTGTCAGAAATGTTGCACCCGAGTATCAGGGGACAAAAACTGAGACATATTTGAACACGTCTCCGTTCACACGGTTGATCATACTCTGGGTTCCACATGCATGTTTTAGCTGAAGGAAGAATACCTTAAACCTGGAGAGTTGAGACCCGTGGAATGGGTACCATGCAATATGACTTCAAAGGGTCTTCATTTGCTCACCGAACCTCTCCAATCCTATCACTGCTGCGTTTATGCCCCTGTACACATGCTTGATTCTCTTTCGGAGACATAGCAATCCATAGGTTTTAAGATACTTACTAGTCAGGTACATTCTTAGGCGTTTAATATGCGGTGTTGAGTCCATTTCGTTGAGCAAGGAGTAGCTCTTGTCTATTCCATATTTGGCTTAAGGAACTTTATCTGTGCTCATTTCAATCTCTGGTTTTATGCAGCACCCCAACTCACCTTTACCCTTAATTAAGCATAAGTTGGTTTTCTAAATTTGAGACCCTGTTCTGTTCTGTAATTCAGTTCCTGTGTAGCCAAGTTTACATTCCGTGTATTACTGATATCTTATGATGTTTCTTTTTCTGTGTGACTTATTTCAGTTAGAATCATCATACCTGAATCCACTCATTGTGCTGCTAAGGGCCTGATGACATAGATTCCATTGCTGAGTGATATTGCTTTGTAAGTAAATACCACAACTTCTTTATCCATTTTTCACTTTCTGCGATGTTGAACTTGTACTGTAAACGAGGTTCTTGTAAACAGAGGCGTCCCAAACTTTGGGGTGGCTGTGTCTTTTTGATTTTAATTTCCCTAAGCTATAGGACCATAAGTGGAAGTGCCCTAGGCTCTGTTGCTTTGTTTTTTAGATGTTTCAGGAAACACCATACACTTCTCCCGAGTGTCTGTTGGCAATTTACATCCCGCCCATCAGCATAACAAGGCTCCCAGTTCTCCATGGCCTGTCCTGCCTTTCTGGATTTTACACTTTTTTCAGATGGCCCTTTTGACCGGGGGGAAGTGAGACTTCATTGTAGTGCAGATTTCCTTTGCAAGCTTGCTTGGTTGGCCAAAAAGGGCGTATGCGTTTTTTCCTGAATATATTCAGGAAAAAACGCATACGCCCTTTTTGGCCAAGTGCATCATTGTGGACGTTCTGCCTCTTTTCCTATGCTTTCAATGCAATTCCAGTCTACCTCCTGAAATCGGTTTCCTGCAATTCTGCCCCGCTTTCAAGTCCTCTTGGCAGCCTTACTTCAGTATATTTTTGGACGATAGCTGTCATTTATAACTCTGCAGGTTTGTGAATTACAGTGCCCCTGAGCTCCTTTCTTCAACTCGCTTTCTTGTGACCTGGCCGCAACACCGCAGGATGGCTTCAGGCCCTAATCTGGTTCCGGCACGGCACGCTGAGCCTTTGGTTAATTCCTCTTCCTGGTGGGAAATGAGAGTTAAATTTGCCCGTCCAGACACCTCCAGCTAGTCTCTCATTGGTTCTCGCTATTCCTGTTCATCTTCCGCAGAAATTGCAAACTGGGCCAAACAGGAGGTTAAAGGGACTGACTCTCCAAGTCGGGAGGGTGTTAGTAAAGCGTCTGGAATGTTGCACCCGAGTACCAGGATACGAAAACTGAGACATATTTGAACACGTTTCCCGATCACATGGTTGATCATACTCTAGTTTCCACATGCATGTTTTAGCTGAAGGTAGAATACCTTAAACCTGGGTAGTTGAAACCCGTGGAATGGGTACCATGCAATATGACTTCAAAGGGTCTTCATTTGCTCACCGAACCTCTCCAATCCTATCACTGCTGCGTTTATGCCCCTGTACACATGCTTGATTCTCTTTCGGAGACATAGCAATCCATAGGTTTTAAGATACTGACTAGTCAGGTACATTCTTAGGCGTTTAATATGCGGTGTTGAGTCCATTTCGTTGAGCAAGGAGTAGCTCTTGTCTATTCCATATTTGGCTTAAGGAACTTTATCTGTGCTCATTTCAATCTCTGGTTTTATGCAGCACCCCAACTCACCTTTCCCCTTAAGCAAGCATAAGTTGGTTTTCTAAATTTGAGACCCTGTTCTGTTCTGTAATTCAGTTCCTGTGTAGCCAAGTTTACATTCCGTGTATTACTGATATCTTATGATGTTTCTTTTTCTGTGTGACTTATTTCAGTTAGAATCATCATACCTGAATCCACTCATTGTGCTGCTAAGGGCCTGATGACATAGATTTCATTGCTGAGTGATATTGCTTTGTAAGTAAATACCACAACTTCTTTATCCATTTTTCACTTTCTGCGATGTTGAACTTGTACTGTAAACGAGGTTCTTGTAAACAGAGGCGTCCCAAACTTTGGGGTGGCTGTGTCTTTTTGATTTTAATTTCCCTAAGCTATAGGACCATAAGTGGAAGTGCCCTAGGCTCTGTTGCTTTGTTTTTTAGATGTTTCAGGAAACACCATACACTTCTCCCGAGTGGCTGTTGGCAATTTACATCCCGCCCATCAGCATAACAAGGCTCCCAGTTCTCCATGGCCTGTCCTGCCTTTCTGGATTTTACACTTTTTTCAGATGGCCCTTTTGACCGGGGGGAAGTGAGACTTCATTGTAGTGCAGATTTCCTTTGCAAGCTTGCTTGGTTGGCCAAAAAGGGCGTATGCGTTTTTTCCTGAATATATTCAGGAAAAAACGCATACGCCCTTTTTGGCCAAGTGCATCATTGTGGACGTTCTGCCTCTTTTCCTATGCTTTCAATGCAATTCCAGTCTACCTCCTGAAATCGGTTTCCTGCAATTCTGCCCCGCTTTCAAGTCCTCTTGGCAGCCTTACTTCAGTATATTTTTGGACGATAGCTGTCATTTATAACTCTGCAGGTTTGTGAATTACAGTGCCCCTGAGCTCCTTTCTTCAACTCGCTTTCTTTTGAGCTGGCCGCAACACCGCAGGATGGCTTCAGGCCCTAATCTGGTTCCGGCACGGCACGCTGAGCCTTTGGTTAATTCCTCTTCCTGGTGGGAAATGAGAGTTAAATTTGCCCGTCCAGACACCTCCAGCTAGTCTCTCATTGGTTCTCGCTATTCCTGTTCATCTTCTGCAGAAATTGCAAACTGGGCCAAACAGGAGGTTAAAGGGACTGACTCTCCAAGTCGGGAGGGTGTTAGTAAAGCATCTGGAATGTTGCACCCGAGTACCAGGGGAGGAAAACTGAGACATATTTGAACACGTCTCCCGTTCAAACGGTTGATCATACTCTGGGTTCCACATGCATGTTTTAGCTGAAGGAAGAATACCTTAAACCTGGAGAGTTGAGACCCGTGTAATGGGTACCATGCAATATGACTTCAAAGGGTCTTCATTTGCTCACCGAACCTCTCCAATCCTATCACTGCTGCGTTTATGCCCCTGTACACATGCTTGATTCTCTTTCGGAGACATAGCAATCCATAGGTTTTAAGATACTTACTAGTCAGGTACATTCTTAGGCGTTTAATATGCGGTGTTGAGTCCATTTCGTTGAGCAAGGAGTAGCTCTTGTCTATTCCATATTTGGCTTAAGGAACTTTATCTGTGCTCATTTCAATCTCTGGTTTTATGCAGCACCCCAACTCACCTTTCCCCTTAAGCAAGCATAAGTTGGTTTTCTAAATTTGAGACCCTGTTCTGTTTTGGAATTCAGTTCCTGTGTAGCCAAGTTTACATTCTGCGTATTAGTGATATCTTATGATGTTTCTTTTTCTGTGTGACTTATTTCAGTTAGAATCATCGTACCTGAATCCACTCATTATGCTGCTACGGGCCTGATGACATAGATTTCATTGTTGAGTGATACTGCATTGTACGTAAGTACCACAACTTCTTTATCCATTTTTCACTTTCTGTGATATTGAACTTGTACGGTAAATGAGGTTCTTGTAAACAGAGGCGTCCCAAACTTTGGGGTGGCTGTGTCTTTTTGATTTTAATTTCCCTAAGCTATAGGACCATAAGTGGAAGTGCCCTAGGCTCTGTTGCTTTGTTTTTTAGATGTTTCAGGAAACACCATACACTTCTCCCGAGTGGCTGTTGGCAATTTACATCCCGACCATCAGCATAACAAGGCTCCCAGTTCTCCATGGCCTGCCCTGCCTTTCTGGATTTTACACTTTTTTCAGATGGCCCTTTTGACCGGGGGGAAGTGAGACTTCATTGTAGTGCAGATTTCCTTTGCAAGCTTGCTTGGTTGGCCAAAAAGGGCGTATGCGTTTTTTCCTGAATATATTCAGGAAAAAACGCATACGCCCTTTTTGGCCAAGTGCATCATTGTGGACGTTCTGCCTCTTTTCCTATGCTTTCAATGCAATTCCAGTCTACCTCCTGAAATCGGTTTCCTGCAATTCTGCCCCGCTTTCAAGTCCTCTTGGCAGCCTTACTTCAGTATATTTTTGGACGATAGCTGTCATTTATAACTCTGCAGGTTTGTGAATTACAGTGCCCCTGAGCTCCTTTCTTCAACTCGCTTTCTTGTGACCTGGCCGCAACACCGCAGGATGGCTTCAGGCCCTAATCTGGTTCCGGCACGGCACGCTGAGCCTTTGGTTAATTCCTCTTCCTGGTGGGAAATGAGAGTTAAATTTGCCCGTCCAGACACCTCCAGCTAGTCTCTCATTGGTTCTCGCTATTCCTGTTCATCTTCCGCAGAAATTGCAAACTGGGCCAAACAGGAGGTTAAAGGGACTGACTCTCCAAGTCGGGAGGGTGTTAGTAAAGCGTCTGGAATGTTGCACCCGAGTACCAGGGTACGAAAACTGAGACATATTTGAACACGTTTCCCGATCACATGGTTGATCATACTCTAGGTTCCACATGCATGTTTTAGCTGAAGGAAGAATACCTTAAACCTGGGTAGTTGAAACCCGTGGCATGGGTACTATGCAATATGACTTCAAAGGGTCTTCATTTGCTCACCGAACCTCTCCAATCCTATCACTGCTGCGTTTATGCCCCTGTACACATGCTTGATTCTCTTTCGGAGACATAGCAATCCATAGGTTTTAAGATACTTACTAGTCAGGTACATTCTTAGGCGTTTAATATGCGGTGTTGAGTCCATTTCGTTGAGCAAGGAGTAGCTCTTGTCTATTCCATATTTGGCTTAAGGAACTTTATCTGTGCTCATTTCAATCTCTGGTTTTATGCAGCACCCCAACTCACCTTTACCCTTAAGCAAGCATAAGTTGGTTTTCTAAATTTGAGACCCTGTTCTGTTCTGTAATTCAGTTCCTGTGTAGCCAAGTTTACATTCCGTGTATTACTGATATCTTATGATGTTTCTTTTTCTGTGTGACTTATTTCAGTTAGAATCATCATACCTGAATCCACTCATCGTGCTGCTAAGGGCCTGATGACATAGATTTCATTGCTGAGTGATATTGCTTTGTAAGTAAATACCACAACTTCTTTATCCATTTTTCACTTTCTGCGATGTTGAACTTGTACTGTAAACGAGGTTCTTGTAAACAGAGGCGTCCCCAACTTTGGGGTGGCTGTGTCTTTTTGATTTTAATTTCCCTAAGCTATAGGACCATAAGTGGAAGTGCCCTAGGCTCTGTTGCTTTGTTTTTTAGATGTTTCAGGAAACACCATACACTTCTCCCGAGTGTCTGTTGGCAATTTACATCCCGCCCATCAGCATAACAAGGCTCCCAGTTCTCCATGGCCTGTCCTGCCTTTCTGGATTTTACACTTTTTTCAAATGGCCCTTTTGACCGGGGGGAAGTGAGACTTCATTGTAGTGCAGATTTCCTTTGCAAGCTTGCTTGGTTGGCCAAAAAGGGCGTATGCGTTTTTTCCTGAATATATTCAGGAAAAAACGCATATGCCCTTTTTGGCCAAGTGCATCATTGTGGACGTTCTGCCTCTTTTCCTATGCTTTCAATGCAATTCCAGTCTACCTCCTGAAATCGGTTTCCTGCAATTCTGCCCCGCTTTCAAGTCCTCTTGGCAGCCTTACTTCAGTATATTTTTGGACGATAGCTGTCATTTATAACTCTGCAGGTTTGTGAATTACAGTGCCCCTGAGCTCCTTTCTTCAACTCGCTTTCTTGTGACCTGGCCGCAACACCGCAGGATGGCTTCAGGCCCTAATCTGGTTCCGGCACGGCAAGCTGAGCCTTTGGTTAATTCCTCTTCCTGGTGGGAAATGAGAGTTAAATTTGCCCGTCCAGACACCTCCAGCTAGTCTCTCATTGGTTCTCGCTATTCCTGTTCATCTTCCACAGAAATTGCAAACTGGGCCAAACAGGAGGTTAAAGGGGCTGACTCTCCAAGTCGGGAGGGTGTTAGTAAAGCGTCTGGAATGTTGCACCCGAGTACCAGGGTACGAAAACTGAGATATATTTGAACACGTTTCCCGATCACATGGTTGATCATACTCTAGTTTCCACATGCATGTTTTAGCTGAAGGAAGAATACTTTAACCTGGGTAGTTGAAACCCGTGGAATGGGTACTATGCAATATGACTTCAAAGGGTCTTCATTTGCTCACCGAACCTCTCCAATCCTATCACTGCTGCGTTTATGCCCCTGTACACATGATTGATTCTCTTTCGGAGACATAGCAATCCATAGGTTTTAAGATACTTACTAGTCAGGTACATTCTTAGGCGTTTAATATTCGGTGTTGAGTCCATTTCATTGAGCAAGGAGTAGCTCTTGTCTATTCCATATTTGGCTTAAGGAACTTTATCTGTGCTCATTTCAATCTCTGGTTTTATGCAGCACCCCAACTCACCTTTACCCTTAAGCAAGCATAAGTTGGTTTTCTAAATTTGAGACCCTGTTCTGTTCTGTAATTCAGTTCCTGTGTAGCCAAGTTTACATTCCGTGTATTACTGATATCTTATGATGTTTCTTTTTCTGTGTGACTTATATCAGTTAGAATCATCATACCTGAATCCACTCATTGTGCTGCTAAGGGCCTGATGACATAGATTTCATTGCTGAGTGATATTGCTTTGTAAGTAAATACCACAACTTCTTTATCCATTTTTCACTTTCTGCGATGTTGAACTTGTACTGTAAACGAGGTTCTTGTAAACAGAGGCGTCCCAAACTTTGGGGTGGCTGTGTCTTTTTGATTTTAATTTCCCTAAGCTATAGGACCATAAGTGGAAGTGCCCTAGGCTCTGTTGCTTTGTTTTTTAGATGTTTCAGGAAACACCATACACTTCTCCCGAGTGGCTGTTGGCAATTTACATCCCGCCCATCAGCATAACAAGGCTCCCAGTTCTCCATGGCCTGTCCTGCCTTTCTGGATTTTACACTTTTTTCAGATAGCCCTTTTGACCGGGGGGAAGTGAGACTTCATTGTAGTGCAGATTTCCTTTGCAAGCTTGCTTGGTTGGCCAAAAAGGGCGTATGCGTTTTTTCCTGAATATATTCAGGAAAAAACGCATACGTCCTTTTTGGCCAAGTGCATCATTGTGGACGTTCTGCCTCTTTTCCTATGCTTTCAATGCAATTCCAGTCTACCTCCTGAAATCGGTTTCCTGCAATTCTGCCCCGCTTTCAAGTCCTCTTGGCAGCCTTACTTCAGTATATTTTTGGATGATAGCTGTCATTTATAACTCTGCAGGTTTGTGAATTACAGTGCCCCTGAGCTCCTTTCTTCAACTCGCTTTCTTTTGAGCTGGCCGCAACACCGCAGGATGGCTTCAGGCCCTAATCTGGTTCCGGCACGGCAAGCTGAGCCTTTGGTTAATTCCTCTTCCTGGTGGGAAATGAGAGTTAAATTTGCCCGTCCAGACACCTCCAGCTAGTCTCTCATTGGTTCTCGCTATTCCTGTTCATCTTCCACAGAAATTGCAAACTGGGCCAAACAGGAGGTTAAAGGGACTGACTCTCCAAGTCGGGAGGGTGTTAGTAAAGCGTGTGGAATGTTGCACCCAAGTACCAGGGGAGCAAAACTGAGACATATTTGAACACGTCTCCCGTTCACACGGTTGATCATACTCTGGGTTCCACATGCATGTTTTAGCTGAAGGAAGAATACCTTAAACCTGGAGAGTTGAGACCCGTGGAATGGGTACCATGCAATATGACTTCAAAGGGTCTTCATTTGCTCACCGAACTTCTCCAATCCTATCACTGCTGCGTTTATACCCCTGTACAGATGCTTGATTCTCTTTCGGAGACATAGCAATCCATAGGTTTTAAGATACTTACTAGTCAGGTACATTCTTAGGCATTTAATATGGGGTGTTGAGTCCATTTCATTGAGCAAGGAGTAGCTCTTGTCTATTCCATATTTGGCTTAAGGAACTTTATCTGTGCTCATTTCAATCTCTGGTTTTATGCAGCACCCCAACTCACCTTTCCCCTTAAGCAAGCATAAGTTGGTTTTCTAAATTTGAGACCCTGTTCTGTTTTGGAATTCAGTTCCTGTGTAGCCAAGTTTACATTCTGTGTATTAGTGATATCTTATGATGTTTCTTTTTCTGTGTGACTTATTTCAGTTAGAATCATCGTACCTGAATCCACTCATTATGCTGCTACGGGCCTGATGACATAGATTTCATTGTTGAGTGATACTGCATTGTACGTAAGTACCACAACTTCTTTATCCATTTTTCACTTTCTGTGATATTGAACTTGTACGGTAAATGAGGTTCTTGTAAACAGAGGCGTCCCAAACTTTGGGGTGGCTGTGTCTTTTTGATTTTAATTTCCCTAAGCTATAGGACCATAAGTGGAAGTGCCCTAGGCTCTGTTGCTTTGTTTTTTAGATGTTTCAGGAAACACCATACACTTCTCCCGAGTGGCTGTTGGCAATTTACATCCCTCCCATCAGCATAAAAAGGCTCCCAGTTCTCCATGGCCTGTCCTGCCTTTCTGGATTTTACACTTTTTTCAGATGGCCCTTTTGACCGGGGGGAAGTGAGACTTCATTGTAGTGCAGATTTCCTTTGCAAGCTTGCTTGGTTGGCCAAAAAGGGCGTATGCGTTTTTTCCTGAATATATTCAGGAAAAAACGCATACGCCCTTTTTGGCCAAGTGCATCATTGTGGACGTTCTGCCTCTTTTCCTATGCTTTCAATGCAATTCCAGTCTACCTCCTGAAATCGGTTTCCTGCAATTCTGCCCCGCTTTCAAGTCCTCTTGGCAGCCTTACTTCAGTATATTTTTGGACGATAGCTGTCATTTATAACTCTGCAGGTTTGTGAATTACAGTGCCCCTGAGCTCCTTTCTTCAACTCGCTTTCTTTTGAGCTGGCCGCAACACCGCAGGATGGCTTCAGGCCCTAATCTGGTTCCGGCACGGCAAGCTGAGCCTTTGGTTAATTCCTCTTCCTGGTGGGAAATGAGAGTTAAATTTGCCCATCCAGACACCTCCAGCTAGTCTCTCATTGGTTCTCGCTATTCCTGTTCATCTTCCACAGAAATTGCAAACTGGGCCAAACAGGAGGTTAAAGGGACTGACTCTCCAAGTCGGGAGGGTGTTAGTAAAGCGTCTGGAATGTTGCACCCGAGTACCAGGGTACAAAAACTGAGACATATTTGAACACGTCTCCCATTCACATGGTTGATCATACTCTGGGTTCCACATGCATGTTTTAGCTGAAGGTAGAATACCTTAAACCTGGGTAGTTGAAACCCGTGGAATGGGTACCATGCAATATGACTTCAAAGGGTCTTCATTTGCTCACCGAACCTCTCCAATCCTATCACTGCTGCGTTTATGCCCCTGTACACATGCTTGATTCTCTTTCGGAGACATAGCAATCCATAGGTTTTAAGATACTTACTAGTCAGGTACATTCTTAGGCGTTTAATATGCGGTGTTGAGTCCATTTCGTTGAGCAAGGAGTAGCTCTTGTCTATTCCATATTTGGCTTAAGGAACTTTATCTGTGCTCATTTCAATCTCTGGTTTTATGCAGCACCCGAACTCACCTTTACCCTTAAGCAAGCATAAGTTGGTTTTCTAAATTTGAGACCCTGTTGTGTTCTGTAATTCAGTTCCTGTGTAGCCAAGTTTACATTCCGTGTATTACTGATATCTTATGATGTTTCTTTTTCTGTGTGACTTATATCAGCTAGAATCATCATACCTGAATCCACTCATTGTGCTGCTAAGGGCCTGATGACATAGATTCCATTGCTGAGTGATATTGCTTTGTAAGTAAATACCACAACTTCTTTATCCATTTTTCACTTTCTGCGATGTTGAACTTGTACTGTAAATGAGGTTCTTGTAAACAGAGGCGTCCCAAACTTTGGGATGGCTGTGTCTTTTTGATTTTAATTTCCCTAAGCTATAGGACCATAAGTGGAAGTGCCCTAGGCTCTGTTGCTTTGTTTTTTAGATGTTTCAGGAAACACCATACACTTCTCCCGAGTGGCTGTTGGCAATTTACATCCCGCCCATCAGCATAACAAGGCTCCCAGTTCTCCATGGCCTGTCCTGCCTTTCTGGATTTTACACTTTTTTCAGATGGCCCTTTTGACCGGGGGGAAGTGAGACTTCATTGTAGTGCAGATTTCCTTTGCAAGCTTGCTTGGTTGGCCAAAAAGGGCGTATGCGTTTTTTCCTGAATATATTCAGGAAAAAACGCATACGCCCTTTTTGGCCAAGTGCATCATTGTGGACGTTCTGCCTCTTTTCCTATGCTTTCAATGCAATTCCAGTCTACCTCCTGAAATCGGTTTCCTGCAATTCTGCCCCGCTTTCAAGTCCTCTTGGCAGCCTTACTTCAGTATATTTTTGGACGATAGCTGTCATTTATAACTCTGCAGGTTTGTGAATTACAGTGCCCCTGAGCTCCTTTCTTCAACTCGCTTTCTGTTGAGCTGGCCGCAACACCGCAGTATGGCTTCAGGCCCTAATCTGGTTCCGGCACGGCACGCTGAGCCTTTGGTTAATTCCTCTTCCTGGTGGGAAATGAGAGTTAAATTTGCCCGTCCAGACACCTCCAGCTAGTCTCTCATTGGTTCTCGCTATTCCTGTTCATCTTCCGCAGAAATTGCAAACTGGGCCAAACAGGAGGTTAAAGGGACTGACTCTCCAAGTCGGGAGGGTGTTAGTAAAGCGTCTGGAATGTTGCACCCGAGTACCAGGGGAGGAAAACTGAGACATATTTGAACACGTCTCCCGTTCACACGGTTGATCATACTCTGGGTTCCACATGCATGTTTTAGCTGAAGGAAGAATACCTTAAACCTGGAGAGTTGAGACCCGTGGAATGGGTACCATGCAATATGACTTCAAAGGGTCTTCATTTGCTCACCGAACTTCTCCAATCCTATCACTGCTGCGTTTATACCCCTGTACAGATGCTTGATTCTCTTTCGGAGACATAGCAATCCATAGGTTTTAAGATACTTACTAGTCAGGTACATTCTTAGGCATTTAATATGGGGTGTTGAGTCCATTTCGTTGAGCAAGGAGTAGCTCTTGTCTATTCCATATTTGGCTTAAGGAACTTTATCTGTGCTCATTTCAATCTCTGGTTTTATGCAGCACCCCAACTCACCTTTCCCCTTAAGCAAGCATAAGTTGGTTTTCTAAATTTGAGACCCTGTTCTGTTTTGGAATTCAGTTCCTGTGTAGCCAAGTTTACATTCTGTGTATTAGTGATATCTTATGATGTTTCTTTTTCTGTGTGACTTATTTCAGTTAGAATCATCGTACCTGAATCCACTCATTATGCTGCTACGGGCCTGATGACATAGATTTCATTGTTGAGTGATACTGCATTGTACGTAAGTACCACAACTTCTTTATCCATTTTTCACTTTCTGTGATATTGAACTTGTACGGTAAATGAGGTTCTTGTAAACAGAGGCGTCCCAAACTTTGGGGTGGCTGTGTCTTTTTGATTTTAATTTCCCTAAGCTATAGGACCATAAGTGGAAGTGCCCTAGGCTCTGTTGCTTTGTTTTTTAGATGTTTCAGGAAACACCATACACTTCTCCCGAGTGTCTGTTGGCAATTTACATCCCACCCATCAGCATAACAAGGCTCCCAGTTCTCCATGGCCTGTCCTGCCTTTCTGGATTTTACACTTTTTTCAGATGGCCCTTTTGACCGGGGGGAAGTGAGACTTCATTGTAGTGCAGATTTCCTTTGCAAGTTTGCTTGGTTGGCCAAAAAGGGCGTATGCGTTTTTTCCTGAATATATTCAGGAAAAAACGCATACGCCCTTTTTGGCCAAGTGCATCATTGTGGACGTTCTGCCTCTTTTCCTATGCTTTCAATGCAATTCCAATCTACCTCCTGAAATCGGTTTCCTGCAATTCTGCCCCGCTTTCAAGTCCTCTTGGCAGCCTTACTTCAGTTATATTTTTGGACGATAGCTGTCATTTATAACTCTGCAGGTTTGTGAATTACAGTGCCCCTGAGCTCCTTTCTTCAACTCGCTTTCTTTTGAGCTGGCCACAACACCGCAGGATGGATTCAGGCCCTAATCTTGTTCCGGAATGGCAAGCTGAGCCTTTGGTTAATTCCTCTTCCTGGTGGGAAATGAGAGTTAAATTTGCCCGTCCAGACACCTCCAGCTAGTCTCTCATTGGTTCTCACTATTCCTGTTCATCTTCCACAGAAATTGCAAACTGGGCCAAACAGGAGGTTAAAGGGACTGACTCTCAAAGCCGGGAGGGTGTTAGTAAAGCGTCTGGAATGTTGCACCCGAGTACCAGGGTACGAAAACTGAGACATATTTGAACACGTTTCCCGATCACATGGTTGATCATACTCTAGTTTCCACATGCATGTTTTAGCTGAAGGTAGAATACCTTAAACCTGGGTAGTTGAAACCCGTGGAATGGGTACCATGCAATATGACTTCAAAGGGTCTTCATTTGCTCACCGAACCTCTCCAATCCTATCACTGCTGCGTTTATGCCCCTGTACACATGCTTGATTCTCTTTCGGAGACATAGCAATCCATAGGTTTTAAGATACTTACTAGTCAGGTACATTCTTAGGCGTTTAATATGCGGTGTTGAGTCCATTTCGTTGAGCAAGGAGTAGCTCTTGTCTATTCCATATTTGGCTTAAGGAACTTTATCTGTGCTCATTTCAATCTCTGGTTTTATGCAGCACCCCAACTCACCTTTACCCTTAAGCAAGCATAAGTTGGTTTTCTAAATTTGAGACCCTGTTCTGTTCTGTAATTCAGTTCCTGTGTAGCCAAGTTTACATTCCGTGTATTACTGATATCTTATGATGTTTCTTTTTCTGTGTGACTTATTTCAGTTAGAATCATCATACCTGAATCCACTCATTGTGCTGCTAAGGGCCTGATGACATAGATTTCATTGCTGAGTGATATTGCTTTGTAAGTAAATACCACAACTTCTTTATCCATTTTTCACTTTCTGCGATGTTGAACTTGTACTGTAAACGAGGTTCTTGTAAACAGAGGCGTCCCAAACTTTGGGGTGGCTGTGTCTTTTTGATTTTAATTTCCCTAAGCTATAGGACCATAAGTGGAAGTGCCCTAGGCTCTGTTGCTTTGTTTTTTAGATGTTTCAGGAAACACCATACACTTCTCCCGAGTGTCTGTTGGCAATTTACATCCCGCCCATCAGCATAACAAGGCTCCCAGTTCTCCATGGCCTGTCCTGCCTTTCTGGATTTTACACTTTTTTCAGATGGCCCTTTTGACCGGGGGGAAGTGAGACTTCATTGTAGTGCAGATTTCCTTTGCAAGCTTGCTTGGTTGGCCAAAAAGGGCGTATGCGTTTTTTCCTGAATATATTCAAGAAAAAACGCATACGCCCTTTTTGGCCAAGTGCATCATTGTGGACGTTCTGCCTCTTTTCCTATGCTTTCAATGCAATTCCAGTCTACCTCCTGAAATCGGTTTCCTGCAATTCTGCCCCGCTTTCAAGTCCTCTTGGCAGCCTTACTTCAGTATATTTTTGGACGATAGCTGTCATTTATAACTCTGCAGGTTTGTGAATTACAGTGCCCCTGAGCTCCTTTCTTCAACTCGCTTTCTTGTGACCTGGCCGCAACACCGCAGGATGGCTTCAGGCCCTAATCTGGTTCCGGCACGGCAAGCTGAGCCTTTGGTTAATTCCTCTTCCTGGTGGGAAATGAGAGTTAAATTTGCCCGTCCAGACACCTCCAGCTAGTCTCTCATTGGTTCTCGCTATTCCTGTTCATCTTCCACAGAAATTGCAAACTGGGCCAAACAGGAGGTTAAAGGGACTGACTCTCCAAGTCGGGAGGGTGTTAGTAAAGCGTCTGGAATGTTGCACCCGAGTACCAGGGTACGAAAACTGAGACATATTTGAACACGTTTCCCGATCACATGGTTGATCATACTCTAGTTTCCACATGCATGTTTTAGCTGAAGGTAGAATACCTTAAATCTGGGTAGTTGAAACCCGTGGAATGGGTACCATGCAATATGACTTCAAAGGGTCTTCATTTGCTCACTGAACCTCTCCAATCCTATCACTGCTGCGTTTATGCCCCTGTAAACATGCTTGATTCTCTTTCGGAGACATAGCAATCCATAGGTTTTAAGATACTTACTAGTCAGGTACATTCTTAGGCGTTTAATATGCGGTGTTGAGTCCATTTCGTTGAGCAAGGCGTAGCTCTTGTCTATTCCATATTTGGCTTAAGAAACTTTATCTGTGTTCATTTCAATCTCTGGTTTTATGCAGCACCCCAACTCACCTTTCCCCTTAAGCAAGCATAAGTTGGTTTTCTAAATTTGAGACACTGTTCTGTTCTGTAATTCAGTTCCTGTGTAGCCAAGTTTACATTCCGTGTATTACTGATATCTTATGATGTTTCTTTTTCTGTGTGACTTATTTCAGTTAGAATCATCATACCTGAATCCACTCATTGTGCTGCTAATGGCCTGATGACATAGATTTCATTGCTGAGTGATATTGTTTTGTAAGTAAATACCACAACTTCTTTATCCATTTTTCACTTTCTGCGATGTTGAACTTGTACTGTAAACGAGGTTCTTGTAAACAGAGGTGTCCCAAACTTTGGGGTGGCTGTGTCTTTTTGATTTTAATTTCCCTAAGCTATAGGACCATAAGTGGAAGTGCCCTAGGCTCTGTTGCTTTGTTTTTTAGATGTTTCAGGAAACACCATACACTTCTCCCGAGTGTCTGTTTGCAATTTACATCCCGCCCATCAGCATAACAAGGCTCCCAGTTCTCCATGGCCTGTCCTGCCTTTCTGGATTTTACACTTTTTTCAGATGGCCCTTTTGACCGGGGGGAAGTGAGACTTCATTGTAGTGCAGATTTCCTTTGCAAGCTTGCTTGGTTGGCCAAAAAGGGCGTATGCGTTTTTTCCTGAATATATTCAGGAAAAAACGCATACGCCCTTTTTGGCCAAGTGCATCATTGTGGACGTTCTGCCTCTTTTCCTATGCTTTCAATGCAATTCCAGTCTACCTCCTGAAATCGGTTTCCTGCAATTCTGCCCCGCTTTCAAGTCCTCTTGGCAGCCTTACTTCAGTATATTTTTGGACGATAGCTGTCATTTATAACTCTGCAGGTTTGTGAATTACAGTGCCCCTGAGCTCCTTTCTTCAACTCGCTTTCTTGTGACCCGGCCGCAACACCGCAGGATGGCTTCAGGCCCTAATCTGGTTCCGGCACGGCACGCTGAGCCTTTGGTTAATTCCTCTTCCTGGTGGGAAATGAGAGTTAAATTTGCCCGTCCAGACACCTCCAGCTAGTCTCTCATTGGTTCTCGCTATTCCTGTTCATCTTCCGCAGAAATTGCAAACTGGGCCAAACAGGAGGTTAAAGGGACTGACTCTCCAAGTCGGGAGGGTGTTAGTAAAGCGTCTGGAAAGTTGCACCCGAGTACCAGGGTACGAAAACTGAGACATATTTGAACACGTTTCCCGATCACATGGTTGATCATACTCTAGTTTCCACATGCATGTTTTCGCTGAAGGTTGAATACCTTAAACCTGGGTAGTTGAAACCCGTGGAATGGGTACTATGCAATATGACTTCAAAGGGTCTTCATTTGCTCACCGAACTTCACCAATCCTATCACTGCTGCGTTTTTCCCCCTGTACAGACACTTGATTTTCTTTTGGAGACATAGCAATCCATAGGTTTTAAGATACTTACTAGTCAGGTACATTCTTAGGCGTTTAATATGGGGTGTTGAGTCCATTTCGTTGAGGAAGGAGTAGCTCTTGTCTATTCCATATTTGGCTTAAGGAACTTTATCTGTGCTCATTTCAATCTCTGGTTTTATGCAGCACCCCAACTCACCTTTACCCTTAAGCAAGCATAAGTTGGTTTTCTAAATTTGAGACCCTGTTCTGTTTTGGAATTCAGTTCCTGTGTAGCCAAGTTTACATTCTGTGTATTAGTGATATCTTATGATGTTTCTTTTTCTGTGTGACTTATTTCAGTTAGAATCATCGTACCTGAATCCGCTCATTATGCTGCTACGGGCCTGATGACATAGATTTCATTGTTGAGTGATACTGCATTGTACGTAAGTACCACAACTTCTTTATCCATTTTTCACTTTCTGTGATATTGAACTTGTACGGTAAATGAGGTTCTTGTAAACAGAGGCGTCCCAAACTTTGGGGTGGCTGTGTCTTTTTGATTTTAATTTCCCTAAGCTATAGGACCATAAGTGGAAGTGCCCTAGGCTCTGTTGCTTTGTTTTTTAGATGTTTCAGGAAACACCATACACTTCTCCCGAGTGGCTGTTGACAATATACATCGCTCCCATCAGCATAAAAAGGCTCCCAGTTCTCCATGACCTGTCCTGCCTTTCTGGATTTTACACTTTTTTCAGATGGCCCTTTTGACCGGGGGGAAGTGAGACTTCATTGTAGTGCAGATTTCCTTTGCAAGCTTGCTTGGTTGGCCAAAAAGGGCGTATGCGTTTTTTCCTGAATATATTCAGGAAAAAACGCATACGCCCTTTTTGGCCAAGTGCATCATTGTGGACGTTCTGCCTCTTTTCCTATGCTTTCAATGCAATTCCAGTCTACCTCCTGAAATCGGTTTCCTGCAATTCTGCCCCGCTTTCAAGTCCTCTTGGCAGCCTTACTTCAGTATATTTTTGGACGATAGCTGTCATTTATAACTCTGCAGGTTTGTGAATTACAGTGCCCCTGAGCTCCTTTCTTCAACTCGCTTTCTTTTGAGCTGGCCGCAACACCGCTGGATGGCTTCAGTCCCTAATCTGGTTCCGGCACGGCAAGCTGAGCCTTTGGTTAATTCCTCTTCCTGGTGGGAAATGAGAGTTAAATTTGCCCGTCCAGACACCTCCAGCTAGTCTCTCATTGGTTCTCGCTATTCCTGTTCATCTTCCACAGAAATTGCAAACTGGGCCAAACAGGAGGTTAAAGGGACTGACTCTCCAAGTCGGGAGGGTGTTAGTAAAGCGTCTGGAATGTTGCACCCGAGTACCAGGGTACGAAAACTGAGACATATTTGAACACGTTTCCCGATCACATGGTTGATCATACTCTAGTTTCCACATGCATGTTTTAGCTGAAGGTAGAATACCTTAAACCTGGGTAGTTGAAACCCGTGGAATGGGTACCATGCAATATGACTTCAAAGGGTCTTCATTTGCTCACCGAACCTCTCCAATCCTATCACTGCTGCGTTTATGCCCCTGTACACATGCTTGATTCTCTTTCGGAGACATAGCAATCCATAGGTTTTAAGATACTTACTAGTCAGGTACATTCTTAGGCGTTTAATATGCGGTGTTGAGTCCATTTCGTTGAGCAAGGAGTAGCTCTTGTCTATTCCATATTTGGCTTAAGGAACTTTATCTGTGCTCATTTCAATCTCTGGTTTTATGCAGCACCCCAACTCACCTTTCCCCTTAAGCAAGCATAAGTTGGTTTTCTAAATTTGAGACCCTGTTCTGTTCTGTAATTCAGTTCCTGTGTAGCCAAGTTTACATTCCGTGTATTACTGATATCTTATGATGTTTCTTTTTCTGTGTGACTTATTTCAGTTAGAATCATCATACCTGAATCCACTCATTGTGCTGCTAAGGGCCTGATGACATAGATTTCATTGCTGAGTGATATTGCTTTGTAAGTAAATACCACAACTTCTTTATCCATTTTTCACTTTCTGCGATGTTGAACTTGTACTGTAAACGAGGTTCTTGTAAACAGAGGCGTCCCAAACTTTGGGGTGGCTGTGTCTTTTTGATTTTAATTTCCCTAAGCTATAGGACCATAAGTGGAAGTGCCCTAGGCTCTGTTGCTTTGTTTTTTAGATGTTTCAGGAAACACCATACACTTCTCCCGAGTGTCTGTTGGCAATTTACATCCCTCCCATCAGCATAAAAAGGCTCCCAGTTCTCCATGGCCTGTCCTGCCTTTCTGGATTTTACACTTTTTTCAGATGGCCCTTTTGACCGGGGGGAAGTGAGACTTCATTGTAGTGCAGATTTCCTTTGCAAGCTTGCTTGGTTGGCCAAAAAGGGCGTATGCGTTTTTTCCTGAATATATTCAGGAAAAAACGCATACGCCCTTTTTGGCCAAGTGCATCATTGTGGACGTTCTGCCTCTTTTCCTATGCTTTCAATGCAATTCCAGTCTACCTCCTGAAATCGGTTTCCTGCAATTCTGCCCCGCTTTCAAGTCCTCTTGGCAGCCTTACTTCAGTATATCTTTGGACGATAGCTGTCATTTATAACTCTGCAGGTTTGTGAATTACAGTGCCCCTGAGCTCCTTTCTTCAACTCGCTTTCTTTTGAGCTGGCCGCAACACCGCAGGATGGCTTCAGGCCCTAATCTGGTTCCGGCACGGCACGCTGAGCCTTTGGTTAATTCCTCTTCCTGGTGGGAAATGAGAGTTAAATTTGCCCGTCCAGACACCTCCAGCTAGTCTCTCATTGGTTCTCGCTATTCCTGTTCATCTTCCGCAGAAATTGCAAACTGGGCCAAACAGGAGGTTAAAGGGACTGACTCTCCAAGTCGGGAGGGTGTTAGTAAAGCGTCTGGAATGTTGCACCTGAGTACCAGGGGAGGAAAACTGAGACATATTTGAACACGTCTCCCGTTCACACGGTTGATCATACTCTGGGTTCCACATGCATGTTTTAGCTGAAGGAAGAATACCTTAAACCTGGAGAGTTGAGACCCGTGTAATGGGTACCATGCAATATGACTTCAAAGGGTCTTCATTTGCTCACCGAACTTCTCCAATCCTATCACTGCTGCGTTTATCCCCCTGTACAGACGCTTGATTCTCTTTTGGAGACATAGCAATCCATAGGTTTTAAGATACTTACTAGTCAGGTACATTCTTAGGCATTTAATATGGGGTGTTGAGTCCATTTCGTTGAGCAAGGAAGAGCTCTTGTCTATTCCATATTTGGCTTAAGGAACTTTATCTGTGCTCATTTCAATCTCTGGTTTTATGCAGCACCCCAACTCACCTTTACCCTTAAGCAAGCATAAGTTGGTTTTCTAAATTTGAGACCCTGTTCTGTTCTGTAATTCAGTTCCTGTGTAGCCAAGTTTACATTCCGTGTATTACTGATATCTTATGATGTTTCTTTTTCTGTGTGACTTATTTCAGTTAGAATCATCATACCTGAATCCACTCATTGTGCTGCTAAGGGCCTGATGACATAGATTTCATTGCTGAGTGATATTGCTTTGTAAGTAAATACCACAACTTCTTTATCCATTTTTCACTTTCTGCAATGTTGAACTTGTACTGTAAACGAGGTTCTTGTAAACAGAGGCGTCCCAAACTTTGGGGTGGCTGTGTCTTTTTGATTTTAATTTCCCTAAGCTATAGGACCATAAGTGGAAGTGCCCTAGGCTCTGTTGCTTTGTTTTTTAGATGTTTCAGGAAACACCATACACTTCTCCCGAGTGTCTGTTGGCAATTTACATCCCGCCCATCAGCATAACAAGGCTCCCAGTTCTCCATGGCCTGTCCTGCCTTTCTGGATTTTACACTTTTTTCAGATGGCCCTTTTGACCGGGGGGAAGTGAGACTTCATTGTAGTGCAGATTTCCTTTGCAAGCTTGCTTGGTTGGCCAAAAAGGGCATATGCGTTTTTTCCTGAATATATTCAGGAAAAAACGCATATGCCCTTTTTGGTCAAGTGCGTCATTGTGGACGTTCTGCGTCTTTTCCTATGCTTTCAATGCAATTCCAGTCTACCTCCTGAAATCGGTTTCCTGCAATTCTGCCCCGCTTTCAAGTCCTCTTGGCAGCCTTACTTCAGTTATATTTTTGGACGATAGCTGTCATTTATAACTCTGCAGGTTTGTGAATTACAGTGCCCCTGAGCTCCTTTCTTCAACTCGCTTTCTTTTGAGCTGGCCGCAACACCGCAGGATGGCTTCAGGCCCTAATCTGGTTCCGGCACGGCAAGCTGAGCCTTTGGTTAATTCCTCTTCCTGGTGGGAAATGAGAGTTAAATTTGCCCGTCCAGACACCTCCAGCTAGTCTCTCATTGGTTCTCGCTATTCCTGTTCATCTTCCACAGAAATTGCAAACTGGGCCAAACAGGAGGTTAAAGGGACTGACTCTCCAAGTCGGGAGGGTGTTAGTAAAGCGTCTGGAATGTTGCACCCGAGTACCAGGGTACGAAAACTGAGACATATTTGAACATGTTTCCCGATCACATGGTTGATCATACTCTAGTTTCCACATGCATGTTTTAGCTGAAGGTAGAATACCTTAAACCTGGGTAGTTGAAACCCGTGGAATGGGTACCATGCAATATGACTTCAAAGGGTCTTCATTTGCTCACCGAACCTCTCCAATCCTATCACTGCTGCGTTTATGCCCCTGTACACATGCTTGATTCTCTTTCGGAGACATAGCAATCCATAGGTTTTAAGATACTTACTAGTCAGGTACATTCTTAGGCGTTTAATATGCGGTGTTGAGTCCATTTCGTTGAGCAAGGAGTAGCTCTTGTCTATTCCATATTTGGCTTAAGGAACTTTATCTGTGCTCATTTCAATCTCTGGTTTTATGCAGCACCCCAACTCACCTTTCCCCTTAAGCAAGCATAAGTTGGTTTTCTAAATTTGAGACCCTGTTCTGTTCTGTAATTCAGTTCCTGTGTAGCCAAGTTTACATTCCGTGTATTACTGATATCTTATGATGTTTCTTTTTCTGTGTGACTTATTTCAGTTAGAATCATCATACCTGAATCCACTCATTGTGCTGCTAAGGGCCTGATGACATAGATTTCATTGCTGAGTGATATTGCTTTGTAAGTAAATACCACAACTTCTTTATCCATTTTTCACTTTCTGCGATGTTGAACTTGTACTGTAAACGAGGTTCTTGTAAACAGAGGCGTCCCAAACTTTGGGGTGGCTGTGTCTTTTTGATTTTAATTTCCCTAAGCTATAGGACCATAAGTGGAAGTGCCCTAGGCTCTGTTGCTTTGTTTTTTAGATGTTTCAGGAAACACCATACACTTCTCCCGAGTGTCTGTTGGCAATTTACATCCCGCCCATCAGCATAACAAGGCTCTCAGTTCTCCATGGCCTGTCCTGCCTTTCTGGATTTTACACTTTTTTCAGATGGCCCTTTTGACCGGGGGGAAGTGAGACTTCATTGTAGTGCAGATTTCCTTTGCAAGCTTGCTTGGTTGGCCAAAAAGGGCGTATGCGTTTTTTCCTGAATATATTCAGGAAAAAACGCATACGCCCTTTTTGGCCAAGTGCATCATTGTGGACGTTCTGCCTCTTTTCCTATGCTTTCAATGCAATTCCAGTCTACCTCCTGAAATCGGTTTCCTGCAATTCTGCCCCGCTTTCAAGTCCTCTTGGCAGCCTTACTTCAGTATATTTTTGGACGATAGCTGTCATTTATAACTCTGCAGGTTTGTGAATTACAGTGCCCCTGAGCTCCTTTCTTCAACTCGCTTTCTTTTGAGCTGGCCGCAACACTGCAGGATGGCTTCAGGCCCTAATCTGGTTCCGGCACGGCACGCTGAGCCTTTGGTTAATTCCTCTTCCTGGTGGGAAATGAGAGTTAAATTTGCCCGTCCAGACACCTCCAGCTAGTCTCTCATTGGTTCTCGCTATTCCTGTTCATCTTCCGCAGAAATTGCAAACTGGGCCAAACAGGAGGTTAAAGGGACTGACTCTCCAAGTCGGGAGGGTGTTAGTAAAGTGTCTGGAATGTTGCACCCGAGTACCAGGGGAGGAAAACTGAGACATATTTGAACACGTCTCCCGTTCACACGGTTGATCATACTCTGGGTTCCACATGCATGTTTTAGCTGAAGGAAGAATACCTTAAACCTGGAGAGTTGAGACCCGTGTAATGGGTACCATGCAATATGACTTCAAAGGGTCTTCATTTGCTCACCGAACTTCTCCAATCCTATCACTGCTGCGTTTATCCCCCTGTACAGACGCTTGATTCTCTTTTGGAGACATAGCAATCCATAGGTTTTAAGATACTTACTAGTCAGGTACATTCTTAGGCATTTTATATGGGGTGTTGAGTCCATTTCGTTGAGCAAGGAGTAGCTCTTGTCTATTCCATATTTGGCTTAAGGAACTTTATCTGTGCTCATTTCAATCTCTGGTTTTATGCAGCACCCCAACTCACCTTTCCCCTTAAGCAAGCATAAGTTGGTTTTCTAAATTTGAGACCCTGTTCTGTTTTGGAATTCAGTTCCTGTGTAGCCAAGTTTACATTCTGTGTATTAGTGATATCTTATGATGTTTCTTTTTCTGTGTGACTTATTTCAGTTAGAATCATCGTACCTGAATCCACTCATTATGCTGCTACGGGCCTGATGACATAGATTTCATTGTTGAGTGATACTGCATTGTACGTAAGTACCACAACTTCTTTATCCATTTTTCACTTTCTGTGATATTGAACTTCTATGGTAAATGAGGTTCTTGTAAACAGAGGCGTCCCAAACTTTGGGGTGGCTGTGTCTTTTTGATTTTAATTTCCCTAAGCTATAGGACCATAAGTGGAAGTGCCCTAGGCTCTGTTGCTTTGTTTTTTAGATGTTTCAGGAAACACCATACACTTCTCCCGAGTGGCTGCTGGTAATTTACATCCCTCCCATCAGCATAAAAAGGCTCCCAGTTCTCCATGGCCTGTCCTGCCTTTCTGGATTTTACACATTTTTCAGATGGCCTTTTTGACCGGGGGGAAGTGAGACTTCATTGTAGTGCAGATTTCCTTTGCAAGCTTGCTTGGTTGGCCAAAAAGGGCGTATGCGTTTTTTCCTGAATATATTCAGGAAAAAACGCATACGCCCTTTTTGGCCAAGTGCATCATTGTGGACGTTCTGCCTCTTTTCCTATGCTTTCAATGCAATTCCAGTCTACCTCCTGAAATCGGTTTCCTGCAATTCTGCCCCGCTTTCAAGTCCTCTTGGCAGCCTTACTTCAGTATATTTTTGGACGATAGCTGTCATTTATAACTCTGCAGGTTTGTGAATTACAGTGCCCCTGAGCTCCTTTCTTCAACTCGCTTTCTTTTGAGCTGGCCGCAACACCGCAGGATGGCTTCAGGCCCTAATCTGGTTCCGGCACGGCACGCTGAGCCTTTGGTTAATTCCTCTTCCTGGTGGGAAATGAGAGTTAAATTTGCCCGTCCAGACACCTCCAGCTAGTCTCTCATTGGTTCTCGCTATTCCTGTTCATCTTCCGCAGAAATTGCAAACTGGGCCAAACAGGAGGTTAAAGGGACTGACTCTCCAAGTCGGGAGGGTGTTAGTAAAGTGTCTGGAATGTTGCACCCGAGTACCAGGGGAGGAAAACTGAGACATATTTGAACACGTCTCCCGTTCACACGGTTGATCATACTCTGGGTTCCACATGCATGTTTTAGCTGAAGGAAGAATACCTTAAACCTGGAGAGTTGAGACCCGTGTAATGGGTACCATGCAATATGACTTCAAAGGGTCTTCATTTGCTCACCGAACTTCTCCAATCCTATCACTGCTGCGTTTATCCCCCTGTACAGACGCTTGATTCTCTTTTGGAGACATAGCAATCCATAGGTTTTAAGATACTTACTAGTCAGGTACATTCTTAGGCATTTTATATGGGGTGTTGAGTCCATTTCGTTGAGCAAGGAGTAGCTCTTGTCTATTCCATATTTGGCTTAAGGAACTTTATCTGTGCTCATTTCAATCTCTGGTTTTATGCAGCACCCCAACTCACCTTTCCCCTTAAGCAAGCATAAGTTGGTTTTCTAAATTTGAGACCCTGTTCTGTTTTGGAATTCAGTTCCTGTGTAGCCAAGTTTACATTCTGTGTATTAGTGATATCTTATGATGTTTCTTTTTCTGTGTGACTTATTTCAGTTAGAATCATCGTACCTGAATCCACTCATTATGCTGCTACGGGCCTGATGACATAGATTTCATTGTTGAGTGATACTGCATTGTACGTAAGTACCACAACTTCTTTATCCATTTTTCACTTTCTGTGATATTGAACTTCTATGGTAAATGAGGTTCTTGTAAACAGAGGCGTCCCAAACTTTGGGGTGGCTGTGTCTTTTTGATTTTAATTTCCCTAAGCTATAGGACCATAAGTGGAAGTGCCCTAGGCTCTGTTGCTTTGTTTTTTAGATGTTTCAGGAAACACCATACACTTCTCCCGAGTGGCTGCTGGTAATTTACATCCCTCCCATCAGCATAAAAAGGCTCCCAGTTCTCCATGGCCTGTCCTGCCTTTCTGGATTTTACACATTTTTCAGATGGCCTTTTTGACCGGGGGGAAGTGAGACTTCATTGTAGTGCAGATTTCCTTTGCAAGCTTGCTTGGTTGGCCAAAAAGGGCGTATGCGTTTTTTCCTGAATATATTCAGGAAAAAACGCATACGCCCTTTTTGGCCAAGTGCATCATTGTGGACGTTCTGCCTCTTTTCCTATGCTTTCAATGCAATTCCAGTCTACCTCCTGAAATCGGTTTCCTGCAATTCTGCCCCGTTTTCAAGTCCTCTTGGCAGCCTTACTTCAGTATATTTTTGGACGATAGCTGTCATTTATAACTCTGCAGGTTTGTGAATTACAGTGCCCCTGAGCTCCTTTCTTCAACTCGCTTTCTTGTGACCTGGCCGCAACACCGCAGGATGGCTTCAGGCCCTAATCTGGTTCCGGCACGGCACGCTGAGCCTTTGGTTAATTCCTCTTCCTGGTGGGAAATGAGAGTTAAATTTGCCCGTCCAGACACCTCCAGCTAGTCTCTCATTGGTTCTCGCTATTCCTGTTCATCTTCCACAGAAATTGCAAACTGGGCCAAACAGGAGGTTAAAGGGACTGACTCTCAAAGCCGGGAGGGTGTTAGTAAAGCGTCTGGAATGTTGCACCCGAGTACCAGGGTACGAAAACTGAGACATATTTGAACACGTTTCCCGATCACATGGTTGATCATACTCTAGGTTCCACATGCATGTTTTAGCTGAAGGTAGAATACCTTAAACCTGGGTAGTTGAAACCCGTGGAATGGGTACCATGCAATATGACTTCAAAGGGTCTTCATTTGCTCACCGAACCTCTCCAATCCTATCACTGCTGCGTTTATGCCCCTGTACACATGCTTGATTCTCTTTCGGAGACATAGCAATCCATAGGTTTTAAGATACTTACTAGTCAGGTACATTCTTAGGCGTTTAATATGCGGTGTTGAGTCCATTTCGTTGAGCAAGGAGTAGCTCTTGTCTATTCCATATTTGGCTTAAGGAACTTTATCTGTGCTCATTTCAATCTCTGGTTTTATGCAGCACCCCAACTCACCTTTCCCCTTAAGCAAGCATAAGTTGGTTTTCTAAATTTGAGACCCTGTTCTGTTCTGTAATTCAGTTCCTGTGTAGCCAAGTTTACATTCCGTGTATTACTGATATCTTATGATGTTTCTTTTTCTGTGTGACTTATTTCAGTTAGAATCATCATACCTGAATCCACTCATTGTGCTGCTAAGGGCCTGATGACATAGATTTCATTGCTGAGTGATATTGCTTTGTAAGTAAATACCACAACTTCTTTATCCATTTTTCACTTTCTGCGATGTTGAACTTGTACTGTAAACGAGGTTCTTGTAAACAGAGGCGTCCCAAACTTTGGGGTGGCTGTGTCTTTTTGATTTTAATTTCCCTAAGCTATAGGACCATAAGTGGAAGTGCCCTAGGCTCTGTTGCTTTGTTTTTTAGATGTTTCAGGAAACACCATACACTTCTCCCGAGTGGCTGTTGGCAATTTACATCCCGCCCATCAGCATAACAAGGCTCCCAGTTCTCCATGGCCTGTCCTGCCTTTCTGGATTTTACACTTTTTTCAGATGGCCCTTTTGACCGGGGGGAAGTGAGACTTCATTGTAGTGCAGATTTCCTTTGCAAGCTTGCTTGGTTGGCCAAAAAGGGCGTATGCGTTTTTTCCTGAATATATTCAGGAAAAAACGCATACGCCCTTTTTGGCCAAGTGCATCATTGTGGACGTTCTGCCTCTTTTCCTATGCTTTCAATGCAATTCCAGTCTACCTCCTGAAATCGGTTTCCTGCAATTCTGCCCTGCTTTCAAGTCCTCTTGGCAGCCTTACTTCAGTATATTTTTGGACGATAGCTGTCATTTATAACTCTGCAGGTTTGTGAATTACAGTGCCCCTGAGCTCCTTTCTTCAACTCACTTTCTTTTGAGCTGGCCGCAACACCGCAGGATGGCTTCAGGCCCTAATCTGGTTCCGGCACGGCAAGCTGAGCCTTTGGTTAATTCCTCTTCCTGGTGGGAAATGAGAGTTAAATTTGCCCGTCCAGACACCTCCAGCTAGTCTCTCATTGGTTCTCGCTATTCCTGTTCATCTTCCACAGAAATTGCAAACTGGGCCAAACAGGAGGTTAAA
The DNA here is from genome assembly GCF_039906515.1 of Pseudorca crassidens. Taxonomy (NCBI): domain Eukaryota; kingdom Metazoa; phylum Chordata; class Mammalia; order Artiodactyla; family Delphinidae; genus Pseudorca; species Pseudorca crassidens. The sequence continues at coordinate 979,388 of NW_027136329.1, read as the reverse complement.
GGGACTGACTCTCCAAGTCGGGAGGGTGTTAGTAAAGCGTCTGGAATGTTGCACCCGAGTACCAGGGTACGAAAACTGAGACATATTTGAACACGTTTCCCGATCACATGGTTGATCATACTCTAGTTTCCACATGCATGTTTTAGCTGAAGGTAGAATACCTTAAACCTGGGTAGTTGAAACCCGTGGAATGGGTACCATGCAATATGACTTCAAAGGGTCTTCATTTGCTCACTGAACCTCTCCAATCCTATCACTGCTGCGTTTATGCCCCTGTACACATGCTTGATTCTCTTTCGGAGACATAGCAATCCATAGGTTTTAAGATACTTACTAGTCAGGTACATTCTTAGGCGTTTAATATGCGGTGTTGAGTCCATTTCGTTGAGCAAGGAGTAGCTCTTATCTATTCCATATTTGGCTTAAGGAACTTTATCTGTGCTCATTTCAATCTCTGGTTTTATGCAGCACCCCAACTCACCTTTCCCCTTAAGCAAGCATAAGTTGGTTTTCTAAATTTGAGACCCTGTTCTGTTCTGTAATTCAGTTCCTGTGTAGCCAAGTTTACATTCCGTGTATTACTGATATCTTATGATGTTTCTTTTTCTGTGTGACTTATTTCAGTTAGAATCATCATACCTGAATCCACTCATTGTGCTGCTAATGGCCTGATGACATAGATTTCATTGCTGAGTGATATTGCTTTGTAAGTAAATACCACAACTTCTTTATCCATTTTTCACTTTCTGCGATGTTGAACTTGTACTGTAAACGAGGTTCTTGTAAACAGAGGCGTCCCAAACTTTGGGGTGGCTGTGTCTTTTTGATTTTAATTTCCCTAAGCTATAGGACCATAAGTGGAAGTGCCCTAGGCTCTGTTGCTTTGTTTTTTAGATGTTTCAGGAAACACCATACACTTCTCCCGAGTGTCTGTTGGCAATTTACATCCCGCCCATCAGCATAACAAGGCTCCCAGTTCTCCATGGCCTGTCCTGCCTTTCTGGATTTTACACTTTTTTCAGATGGCCCTTTTGACCGGGGGGAAGTGAGACTTCATTGTAGTGCAGATTTCCTTTGCAAGCTTGCTTGGTTGGCCAAAAAGGGCGTATGCGTTTTTTCCTGAATATATTCAGGAAAAAACGCATACGCCCTTTTTGGCCAAGTGCATCATTGTGGACGTTCTGCCTCTTTTCCTATGCTTTCAATGCAATTCCAGTCTACCTCCTGAAATCGGTTTCCTGCAATTCTGCCCCGCTTTCAAGTCCTCTTGGCAGCCTTACTTCAGTATATTTTTGGACGATAGCTGTCATTTATAACTCTGCAGGTTTGTGAATTACAGTGCCCCTGAGCTCCTTTCTTCAACTCGCTTTCTTGTGACCTGGCCGCAACACCGCAGGATGGCTTCAGGCCCTAATCTGGTTCCGGCACGGCACGCTGAGCCTTTGGTTAATTCCTCTTCCTGGTGGGAAATGAGAGTTAAATTTGCCCGTCCAGACACCTCCAGCTAGTCTCTCATTGGTTCTCGCTATTCCTGTTCATCTTCCGCAGAAATTGCAAACTGGGCCAAACAGGAGGTTAAAGGGACTGACTCTCCAAGTTGGGAGGGTGTTAGTAAAGCGTCTGGAAAGTTGCACCCGAGTACCAGGGTACGAAAACTGAGACATATTTGAACACGTTTCCCGATCACATGGTTGATCATACTCTAGTTTCCACATGCATGTTTTCGCTGAAGGTAGAATACCTTAAACCTGGGTAGTTGAAACCCGTGGAATGGGTACTATGTAATATGACTTCAAAGGGTCTTCATTTGCTCACCGAACTTCTCCAATCCTATCACTGCTGCGTTTATCCCCCTGTACAGATGCTTGATTTTCTTTTGGAGACATAGCAATCCATAGGTTTTAAGATACTTACTAATCAGGTACATTCTTAGGCGTTTAATATGGGGTGTTGAGTCCATTTCGTTGAGGAAGGAGTAGCTCTTGTCTATTCCATATTTGGCTTAAGGAACTTTATCTGTGCTCATTTCAATCTCTGGTTTTATGCAGCACCCCAACTCACCTTTCCCCTTAAGCAAGCATAAGTTGGTTTTCTAAATTTGAGACCCTGTTCTGTTTTGGAATTCAGTTCCTGTGTAGCCAACTTTACATTCTGTGTATTAGTGATATCTTATGATGTTTCTTTTTCTGTGTGACTTATTTCAGTTAGAATCATCGTACCTGAATCCACTCATTATGCTGCTACGGGCCTGATGACATAGATTTCATTGTTGAGTGATACTGCATTGTACGTAAGTACCACAACTTCTTTATCCATTTTTCACTTTCTGTGATATTGAACTTGTACGGTAAATGAGGTTCTTGTAAACAGAGGCGTCCCAAACTTTGGGGTGGCTGTGTCTTTTTGATTTTAATTTCCCTAAGCTATAGGACCATAAGTGGAAGTGCCCTAGGCTCTGTTGCTTTGTTTTTTAGATGTTTCAGGAAACACCATACACTTCTCCCGAGTGGCTGTTGGCAATTTACATCCCTCCCATCAGCATAAAAAGGCTCCCAGTTCTCCATGGCCTGTCCTGCCTTTCTGGATTTTACACTTTTTTCAGATGGCCCTTTTGACCGGGGGGAAGTGAGACTTCATTGTAGTGCAGATTTCCTTTGCAAGCTTGCTTGGTTGGCCAAAAAGGGCGTATGCGTTTTTTCCTGAATATATTCAGGAAAAAACGCATACGCCCTTTTTGGCCAAGTGCATCATTGTGGACGTTCTGCCTCTTTTCCTATGCTTTCAATGCAATTCCAGTCTACCTCCTGAAATCGGTTTCCTGCAATTCTGCCCCGCTTTCAAGTCCTCTTGGCAGCCTTACTTCAGTATATTTTTGGACGATAGCTGTCATTTATAACTCTGCAGGTTTGTGAATTACAGTGCCCCTGAGCTCCTTTCTTCAACTCGCTTTCTTTTGAGCTGGCCGCAGCACCGCAAGATGGCTTCAGGCCTTAATCTGGTTCCGGCACGGCACGCTGAGCCTTTGGTTAATTCCTCTTCCTGGTGGGAAATGAGAGTTAAATTTGCCCGTCCAGACACCTCCAGCTAGTCTCTCATTGGTTCTCGCTATTCCTGTTCATCTTCCGCAGAAATTGCAAACTGGGCCAAACAGGAGGTTAAAGGGACTGACTCTCCAAGTCGGGAGGGTGTTAGTAAAGCGTCTGGAATGTTGCACCCGAGTACCAGGGTACGAAAACTGAGACATATTTGAACACGTCTCCCGTTCACACGGTTGATCATACTCTGGGTCCCACATGCATGTTTTAGCTGAAGGAAGAATACCTTAAACCTGGAGAGTTGAAACCCGTGGAATGGGTACCATGCAATATGACTTCAAAGGGTCTTCATTTGCTCACCGAAACTCTCCAATCCTATCACTGCTGCGTTTATGCCCCTGTACACATGCTTGATTCTCTTTCGGAGACATAGCAATCCATAGGTTTTAAGATACTGACTAGTCAGGTACATTCTTAGGCGTTTAATATGCGGTGTTGAGTCCATTTCGTTGAGCAAGGAGTAGCTCTTGTCTATTCCATATTTGGCTTAAGGAACTTTATCTGTGCTCATTTCAATCTCTGGTTTTATGCAGCACCCCAACTCACCTTTCCCCTTAAGCAAGCATAAGTTGGTTTTCTAAATTTGAGACCCTGTTCTGTTCTGTAATTCAGTTCCTGTGTAGCCAAGTTTACATTCCGTGTATTACTGATATCTTATGATGTTTCTTTTTCTGTGTGACTTATTTCAGTTAGAATCATCATACCTGAATCCACTCATTGTGCTGCTAAGGGCCTGATGACATAGATTTCATTGCTGAGTGATATTGCTTTGTAAGTAAATACCACAACTTCTTTATCCATTTTTCACTTTCTGCGATGTTGAACTTGTACTGTAAACGAGGTTCTTGTAAACAGAGGCGTCCCAAACTTTGGGGTGGCTGTGTCTTTTTGATTTTAATTTCCCTAAGCTATAGGACCATAAGTGGAAGTGCCCTAGGCTCTGTTGCTTTGTTTTTTAGATGTTTCAGGAAACACCATACACTTCTCCCGAGTGGCTGTTGGCAATTTACATCCCGCCCATCAGCATAACAAGGCTCCCAGTTCTCCATGGCCTGTCCTGCCTTTCTGGATTTTACACTTTTTTCAGATGGCCCTTTTGACCGGGGGGAAGTGAGACTTCATTGTAGTGCAGATTTCCTTTGCAAGCTTGCTTGGTTGGCCAAAAAGGGCGTATGCGTTTTTTCCTGAATATATTCAGGAAAAAACGCATACGCCCTTTTTGGCCAAGTGCATCATTGTGGACGTTCTGCCTCTTTTCCTATGCTTTCAATGCAATTCCAGTCTACCTCCTGAAATCGGTTTCCTGCAATTCTGCCCCGCTTTCAAGTCCTCTTGGCAGCCTTACTTCAGTATATTTTTGGACGATAGCTGTCATTTATAACTCTGCAGGTTTTTGAATTACAGTGCCCCTGAGCTCCTTTCTTCAACTCACTTTCTTTTGAGCTGGCCGCAACACCGCAGGATGGCTTCAGGCCCTAATCTGGTTCCGGCACGGCAAGCTGAGCCTTTGGTTAATTCCTCTTCCTGGTGGGAAATGAGAGTTAAATTTGCCCGTCCAGACACCTCCAGCTAGTCTCTCATTGGTTCTCGCTATTCCTGTTCATCTTCCACAGAAATTGCAAACTGGGCCAAACAGGAGGTTAAAGGGACTGACTCTCCAAGTCGGGAGGGTGTTAGTAAAGCGTCTGGAATGTTGCACCCGAGTACCAGGGCACGAAAACTGAGACATATTTGAACACGTTTCCCGATCACATGGTTGATCATACTCTAGTTTCCACATGCATGTTTTAGCTGAAGGTAGAATACCTTAAACCTGGGTAGTTGAAACCCGTGGAATGGGTACCATGCAATATGACTTCAAAGGGTCTTCATTTGCTCACTGAACCTCTCCAATCCTATCACTGCTGCGTTTATGCCCCTGTACACATGCTTGATTCTCTTTTGGAGACATAGCAATCCATAGGTTTTAAGATACTTACTAGTCAGGTACATTCTTAGGCGTTTAATATGCGGTGTTGAGTCCATTTCGTTGAGCAAGGAGTAGCTCTTATCTATTCCATATTTGGCTTAAGGAACTTTATCTGTGCTCATTTCAATCTCTGGTTTTATGCAGCACCCCAACTCACCTTTCCCCTTAAGCAAGCATAAGTTGGTTTTCTAAATTTGAGACCCTGTTCTGTTCTGTAATTCAGTTCCTGTGTAGCCAAGTTTACATTCCGTGTATTACTGATATCTTATGATGTTTCTTTTTCTGTGTGACTTATTTCAGTTAGAATCATCATACCTGAATCCACTCATTGTGCTGCTAAGGGCCTGATGACATAGATTTCATTGCTGAGTGATATTGCTTTGTAAGTAAATACCACAACTTCTTTATCCATTTTTCACTTTCTGCGATGTTGAACTTGTACTGTAAACGAGGTTCTTGTAAACAGAGGCGTCCCAAACTTTGGGGTGGCTGTGTCTTTTTGATTTTAATTTCCCTAAGCTATAGGACCATAAGTGGAAGTGCCCTAGGCTCTGTTGCTTTGTTTTTTAGATGTTTCAGGAAACACCATACACTTCTCCCGAGTGTCTGTTGGCAATTTACATCCCGCCCATCAGCATAACAAGGCTCCCAGTTCTCCATGGCCTGTCCTGCCTTTCTGGATTTTACACTTTTTTCAGATGGCCCTTTTGACCGGGGGGAAGTGAGACTTCATTGTAGTGCAGATTTCCTTTGCAAGCTTGCTTGGTTAGCCAAAACGGGCGTATGCGTTTCTTCCTGAATATATTCAGGAAGAAACGCATACGCCCTTTATGGCCAAGTGCATCATTGTGGACGTTCTGCCTCTTTTCCTATGCTTTCAATGCAATTCCAATCAACCTCCTGAAATCGGTTTCCTGCAATTCTGCCCCGCTTTCAAGTCCTCTTGGCAGCCTTACTTCAGTATATTTTTGGACGATAGCTGTCATTGATAACTCTGCAGGTTTGTGAATTACAGTGCCCCTGAGCTCCTTTCTTCAACTCGCTTTCTTTTGAGCTGGCCGCAACACCGCCGGATGGCTTAAGGCCCTAATCTGGTTCCAGCACGGCACGCTGAGCCTTTGGTTAATTCCTCTTCCTGGTGGGAAATGAGAGTTAAATTTGCCCGTCCAGACACCTCCAGCTAGTCTCTCATTGGTTCTCGCTATTCCTGTTCATCTTCCACAGAAATTGCAAACTGGGCCAAACAGGAGGTTAAAGGGACTGACTCTCCAAGTCGGGAGGGTGTTAGTAAAGCATCTGGAATGTTGCACCCGAGTACCAGGGGAGGAAAACTGAGACATATTTGAACACGTCTCCCGTTCACACGGTTGATCATACTCTGGGTTCCACATGCATGTTTTAGCTGAAGGAAGAATACCTTAAACCTGGAGAGTTGAGACCCGTGTAATGGGTACCATGCAATATGACTTCAAAGGGTCTTCATTTGCTCACCGAACTTCTCCAATCCTATCACTGCTGCGTTTATCCCCCTGTACAGACGCTTGATTCTCTTTTGGAGACATAGCAATCCATAGGTTTTAAGATACTTACTAGTCAGGTACATTCTTAGGCATTTAATATGGGGTGTTGAGTCCATTTCGTTGAGCAAGGAGTAGCTCTTGTCTATTCCATATTTGGCTTAAGGAACTTTATCTGTGCTCATTTCAATCTCTGGTTTTATGCAGCACCCCAACTCACCTTTCCCCTTAAGCAAGCATAAGTTGGTTTTCTAAATTTGAGACCCTGTTCTGTTTTGGAATTCAGTTCCTGTGTAGCCAAGTTTACATTCTGTGTATTAGTGATATCTTATGATGTTTCTTTTTCTGTGTGACTTATTTCAGTTAGAATCATCGTACCTGAATCCACTCATTATGCTGCTACGGGCCTGATGACATAGATTTCATTGTTGAGTGATACTGCATTGTACGTAAGTACCACAACTTCTTTATCCATTTTTCACTTTCTGTGATATTGAACTTGTACGGTAAATGAGGTTCTTGTAAACAGAGGCGTCCCAAACTTTGGGGTGGCTGTGTCTTTTTGATTTTAATTTCCCTAAGCTATAGGACCATAAGTGGAAGTGCCCTAGGCTCTGTTGCTTTGTTTTTTAGATGTTTCAGGAAACACCATACACTTCTCCCGAGTGGCTGTTGGCAATTTACATCCCGCCCATCAGCATAACAAGGCTCCCAGTTCTCCATGGCCTGTCCTGCCTTTCTGGATTTTACACTTTTTTCAGATGGCCCTTTTGACCGGGGGGAAGTGAGACTTCATTGTAGTGCAGATTTCCTTTGCAAGCTTGCTTGGTTGGCCAAAAAGGGCGTATGCGTTTTTTCCTGAATATATTCAGGAAAAAACGCATACGCCCTTTTTGGCCAAGTGCATCATTGTGGACGTTCTGCCTCTTTTCCTATGCTTTCAATGCAATTCCAGTCTACCTCCTGAAATCGGTTTCCTGCAATTCTGCCCCGCTTTCAAGTCCTCTTGGCAGCCTTACTTCAGTATATCTTTGGACGATAGCTGTCATTTATAACTCTGCAGGTTTGTGAATTACAGTGCCCCTGAGCTCCTTTCTTCAACTCGCTTTCTTTTGAGCTGGCCGCAACACCGCAGGATGGCTTCAGGCCCTAATCTGGTTCCGGCACGGCACGCTGAGCCTTTGGTTAATTCCTCTTCCTGGTGGGAAATGAGAGTTAAATTTACCCGTCCAGACACCTCCAGCTAGTCTCTCATTGGTTCTCGCTATTCCTGTTCATCTTCCGCAGAAATTGCAAACTGGGCCAAACAGGAGGTTAAAGGGACTGACTCTCCAAGTCGGGAGGGTGTTAGTAAAGCGTCTGGAATGTTGCACCCGAGTACCAGGGTACGAAAACTGAGACATATTTGAACACGTTTCCCGATCACATGGTTGATCGTACTCTAGGTTCCACATGCATGTTTTAGCTGAAGGAAGAATACCTTAAACCTGGGTAGTTGAAACCCGTGGAATGGGTACCATGCAATATGACTTCAAAGGGTCTTCATTTGCTCACCGAACCTCTCCAATCCTATCACTGCTGCGTTTATGCCCCTGTACACATGCTTGATTCTCTTTCGGAGACATAGCAATCCATAGGTTTTAAGATACTTACTAGTCAGGTACATTCTTAGGCGTTTAATATGCGGTGTTGAGTCCATTTCGTTGAGCAAGGAGTAGCTCTTGTCTATTCCATATTTGGCTTAAGGAACTTTATCTGTGCTCATTTCAATCTCTGGTTTTATGCAGCACCCCAACTCACCTTTACCCTTAAGCAAGCATAAGTTGGTTTTCTAAATTTGAGACCCTGTTCTGTTCTGTAATTCAGTTCCTGTGTAGCCAAGTTTACATTCCGTGTATTACTGATATCTTATGATGTTTCTTTTTCTGTGTGACTTATATCAGTTAGAATCATCATACCTGAATCCACTCATTGTGCTGCTAAGGGCCTGATGACATAGATTTCATTGCTGAGTGATATTGCTTTGTAAGTAAATACCACAACTTCTTTATCCATTTTTCACTTTCTGCGATGTTGAACTTGTACTGTAAACGAGGTTCTTGTAAACAGAGGCGTCCCAAACTTTGGGGTGGCTGTGTCTTTTTGATTTTAATTTCCCTAAGCTATAGGACCATAAGTGGAAGTGCCCTAGGCTCTGTTGCTTTGTTTTTTAGATGTTTCAGGAAACACCATACACTTCTCCCGAGTGGCTGTTGGCAATTTACATGCCGCCCATCAGCATAACAAGGCTCCCAGTTCTCCATGGCCTGTCCTGCCTTTCTGGATTTTACACTTTTTTCAGATGGCCCTTTTGACCGGGGGGAAGTGAGACTTCATTGTAGTGCAGATTTCCTTTGCAAGCTTGCTTGGTTGGCCAAAAAGGGCGTATGCGTTTTTTCCTGAATATATTCAGGAAAAAACGCATACGCCCTTTTTGGCCAAGTGCATCATTGTGGACGTTCTGCCTCTTTTCCTATGCTTTCAATGCAATTCCAGTCTACCTCCTGAAATCGGTTTCCTGCAATTCTGCCCCGCTTTCAAGTCCTCTTGGCAGCCTTACTTCAGTATATTTTTGGACGATAGCTGTCATTTATAACTCTGCAGGTTTGTGAATTACAGTGCCCCTGAGCTCCTTTCTTCAACTCGCTTTCTTTTCAGCTGGCCGCAACACCGCAGGATGGCTTCAGGCCCTAATCTGGTTCCGGCACGGCACGCTGAGCCTTTGGTTAATTCCTCTTCCTGGTGGGAAATGAGAGTTAAATTTGCCCGTCCAGACACCTCCAGCTAGTCTCTCATTGGTTCTCGCTATTCCTGTTCATCTTCTGCAGAAATTGCAAACTGGGCCAAACAGGAGGTTAAAGGGACTGACTCTCCAAGTCGGGAGGGTGTTAGTAAAGCATCTGGAATGTTGCACCCGAGTACCAGGGGAGGAAAACTGAGACATATTTGAACACGTCTCCCGTTCAAACGGTTGATCATACTCTGGGTTCCACATGCATGTTTTAGCTGAAGGAAGAATACCTTAAACCTGGAGAGTTGAGACCCGTGTAATGGGTACCATGCAATATGACTTCAAAGGGTCTTCATTTGCTCACCGAACCTCTCCAATCCTATCACTGCTGCGTTTATGCCCCTGTACACATGCTTGATTCTCTTTCGGAGACATAGCAATCCATAGGTTTTAAGATACTTACTAGTCAGGTACATTCTTAGGCGTTTAATATGCGGTGTTGAGTCCATTTCGTTGAGCAAGGAGTAGCTCTTGTCTATTCCATATTTGGCTTAAGGAACTTTATCTGTGCTCATTTCAATCTCTGGTTTTATGCAGCACCCCAACTCACCTTTCCCCTTAAGCAAGCATAAGTTGGTTTTCTAAATTTGAGACCCTGTTCTGTTTTGGAATTCAGTTCCTGTGTAGCCAAGTTTACATTCTGTGTATTAGTGATATCTTATGATGTTTCTTTTTCTGTGTGACTTATTTCAGTTAGAATCATCGTACCTGAATCCACTCATTATGCTGCTACGGGCCTGATGACATAGATTTCATTGTTGAGTGATACTGCATTGTACGTAAGTACCACAACTTCTTTATCCATTTTTCACTTTCTGTGATATTGAACTTGTACGGTAAATGAGGTTCTTGTAAACAGAGGCGTCCCAAACTTTGGGGTGGCTGTGTCTTTTTGATTTTAATTTCCCTAAGCTATAGGACCATAAGTGGAAGTGCCCTAGGCTCTGTTGCTTTGTTTTTTAGATGTTTCAGGAAACACCATACACTTCTCCCGAGTGGCTGTTGGCAATTTACATCCCGCCCATCAGCATAACAAGGCTCCCAGTTCTCCATGGCCTGCCCTGCCTTTCTGGATTTTACACTTTTTTCAGATGGCCCTTTTGACCGGGGGGAAGTGAGACTTCATTGTAGTGCAGATTTCCTTTGCAAGCTTGCTTGGTTGGCCAAAAAGGGCGTATGCGTTTTTTCCTGAATATATTCAGGAAAAAACGCATACGCCCTTTTTGGCCAAGTGCATCATTGTGGACGTTCTGCCTCTTTTCCTATGCTTTCAATGCAATTCCAGTCTACCTCCTGAAATCGGTTTCCTGCAATTCTGCCCCGCTTTCAAGTCCTCTTGGCAGCCTTACTTCAGTATATTTTTGGACGATAGCTGTCATTTATAACTCTGCAGGTTTGTGAATTACAGTGCCCCTGAGCTCCTTTCTTCAACTCGCTTTCTTGTGACCTGGCCGCAACACCGCAGGATGGCTTCAGGCCCTAATCTGGTTCCGGCACGGCAAGCTGAGCCTTTGGTTAATTCCTCTTCCTGGTGGGAAATGAGAGTTAAATTTGCCCGTCCAGACACCTCCAGCTAGTCTCTCATTGGTTCTCGCTATTCCTGTTCATCTTCCACAGAAATTGCAAACTGGGCCAAACAGGAGGTTAAAGGGGCTGACTCTCCAAGTCGGGAGGGTGTTAGTAAAGCGTCTGGAATGTTGCACCCGAGTACCAGGGTACGAAAACTGAGACATATTTGAACACGTTTCCCGATCACATGGTTGATCATACTCTAGTTTCCACATGCATGTTTTAGCTGAAGGTAGAATACCTTAAACCTGGGTAGTTGAAACCCGTGGAATGGGTACCATGCAATATGACTTCAAAGGGTCTTCATTTGCTCACCGAACCTCTCCAATCCTATCACTGCTGCGTTTATGCCCCTGTACACATGCTTGATTCTCTTTCGGAGACATAGCAATCCATAGGTTTTAAGATACTTACTAGTCAGGTACATTCTTAGGCGTTTAATATGCGGTGTTGAGTCCATTTCATTGAGCAAGGAGTAGCTCTTGTCTATTCCATATTTGGCTTAAGGAACTTTATCTGTGCTCATTTCAATCTCTGGTTTTATGCAGCACCCCAACTCACCTTTACCCTTAAGCAAGCATAAGTTGGTTTTCTAAATTTGAGACCCTGTTCTGTTCTGTAATTCAGTTCCTGTGTAGCCAAGTTTACATTCCGTGTATTACTGATATCTTATGATGTTTCTTTTTCTGTGTGACTTATATCAGTTAGAATCATCATACCTGAATCCACTCATTGTGCTGCTAAGGGCCTGATGACATAGATTTCATTGCTGAGTGATATTGCTTTGTAAGTAAATACCACAACTTCTTTATCCATTTTTCACTTTCTGCGATGTTGAACTTGTACTGTAAACCAGGTTCTTGTAAACAGAGGCGTCCCAAACTTTGGGGTGGCTGTGTCTTTTTGATTTTAATTTCCCTAAGCTATAGGACCATAAGTGGAAGTGCCCTAGGCTCTGTTGCTTTGTTTTTTAGATGTTTCAGGAAACACCATACACTTCTCCCGAGTGGCTGTTGGCAATTTACATGCCGCCCATCAGCATAACAAGGCTCCCAGTTCTCCATGGCCTGTCCTGCCTTTCTGGATTTTACACTTTTTTCAGATGGCCCTTTTGACCGGGGGGAAGTGAGACTTCATTGTAGTGCAGATTTCCTTTGCAAGCTTGCTTGGTTGGCCAAAAAGGGCGTATGCGTTTTTTCCTGAATATATTCAGGAAAAAACGCATACGCCCTTTTTGGCCAAGTGCATCATTGTGGACGTTCTGCCTCTTTTCCTATGCTTTCAATGCAATTCCAGTCTACCTCCTGAAATCGGTTTCCTGCAATTCTGCCCCGCTTTCAAGTCCTCTTGGCAGCCTTACTTCAGTATATTTTTGGACGATAGCTGTCATTTATAACTCTGCAGGTTTGTGAATTACAGTGCCCCTGAGCTCCTTTCTTCAACTCGCTTTCTTTTCAGCTGGCCGCAACACCGCAGGATGGCTTCAGGCCCTAATCTGGTTCCGGCACGGCACGCTGAGCCTTTGGTTAATTCCTCTTCCTGGTGGGAAATGAGAGTTAAATTTGCCCGTCCAGACACCTCCAGCTAGTCTCTCATTGGTTCTCGCTATTCCTGTTCATCTTCTGCAGAAATTGCAAACTGGGCCAAACAGGAGGTTAAAGGGACTGACTCTCCAAGTCGGGAGGGTGTTAGTAAAGCATCTGGAATGTTGCACCCGAGTACCAGGGGAGGAAAACTGAGACATATTTGAACACGTCTCCCGTTCAAACGGTTGATCATACTCTGGGTTCCACATGCATGTTTTAGCTGAAGGAAGAATACCTTAAACCTGGAGAGTTGAGACCCGTGTAATGGGTACCATGCAATATGACTTCAAAGGGTCTTCATTTGCTCACCGAACCTCTCCAATCCTATCACTGCTGCGTTTATCCCCCTGTACACATGCTTGATTCTCTTTCGGAGACATAGCAATCCATAGGTTTTAAGATACTTACTAGTCAGGTACATTCTTAGGCGTTTAATATGCGGTGTTGAGTCCATTTCGTTGAGCAAGGAGTAGCTCTTGTCTATTCCATATTTGGCTTAAGGAACTTTATCTGTGCTCATTTCAATCTCTGGTTTTATGCAGCACCCCAACTCACCTTTCCCCTTAAGCAAGCATAAGTTGGTTTTCTAAATTTGAGACCCTGTTCTGTTTTGGAATTCAGTTCCTGTGTAGCCAAGTTTACATTCTGTGTATTAGTGATATCTTATGATGTTTCTTTTTCTGTGTGACTTATTTCAGTTAGAATCATCGTACCTGAATCCACTCATTATGCTGCTACGGGCCTGATGACATAGATTTCATTGTTGAGTGATACTGCATTGTACGTAAGTACCACAACTTCTTTATCCATTTTTCACTTTCTGTGATATTGAACTTGTACGGTAAATGAGGTTCTTGTAAACAGAGGCGTCCCAAACTTTGGGGTGGCTGTGTCTTTTTGATTTTAATTTCCCTAAGCTATAGGACCATAAGTGGAAGTGCCCTAGGCTCTGTTGCTTTGTTTTTTAGATGTTTCAGGAAACACCATACACTTCTCCCGAGTGGCTGTTGGCAATTTACATCCCGCCCATCAGCATAACAAGGCTCCCAGTTCTCCATGGCCTGCCCTGCCTTTCTGGATTTTACACTTTTTTCAGATGGCCCTTTTGACCGGGGGGAAGTGAGACTTCATTGTAGTGCAGATTTCCTTTGCAAGCTTGCTTGGTTGGCCAAAAAGGGCGTATGCGTTTTTTCCTGAATATATTCAGGAAAAAACGCATACGCCCTTTTTGGCCAAGTGCATCATTGTGGACGTTCTGCCTCTTTTCCTATGCTTTCAATGCAATTCCAGTCTACCTCCTGAAATCGGTTTCCTGCAATTCTGCCCCGCTTTCAAGTCCTCTTGGCAGCCTTACTTCAGTATATTTTTGGACGATAGCTGTCATTTATAACTCTGCAGGTTTGTGAATTACAGTGCCCCTGAGCTCCTTTCTTCAACTCGCTTTCTTGTGACCTGGCCGCAACACCGCAGGATGGCTTCATGCCCTAATCTGGTTCCTGCACGGCACGCTGAGCCTTTGGTTAATTCCTCTTCCTGGTGGGAAATGAGAGTTAAATTTGCCCGTCCAGACACCTCCAGCTAGTCTCTCATTGGTTCTCGCTATTCCTGTTCATCTTCCGCAGAAATTGCAAACTGGGCCAAACAGGAGGTTAAAGGGACTGACTCTCCAAGTCGGGAGGGTGTTAGTAAAGCGTCTGGAATGTTGCACCCGAGTACCAGGGTACGAAAACTGAGACATATTTGAACACGTTTCCCGATCACATGGTTGATCATACTCTAGGTTCCACATGCATGTTTTAGCTGAAGGAAGAATACCTTAAACCTGGGTAGTTGAAACCCGTGGAATGGGTACTATGCAATATGACTTCAAAGGGTCTTCATTTGCTCACCGAACCTCTCCAATCCTATCACTGCTGCGTTTATGCCCCTGTACACATGCTTGATTCTCTTTCGGAGACATAGCAATCCATAGGTTTTAAGATACTTACTAGTCAGGTACATTCTTAGGCGTTTAATATGCGGTGTTGAGTCCATTTCGTTGAGCAAGGAGTAGCTCTTGTCTATTCCATATTTGGCTTAAGGAACTTTACCTGTGCTCATTTCAATCTCTGGTTTTATGCAGCACCCCAACTCACCTTTACCCTTAAGCAAGCATAAGTTGGTTTTCTAAATTTGAGACCCTGTTCTGTTCTGTAATTCAGTTCCTGTGTAGCCAAGTTTACATTCCGTGTATTACTTATATCTTATGATGTTTCTTTTTCTGTGTGACTTATATCAGTTAGAATCATCATACCTAAATCCACTCATCGTGCTGCTAAGGGCCTGATGACATAGATTCCATTGTTGAGTGATATTGCTTTGTAAGTAAATACCACAACTTCTTTATCCATTTTTCACTTTCTGCGATGTTGAACTTGTACTGTAAACGAGGTTCTTGTAAACAGAGGCGTCCCAAACTTTGGGGTGGCTGTGTCTTTTTGATTTTAATTTCCCTAAGCTATAGGACCATAAGTGGAAGTGCCCTAGGCTCTGTTGCTTTGTTTTTTAGATGTTTCAGGAAACACCATACACTTCTCCCGAGTGTCTGTTGGCAATTTACATCCCGCCCATCAGCATAACAAGGCTCCCAGTTCTCCATGGCCTGTCCTGCCTTTCTGGATTTTACACTTTTTTCAGATGGCCCTTTTGACCGGGGGGAAGTGAGACTTCATTGTAGTGCAGATTTCCTTTGCAAGCTTGCTTGGTTGGCCAAAAAGGGCGTATGCGTTTTTTCCTGAATATATTCAGGAAAAAACGCATATGCCCTTTTTGGCCAAGTGCATCATTGTGGACGTTCTGCCTCTTTTCCTATGCTTTCAATGCAATTCCAGTCTACCTCCTGAAATCGGTTTCCTGCAATTCTGCCCCGCTTTCAAGTCCTCTTGGCAGCCTTACTTCAGTATATTTTTGGACGATAGCTGTCATTTATAACTCTGCAGGTTTGTGAATTACAGTGCCCCTGAGCTCCTTTCTTCAACTCGCTTTCTTGTGACCTGGCCGCAACACCGCAGGATGGCTTCAGGCCCTAATCTGGTTCCGGCACGGCAAGCTGAGCCTTTGGTTAATTCCTCTTCCTGGTGGGAAATGAGAGTTAAATTTGCCCGTCCAGACACCTCCAGCTAGTCTCTCATTGGTTCTCGCTATTCCTGTTCATCTTCCACAGAAATTGCAAACTGGGCCAAACAGGAGGTTAAAGGGGCTGACTCTCCAAGTCGGGAGGGTGTTAGTAAAGCGTCTGGAATGTTGCACCCGAGTACCAGGGTACGAAAACTGAGACATATTTGAACACGTTTCCCGATCACATGGTTGATCATACTCTAGTTTCCACATGCATGTTTTAGCTGAAGGTAGAATACCTTAAACCTGGGTAGTTGAAACCCGTGGAATGGGTACCATGCAATATGACTTCAAAGGGTCTTCATTTGCTCACCGAACCTCTCCAATCCTATCACTGCTGCGTTTATGCCCCTGTACACATGCTTGATTCTCTTTCGGAGACATAGCAATCCATAGGTTTTAAGATACTTACTAGTCAGGTACATTCTTAGGTGTTTAATATGCGGTGTTGAGTCCATTTCATTGAGCAAGGAGTAGCTCTTGTCTATTCCATATTTGGCTTAAGGAACTTTATCTGTGCTCATTTCAATCTCTGGTTTTATGCAGCACCCCAACTCACCTTTACCCTTAAGCAAGCATAAGTTGGTTTTCTAAATTTGAGACCCTGTTCTGTTCTGTAATTCAGTTCCTGTGTAGCCAAGTTTACATTCCGTATATTACTGATATCTTATGATGTTTCTTTTTCTGTGTGACTTATATCAGTTAGAATCATCATACCTGAATCCACTCATTGTGCTGCTAAGGGCCTGATGACATAGATTTCATTGCTGAGTGATATTGCTTTGTAAGTAAATACCACAACTTCTTTATCCATTTTTCACTTTCTGCGATGTTGAACTTGTACTGTAAACCAGGTTCTTGTAAACAGAGGCGTCCCAAACTTTGGGGTGGCTGTGTCTTTTTGATTTTAATTTCCCTAAGCTATAGGACCATAAGTGGAAGTGCCCTAGGCTCTGTTGCTTTGTTTTTTAGATGTTTCAGGAAACACCATACACTTCTCCCGAGTGGCTGTTGGCAATTTACATCCCGCCCATCAGCATAACAAGGCTCCCAGTTCTCCATGGCCTGTCCTGCCTTTCTGGATTTTACACTTTTTTCAGATGGCCCTTTTGACCGGGGGGAAGTGAGACTTCATTGTAGTGCAGATTTCCTTTGCAAGCTTGCTTGGTTGGCCAAAAAGGGCGTATGCGTTTTTTCCTGAATATATTCAGGAAAAAACGCATACGCCCTTTTTGGCCAAGTGCATCATTGTGGACGTTCTGCCTCTTTTCCTATGCTTTCAATGCAATTCCAGTCTACCTCCTGAAATCGGTTTCCTGCAATTCTGCCCCGCTTTCAAGTCCTCTTGGCAGCCTTACTTCAGTATATTTTTGGACGATAGCTGTCATTTATAACTCTGCAGGTTTGTGAATTACAGTGCCCCTGAGCTCCTTTCTTCAACTCGCTTTCTTTTGAGCTGGCCGCAACACAGCAGGATGGCTTCAGGCCCTAATCTGGTTCCGGCACGGCACGCTGAGCCTTTGGTTAATTCCTCTTCCTGGTGGGAAATGAGAGTTAAATTTGCCCGTCCAGACACCTCCAGCTAGTCTCTCATTGGTTCTCGCTATTCCTGTTCATCTTCTGCAGAAATTGCAAACTGGGCCAAACAGGAGGTTAAAGGGACTGACTCTCCAAGTCAGGAGGGTGTTAGTAAAGCATCTGGAATGTTGTACCCGAGTACCAGGGGAGGAAAACTGAGACATATTTGAACACGTCTCCCGTTCACACGGTTGATCATACTCTGGGTTCCACATGCATGTTTTAGCTGAAGGAAGAATACCTTAAACCTGGAGAGTTGAGACCCGTGTAATGGGTACCATGCAATATGACTTCAAAGGGTCTTCATTTGCTCACCGAACCTCTCCAATCCTATCACTGCTGCGTTTATGCCCCTGTACACACGCTTGATTCTCTTTCGGAGACATAGCAATCCATAGGTTTTAAGATACTTACTAGTCAGGTACATTATTAGGCGTTTAATATGCGGTGTTGAGTCCATTTCGTTGAGCAAGGAGTAGCTCTTGTCTATTCCATATTTGGCTTAAGGAACTTTATCTGTGCTCATTTCAATCTCTGGTTTTATGCAGCACCCCAACTCACCTTTACCCTTAAGCAAGCATAAGTTGGTTTTCTAAATTTGAGACCCTGTTCTGTTCTGTAATTCAGTTCCTGTGTAGCCAAGTTTACATTCCGTGTATTACTGATATCTTATGATGTTTCTTTTTCTGTGTGACTTATTTCAGTTAGAATCATCGTACCTGTATCAACTCATTGTGCTGCTAAGGGACTGATGACATAGATTTCATTGCTGAGTGATATTGCTTTGTAAGTAAATACCACAACTTCTTTATCCATTTTTCACTTTCTGCGATGTTGAACTTGTACTGTAAACGAGGTTCTTGTAAACAGAGGCGTCCCAAACTTTGGGGTGGCTGTGTCTTTTTGATTTTAATTTCCCTAAGCTATAGGACCATAAGTGGAAGTGCCCTAGGCTCTGTTGCTTTGTTTTTTACATGTTTCAGGAAACACCATACACTTCTCCCGAGTGTCTGTTGGCAATTTACATCCCGCCCATCAGCATAAGAAGGCTCCCAGTTCTCCATGGCCTGTCCTGCCTTTCTGGATTTTACACTTTTTTCAGATGGCCCTTTTGACCGGGGGGAAGTGAGACTTCATTGTAGTGCAGATTTCTTTGCAAGCTTGCTTGGTTGGCCAAAAAGGGCGTATGCGTTTTTTCCTGAATATATTCAGGAAAAAACGCATACGCCCTTTTTGGCCAAGTGCATCATTGTGGACGTTCTGCCTCTTTTCCTATGCTTTCAATGCAATTCCAGTCTACCTCCTGAAATCGGTTTCCTGCAATTCTGCCCCGCTTTCAAGTCCTCTTGGCAGCCTTACTTCAGTATATTTTTGGACGATAGCTGTCATTTATAACTCTGCAGGTTTGTGAATTACAGTGTCCCTGAGCTCCTTTCTTCAACTCGCTTTCTTTTGAGCTGGCCGCAACACCGCAGGATAGCTTCAGGCCCTAATCTGGTTCCGGCACGGCACGCTGAGCCTTTGGTTAATTCCTCTTCCTGGTGGGAAATGAGAGTTAAATTTGCCCGTCCAGACACCTCCAGCTAGTCTCTCATTGGTTCTCGCTATTCCTGTTCATCTTCCGCAGAAATTGCAAACTGGGCCAAACAGGAGGTTAAAGGGACTGACTCTCCAAGTCGGGAGGGTGTTGGTAAAGCGTCTGGAATGTTGCACCCGAGTACCAGGGTACGAAAAGTGAGACATATTTGAACACATCTCCTGATCACATGGTTGATCATACTCTAGGTTCCACATGCATGTTTTAGCTGAAGGAAGAATACCTTAAACCTGGGTAGTTGAAACCCGTGGAATGGGTACCATGCAATATGATTTCAAAGGGTCTTCATTTGCTCACCGAACCTCTCCAATCCTATCACTGCTGCGTTTATGCCCCTGTACACATGCTTGATTCTCTTTCGGAGACATAGCAATCCATAGGTTTTAAGATACTTACTAGTCAGGTACATTCTTAGGCGTTTAATATGCGGTGTTGAGTCCATTTCGTTGAGAAAGGAGTAGCTCTTGTCTATTCCATATTTGGCTTAAGGAACTTTATCTGTGCTCATTTCAATCTCTGGTTTTATGCAGCACCCCAACTCACCTTTACCCTTAAGCAAGCATAAGTTGGTTTTCTAAATTTGAGACCCTGTTCTGTTCTGTAATTCAGTTCCTGTGTAGCCAAGTTTACATTCCGTGTATTACTGATATCTTATGATGTTTCTTTTTCTGTGTGACTTATTTCAGTTAGAATCATCATACCTGAATCCACTCATTGTGCTGCTAAGGGCCTGATGACATAGATTTCATTGCTGAGTGATATTGCTTTGTAAGTAAATACCACAACTTCTTTATCCATTTTTCACTTTCTGCGATGTTGAACTTGTACTGTAAACGAGGTTCTTGTAAACAGAGGCGTCCCAAACTTTGGGGTGGCTGTGTCTTTTTGATTTTAATTTCCCTAAGCTATAGGACCATAAGTGGAAGTGCCCTAGGCTCTGTTGCTTTGTTTTTTAGATGTTTCAGGAAACACCATACACTTCTCCCGAGTGGCTGTTGGCAATTTACATCCCGCCCATCAGCATAACAAGGCTCCCAGTTCTCCATGGCCTGTCCTGCCTTTCTGGATTTTACACTTTTTTCAGATGGCCCTTTTGACCGGGGGGAAGTGAGACTTCATTGTAGTGCAGATTTCCTTTGCAAGCTTGCTTGGTTGGCCAAAAAGGGCGTATGCGTTTTTTCCTGAATATATTCAGGAAAAAACGCATACGCCCTTTTTGGCCAAGTGCATCATTGTGGACGTTCTGCCTCTTTTCCTATGCTTTCAATGCAATTCCAGTCTACCTCCTGAAATCGGTTTCCTGCAATTCTGCCCCGCTTTCAAGTCCTCTTGGCAGCCTTACTTCAGTATATTTTTGGACGATAGCTGTCATTTATAACTCTGCAGGTTTGTGAATTACAGTGCCCCTGAGCTCCTTTCTTCAACTCGCTTTCTTTTGAGCTGGCCGCAACACCGCAGGATGGCTTCAGGCCCTAATCTGGTTCCGGCACGGCACGCTGAGCCTTTGGTTAATTCCTCTTCCTGGTGGGAAATGAGAGTTAAATTTGCCCGTCCAGACACCTCCAGCTAGTCTCTCATTGGTTCTCGCTATTCCTGTTCATCTTCTGCAGAAATTGCAAACTGGGCCAAACAGGAGGTTAAAGGGACTGACTCTCCAAGTCGGGAGGGTGTTAGTAAAGCATCTGGAATGTTGCACCCGAGTACCAGGGGAGGAAAACTGAGACATATTTGAACACGTCTCCCGTTCAAACGGTTGATCATACTCTGGGTTCCACATGCATGTTTTAGCTGAAGGAAGAATACCTTAAACCTGGAGAGTTGAGACCCGTGTAATGGGTACCATGCAATATGACTTCAAAGGGTCTTCATTTGCTCACCGAACCTCTCCAATCCTATCACTGCTGCATTTATGCCCCTGTACACATGCTTGATTCTCTTTCGGAGACATAGCAATCCATAGGTTTTAAGATACTTACTAGTCAGGTACATTCTTAGGCGTTTAATATGGGGTGTTGAGTCCATTTCGTTGAGCAAGGAGTAGCTCTTGTCTATTCCATATTTGGCTTAAGGAACTTTATCTGTGCTCATTTCAATCTCTGGTTTTATGCAGCACCCCAACTCACCTTTCCCCTTAAGCAAGCATAAGTTGGTTTTCTAAATTTGAGACCCTGTTCTGTTTTGGAATTCAGTTCCTGTGTAGCCAAGTTTACATTCTGCATATTAGTGATATCTTATGATGTTTCTTTTTCTGTGTGACTTATTTCAGTTAGAATCATCGTACCTGAATCCACTCATTATGCTGCTACGGGCCTGATGACATAGATTTCATTGTTGAGTGATACTGCATTGTACGTAAGTACCACAACTTCTTTATCCATTTTTCACTTTCTGTGATATTGAACTTGTACGGTAAATGAGGTTCTTGTAAACAGAGGCGTCCCAAACTTTGGGGTGGCTGTGTCTTTTTGATTTTAATTTCCCTAAGCTATAGGACCATAAGTGGAAGTGCCCTAGGCTCTGTTGCTTTGTTTTTTAGATGTTTCAGGAAACACCATACACTTCTCCCGAGTGGCTGTTGGCAATTTACATCCCGCCCATCAGCATAACAAGGCTCCCAGTTCTCCATGGCCTGTCCTGCCTTTCTGGATTTTACACTTTTTTCAGATGGCCCTTTTGACCGGGGGGAAGTGAGACTTCATTGTAGTGCAGATTTCCTTTGCAAGCTTGCTTGGTTGGCCAAAAAGGGCGTATGCGTTTTTTCCTGAATATATTCAGGAAAAAATGCATACGCCCTTTTTGGCCAAGTGCATCATTGTGGACGTTCTGCCTCTTTTCCTATGCTTTCAATGCAATTCCAGTCTACCTCCTGAAATCGGTTTCCTGCAATTCTGCCCCGCTTTCAAGTCCTCTTGGCAGCCTTACTTCAGTATATTTTTGGACGATAGCTGTCATTTATAACTCTGCAGGTTTGTGAATTACAGTGCCCCTGAGCTCCTTTCTTCAACTCGCTTTCTGTTGAGCTGGCCGCAACACCGCAGGATGGCTTCAGGCCCTAATCTGGTTCCGGCACGGCACGCTGAGCCTTTGGTTAATTCCTCTTCCTGGTGGGAAATGAGAGTTAAATTTGCCCGTCCAGACACCTCCAGCTAGTCTCTCATTGGTTCTCGCTATTCCTGTTCATCTTCCGCAGAAATTGCAAACTGGGCCAAACAGGAGGTTAAAGGGACTGACTCTCCAAGTCGGGAGGGTGTTAGTAAAGCGTCTGGAATGTTGCACCCGAGTACCAGGGTACGAAAACTGAGACATATTTGAACACGTTTCCCGATCACATGGTTGATCATACTCTAGGTTCCACATGCATGTTTTAGCTGAAGGAAGAATACCTTAAACCTGGGTAGTTGAAACCCGTGGAATGGGTACTATGCAATATGACTTCAAAGGGTCTTCATTTGCTCACCGAACCTCTCCAATCCTATCACTGCTGCGTTTATGCCCCTGTACACATGCTTGATTCTCTTTCGGAGACATAGCAATCCATAGGTTTTAAGATACTTACTAGTCAGGTACATTCTTAGGCGTTTAATATGCGGTGTTGAGTCCATTTCGTTGAGCAAGGAGTAGCTCTTGTCTATTCCATATTTGGCTTAAGGAACTTTATCTGTGCTCATTTCAATCTCTGGTTTTATGCAGCACCCCAACTCACCTTTACCCTTAAGCAAGCATAAGTTGGTTTTCTAAATTTGAGACCCTGTTCTGTTCTGTAATTCAGTTCCTGTGTAGCCAAGTTTACATTCCGTGTATTACTGATATCTTATGATGTTTCTTTTTCTGTGTGACTTATTTCAGTTAGAATCATCATACCTGAATCCACTCATCGTGCTGCTAAGGGCCTGATGACATAGATTTCATTGCTGAGTGATATTGCTTTGTAAGTAAATACCACAACTTCTTTATCCATTTTTCACTTTCTGCGATGTTGAACTTGTACTGTAAACGAGGTTCTTGTAAACAGAGGCGTCCCCAACTTTGGGGTGGCTGTGTCTTTTTGATTTTAATTTCCCTAAGCTATAGGACCATAAGTGGAAGTGCCCTAGGCTCTGTTGCTTTGTTTTTTAGATGTTTCAGGAAACACCATACACTTCTCCCGAGTGTCTGTTGGCAATTTACATCCCGCCCATCAGCATAACAAGGCTCCCAGTTCTCCATGGCCTGTCCTGCCTTTCTGGATTTTACACTTTTTTCAAATGGCCCTTTTGACCGGGGGGAAGTGAGACTTCATTGTAGTGCAGATTTCCTTTGCAAGCTTGCTTGGTTGGCCAAAAAGGGCGTATGCGTTTTTTCCTGAATATATTCAGGAAAAAACGCATATGCCCTTTTTGGCCAAGTGCATCATTGTGGACGTTCTGCCTCTTTTCCTATGCTTTCAATGCAATTCCAGTCTACCTCCTGAAATCGGTTTCCTGCAATTCTGCCCCGCTTTCAAGTCCTCTTGGCAGCCTTACTTCAGTATATTTTTGGACGATAGCTGTCATTTATAACTCTGCAGGTTTGTGAATTACAGTGACCCTGAGCTCCTTTCTTCAACTCGCTTTCTTGTGACCTGGCCGCAACACCGCAGGATGGCTTCAGGCCCTAATCTGGTTCCGGCACGGCAAGCTGAGCCTTTGGTTAATTCCTCTTCCTGGTGGGAAATGAGAGTTAAATTTGCCCGTCCAGACACCTCCAGCTAGTCTCTCATTGGTTCTCGCTATTCCTGTTCATCTTCCACAGAAATTGCAAACTGGGCCAAACAGGAGGTTAAAGGGGCTGACTCTCCAAGTCGGGAGGGTGTTAGTAAAGCGTCTGGAATGTTGCACCCGAGAACCAGGGTACGAAACCTGAGACATATTTGAACACGTCTCCCGATCACATGGTTGATCATACTCTAGTTTCCACATGCATGTTTTAGCTGAAGGTAGAATACCTTAAACCTGGGTAGTTGAAACCCGTGGAATGGGTACCATGCAATATGACTTCAAAGGGTCTTCATTTGCTCACCGAACCTCTCCAATCCTATCACTGCTGCGTTTATGCCCCTGTACACATGCTTGATTCTCTTTCGGAGACATAGCAATCCATAGGTTTTAAGATACTTACTAGTCAGGTACATTCTTAGGCATTTAATATGGGGTGTTGAGTCCATTTCGTTGAGCAAGGAGTAGCTCTTATCTATTCCATATTTGGCTTAAGGAACTTTATCTATGCTCATTTCAATCTCTGGTTTTATGCAGCACCCCAACTCACCTTTCCCCTTAAGCAAGCATAAGTTGGTTTTCTAAATTTGAGACCCTGTTCTGTTTTGGAATTCAGTTCCTGTGTAGCCAAGTTTACATTCTGTGTATTAGTGATATCTTATGATGTTTCTTTTTCTGTGTGACTTATTTCAGTTAGAATCATCGTACCTGAATCCACTCATTATGCTGCTACGGGCCTGATGACATAGATTTCATTGTTGAGTGATACTGCATTGTACGTAAGTACCACAACTTCTTTATCCATTTTTCACTTTCTGTGATATTGAACTTGTACGGTAAATGAGGTTCTTGTAAACAGAGGCGTCCCAAACTTTGGGGTGGCTGTGTCTTTTTGATTTTAATTTCCCTAAGCTATAGGACCATAAGTGGAAGTGCCCTAGGCTCTGTTGCTTTGTTTTTTAGATGTTTCAGGAAACACCATACACTTCTCCCGAGTGGCTGTTGGCAATTTACATCCCGCCCATCAGCATAACAAGGCTCCCAGTTCTCCATGGCCTGTCCTGCCTTTCTGGATTTTACACTTTTTTCAGATGGCCCTTTTGACCGGGGGGAAGTGAGACTTCATTGTAGTGCAGATTTCCTTTGCAAGCTTGCTTGGTTGGCCAAAAAGGGCGTATGCGTTTTTTCCTGAATATATTCAGGAAAAAACGCATACGCCCTTTTTGGCCAAGTGCATCATTGTGGACGTTCTGCCTCTTTTCCTATGCTTTCAATGCAATTCCAGTCTACCTCCTGAAATCGGTTTCCTGCAATTCTGCCCCGCTTTCAAGTCCTCTTGGCAGCCTTACTTCAGTATATTTTTGGACGATAGCTGTCATTTATAACTCTGCAGGTTTGTGAATTACAGTGCCCCTGAGCTCCTTTCTTCAACTCGCTTTCTTTTGAGCTGGCCGCAACACCGCAGGATGGCTTCAGGCCCTAATCTGGTTCCGGCACGGCAAGCTGAGCCTTTGGTTAATTCCTCTTCCTGGTGGGAAATGAGAGTTAAATTTGCCCATCCAGACACCTCCAGCTAGTCTCTCATTGGTTCTCGCTATTCCTGTTCATCTTCCACAGAAATTGCAAACTGGGCCAAACAGGAGGTTAAAGGGACTGACTCTCCAAGTCGGGAGGGTGTTAGTAAAGCGTCTGGAATGTTGCACCCGAGTACCAGGGTACGAAAACTGAGACATATTTGAACACGTCTCCCATTCACATGGTTGATCATACTCTGGGTTCCACATGCATGTTTTAGCTGAAGGTAGAATACCTTAAACCTGGGTAGTTGAAACCCGTGGAATGGGTACCATGCAATATGACTTCAAAGGGTCTTCATTTGCTCACCGAACCTCTCCAATCCTATCACTGCTGCGTTTATGCCCCTGTACACATGCTTGATTCTCTTTCGGAGACATAGCAATCCATAGGTTTTAAGATACTTACTAGTCAGGTACATTCTTAGGCGTTTAATATGCGGTGTTGAGTCCATTTCGTTGAGCAAGGAGTAGCTCTTGTCTATTCCATATTTGGCTTAAGGAACTTTATCTGTGCTCATTTCAATCTCTGGTTTTATGCAGCACCCCAACTCACCTTTACCCTTAAGCAAGCATAAGTTGGTTTTCTAAATTTGAGACCCTGTTATGTTCTGTAATTCAGTTCCTGTGTAGCCAAGTTTACATTCCGTGTATTACTGATATCTTATGATGTTTCTTTTTCTGTGTGACTTATTTCAGTTAGAATCATCATACCTGAATCCACTCATCGTGCTGCTAAGGGCCTGATGACATAGATTTCATTGCTGAGTGATATTGCTTTGTAAGTAAATACCACAACTTCTTTATCCATTTTTCACTTTCTGCGATGTTGAACTTGTACTGTAAACGAGGTTCTTGTAAACAGAGGCGTCCCCAACTTTGGGGTGGCTGTGTCTTTTTGATTTTAATTTCCCTAAGCTATAGGACCATAAGTGGAAGTGCCCTAGGCTCTGTTGCTTTGTTTTTTAGATGTTTCAGGAAACACCATACACTTCTCCCGAGTGGCTGTTGGCAATTTACATCCCGCCCATCAGCATAACAAGGCTCCCAGTTCTCCATGGCCTGTCCTGCCTTTCTGGATTTTACACTTTTTTCAGATGGCCCTTTTGACCGGGGGGAAGTGAGACTTCATTGTAGTGCAGATTTCCTTTGCAAGCTTGCTTGGTTGGCCAAAAAGGGCGTATGCGTTTTTTCCTGAATATATTCAGGAAAAAACGCATACGCCCTTTTTGGCCAAGTGCATCATTGTGGACGTTCTGCCTCTTTTCCTATGCTTTCAATGCAATTCCAGTCTACCTCCTGAAATCGGTTTCCTGCAATTCTGCCCCGCTTTCAAGTCCTCTTGGCAGCCTTACTTCAGTATATTTTTGGACGATAGCTGTCATTTATAACTCTGCAGGTTTGTGAATTACAGTGCCCCTGAGCTCCTTTCTTCAACTCGCTTTCTTTTGAGCTGGCCGCAACACCGCAGGATGGCTTCAGGCCCTAATCTGGTTCCGGCACGGCAAGCTGAGCCTTTGGTTAATTCCTCTTCCTGGTGGGAAATGAGAGTTAAATTTGCCCATCCAGACACCTCCAGCTAGTCTCTCATTGGTTCTCGCTATTCCTGTTCATCTTCCACAGAAATTGCAAACTGGGCCAAACAGGAGGTTAAAGGGACTGACTCTCCAAGTCGGGAGGGTGTTAGTAAAGCGTCTGGAATGTTGCACCCGAGTACCAGGGTACGAAAACTGAGACATATTTGAACACGTCTCCCATTCACATGGTTGATCATACTCTGGGTTCCACATGCATGTTTTAGCTGAAGGTAGAATACCTTAAACCTGGGTAGTTGAAACCCGTGGAATGGGTACCATGCAATATGACTTCAAAGGGTCTTCATTTGCTCACCGAACCTCTCCAATCCTATCACTGCTGCGTTTATGCCCCTGTACACATGCTTGATTCTCTTTCGGAGACATAGCAATCCATAGGTTTTAAGATACTTACTAGTCAGGTACATTCTTAGGCATTTAATATGGGGTGTTGAGTCCATTTCGTTGAGCAAGGAGTAGCTCTTATCTATTCCATATTTGGCTTAAGGAACTTTATCTATGCTCATTTCAATCTCTGGTTTTATGCAGCACCCCAACTCACCTTTCCCCTTAAGCAAGCATAAGTTGGTTTTCTAAATTTGAGACCCTGTTCTGTTTTGGAATTCAGTTCCTGTGTAGCCAAGTTTACATTCTGTGTATTAGTGATATCTTATGATGTTTCTTTTTCTGTGTGACTTATTTCAGTTAGAATCATCGTACCTGAATCCACTCATTATGCTGCTACGGGCCTGATGACATAGATTTCATTGTTGAGTGATACTGCATTGTACGTAAGTACCACAACTTCTTTATCCATTTTTCACTTTCTGTGATATTGAACTTGTACGGTAAATGAGGTTCTTGTAAACAGAGGCGTCCCAAACTTTGGGGTGGCTGTGTCTTTTTGATTTTAATTTCCCTAAGCTATAGGACCATAAGTGGAAGTGCCCTAGGCTCTGTTGCTTTGTTTTTTAGATGTTTCAGGAAACACCATACACTTCTCCCGAGTGGCTGTTGGCAATTTACATCCCGCCCATCAGCATAACAAGGCTCCCAGTTCTCCATGGCCTGTCCTGCCTTTCTGGATTTTACACTTTTTTCAGATGGCCCTTTTGACCGGGGGGAAGTGAGACTTCATTGTAGTGCAGATTTCCTTTGCAAGCTTGCTTGGTTGGCCAAAAAGGGCGTATGCGTTTTTTCCTGAATATATTCAGGAAAAAACGCATACGCCCTTTTTGGCCAAGTGCATCATTGTGGACGTTCTGCCTCTTTTCCTATGCTTTCAATGCAATTCCAGTCTACCTCCTGAAATCGGTTTCCTGCAATTCTGCCCCGCTTTCATGTCCTCTTGGCAGCCTTACTTCAGTATATTTTTGGACGATAGCTGTCATTTATAACTCTGCAGGTTTGTGAATTACAGTGCCCCTGAGCTCCTTTCTTCAACTCGCTTTCTTTTGAGCTGGCCGCAACACCGCAGGATGGCTTCAGGCCCTAATCTGGTTCCGGCACGGCAAGCTGAGCCTTTGGTTAATTCCTCTTCCTGGTGGGAAATGAGAGTTAAATTTGCCCATCCAGACACCTCCAGCTAGTCTCTCATTGGTTCTCGCTATTCCTGTTCATCTTCCACAGAAATTGCAAACTGGGCCAAACAGGAGGTTAAAGGGACTGACTCTCCAAGTCGGGAGGGTGTTAGTAAAGCGTCTGGAATGTTGCACCCGAGTACCAGGGTACGAAAACTGAGACATATTTGAACACGTCTCCCATTCACATGGTTGATCATACTCTGGGTTCCACATGCATGTTTTAGCTGAAGGTAGAATACCTTAAACCTGGGTAGTTGAAACCCGTGGAATGGGTACCATGCAATATGACTTCAAAGGGTCTTCATTTGCTCACCGAACCTCTCCAATCCTATCACTGCTGCGTTTATGCCCCTGTACACATGCTTGATTCTCTTTCGGAGACATAGCAATCCATAGGTTTTAAGATACTTACTAGTCAGGTACATTCTTAGGCGTTTAATATGCGGTGTTGAGTCCATTTCGTTGAGCAAGGAGTAGCTCTTGTCTATTCCATATTTGGCTTAAGGAACTTTATCTGTGCTCATTTCAATCTCTGGTTTTATGCAGCACCCGAACTCACCTTTACCCTTAAGCAAGCATAAGTTGGTTTTCTAAATTTGAGACCCTGTTCTGTTCTGTAATTCAGTTCCTGTGTAGCCAAGTTTACATTCCGTGTATTACTGATATCTTATGATGTTTCTTTTTCTGTGTGACTTATATCAGCTAGAATCATCATACCTGAATCCACTCATTGTGCTGCTAAGGGCCTGATGACATAGATTCCATTGCTGAGTGATATTGCTTTGTAAGTAAATACCACAACTTCTTTATCCATTTTTCACTTTCTGCGATGTTGAACTTGTACTGTAAATGAGGTTCTTGTAAACAGAGGCGTCCCAAACTTTGGGGTGGCTGTGTCTTTTTGATTTTAATTTCCCTAAGCTATAGGACCATAAGTGGAAGTGCCCTAGGCTCTGTTGCTTTGTTTTTTAGATGTTTCAGGAAACACCATACACTTCTCCCGAGTGGCTGTTGGCAATTTACATCCCGCCCATCAGCATAACAAGGCTCCCAGTTCTCCATGGCCTGTCCTGCCTTTCTGGATTTTACACTTTTTTCAGATGGCCCTTTTGACCGGGGGGAAGTGAGACTTCATTGTAGTGCAGATTTCCTTTGCAAGCTTGCTTGGTTGGCCAAAAAGGGCGTATGCGTTTTTTCCTGAATATATTCAGGAAAAAACGCATACGCCCTTTTTGGCCAAGTGCATCATTGTGGACGTTCTGCCTCTTTTCCTATGCTTTCAATGCAATTCCAGTCTACCTCCTGAAATCGGTTTCCTGCAATTCTGCCCCGCTTTCAAGTCCTCTTGGCAGCCTTACTTCAGTATATTTTTGGACGATAGCTGTCATTTATAACTCTGCAGGTTTGTGAATTACAGTGCCCCTGAGCTCCTTTCTTCAACTCGCTTTCTGTTGAGCTGGCCGCAACACCGCAGGATGGCTTCAGGCCCTAATCTGGTTCCGGCACGGCACGCTGAGCCTTTGGTTAATTCCTCTTCCTGGTGGGAAATGAGAGTTAAATTTGCCCGTCCAGACACCTCCAGCTAGTCTCTCATTGGTTCTCGCTATTCCTGTTCATCTTCCGCAGAAATTGCAAACTGGGCCAAACAGGAGGTTAAAGGGACTGACTCTCCAAGTCGGGAGGGTGTTAGTAAAGCGTCTGGAATGTTGCACCCGAGTACCAGGGGAGGAAAACTGAGACATATTTGAACACGTCTCCCGTTCACACGGTTGATCATACTCTGGGTTCCACATGCATGTTTTAGCTGAAGGAAGAATACCTTAAACCTGGAGAGTTGAGACCCGTGGAATGGGTACCATGCAATATGACTTCAAAGGGTCTTCATTTGCTCACCGAACTTCTCCAATCCTATCACTGCTGCGTTTATACCCCTGTACAGACGCTTGATTCTCTTTCGGAGACATAGCAATCCATAGGTTTTAAGATACTTACTAGTCAGGTACATTCTTAGGCATTTAATATGGGGTGTTGAGTCCATTTCGTTGAGCAAGGAGTAGCTCTTGTCTATTCCATATTTGGCTTAAGGAACTTTATCTGTGCTCATTTCAATCTCTGGTTTTATGCAGCACCCCAACTCACCTTTCCCCTTAAGCAAGCATAAGTTGGTTTTCTAAATTTGAGACCCTGTTCTGTTTTGGAATTCAGTTCCTGTGTAGCCAAGTTTACATTCTGTGTATTAGTGATATCTTATGATGTTTCTTTTTCTGTGTGACTTATTTCAGTTAGAATCATCGTACCTGAATCCACTCATTATGCTGCTACGGGCCTGATGACATAGATTTCATTGTTGAGTGATACTGCATTGTACGTAAGTACCACAACTTCTTTATCCATTTTTCACTTTCTGTGATATTGAACTTGTACGGTAAATGAGGTTCTTGTAAACAGAGGCGTCCCAAACTTTGGGGTGGCTGTGTCTTTTTGATTTTAATTTCCCTAAGCTATAGGACCATAAGTGGAAGTGCCCTAGGCTCTGTTGCTTTGTTTTTTAGATGTTTCAGGAAACACCATACACTTCTCCCGAGTGTCTGTTGGCAATTTACATCCCGCCCATCAGCATAACAAGGCTCCCAGTTCTCCATGGCCTGTCCTGCCTTTCTGGATTTTACACTTTTTTCAGATGGCCCTTTTGACCGGGGGGAAGTGAGACTTCATTGTAGTGCAGATTTCCTTTGCAAGCTTGCTTGGTTGGCCAAAAAGGGCGTATGCGTTTTTTCCTGAATATATTCAGGAAAAAACGCATACGCCCTTTTTGGCCAAGTGCATCATTGTGGACGTTCTGCCTCTTTTCCTATGCTTTCAATGCAATTCCAGTCTACCTCCTGAAATCGGTTTCCTGCAATTCTGCCCCGCTTTCAAGTCCTCTTGGCAGCCTTACTTCAGTATATTTTTGGACGATAGCTGTCATTTATAACTCTGCAGGTTTGTGAATTACAGTGCCCCTGAGCTCCTTTCTTCAACTCGCTTTCTTTTGAGCTGGCCGCAACACCGCAGGATGGCTTCAGGCCCTAATCTGGTTCCGGCACGGCACGCTGAGCCTTTGGTTAATTCCTCTTCCTGGTGGGAAATGAGAGTTAAATTTGCCCGTCCAGACACCTCCAGCTAGTCTCTCATTGGTTCTCGCTATTCCTGTTCATCTTCCGCAGAAATTGCAAACTGGGCCAAACAGGAGGTTAAAGGGACTGACTCTCCAAGTCGGGAGGGTGTTGGTAAAGCGTCTGGAATGTTGCACCCGAGTACCAGGGTACGAAAAGTGAGACATATTTGAACACGTCTCCCGATCACATGGTTGATCATACTCTGGGTTCCACATGCATGTTTTAGCTGAAGGAAGAATACCTTAAACCTGGGTAGTTGAAACCCGTGGAATGGGTACCATGCAATATGATTTCAAAGGGTCTTCATTTGCTCACCGAACCTCTCCAATCCTATCACTGCTGCGTTTATGCCCCTGTACACATGCTTGATTCTCTTTCGGAGACCTAGCAATCCATAGGTTTTAAGATACTTACTAGTCAGGTACATTCTTAGGCGTTTAATATGCGGTGTTGAGTCCATTTCGTTGAGCAAGGAGTAGCTCTTGTCTATTCCATATTTGGCTTAAGGAACTTTATCTGTGCTCATTTCAATCTCTGGTTTTATGCAGCACCCCAACTCACCTTTACCCTTAAGCAAGCATAAGTTGGTTTTCTAAATTTGAGACCCTGTTCTGTTCTGTAATTCAGTTCCTGTGTAGCCAAGTTTACATTCCGTGTATTACTGATATCTTATGATGTTTCTTTTTCTGTGTGACTTATATCAGTTAGAATCATCATACCTGAATCCACTCATTGTGCTGCTAAGGGCCTGATGACATAGATTTCATTGCTGAGTGATATTGCTTTGTAAGTAAATACCACAACTTCTTTATCCATTTTTCACTTTCTGCGATGTTGAACTTGTACTGTAAACGAGGTTCTTGTAAACAGAGGCGTCCCAAACTTTGGGGTGGCTGTGTCTTTTTGATTTTAATTTCCCTAAGCTATAGGACCATAAGTGGAAGTGCCCTAGGCTCTGTTGCTTTGTTTTTTAGATGTTTCAGGAAACACCATACACTTCTCCCGAGTGTCTGTTGGCAATTTACATCCCGCCCATCAGCATAACAAGGCTCCCAGTTCTCCATGGCCTGTCCTGCCTTTCTGGATTTTACACTTTTTTCAGATGGCCCTTTTGACCGGGGGGAAGTGAGACTTCATTGTAGTGCAGATTTCCTTTGCAAGCTTGCTTGGTTGGCCAAAAGGGGCGTATGCGTTTCTTCCTGAATATATTCAGGAAGAAACGCATACGCCCTTTATGGCCAAGTGCATCATTGTGGACGTTCTGCCTCTTTTCCTATGCTTTCAATGCAATTCCAATCTACCTCCTGAAATCGGTTTCCTGCAATTCTGCCCCGCTTTCAAGTCCTCTTGGCAGCCTTACTTCAGTATATTTTTGGACGATAGCTGTCATTGATAACTCTGCAGGTTTGTGAATTACAGTGCCCCTGAGCTCCTTTCTTCAACTCGCTTTCTTTTGAGCTGGCCGCAACACCGCAGGATGGCTTCAGGCCCTAATCTGGTTCCGGCACGGCACGCTGAGCCTTTGGTTAATTCCTCTTCCTGGTGGGAAATGAGAGTTAAATTTGCCCGTCCAGACACCTCCAGCTAGTCTCTCATTGGTTCTCGCTATTCCTGTTCATCTTCCGCAGAAATTGCAAACTGGGCCAAACAGGAGGTTAAAGGGACTGACTCTCCAAGTCGGGAGGGTGTTAGTAAAGCGTCTGGAATGTTGCACCCGAGTACCAGGGGAGGAAAACTGAGACATATTTGAACACGTCTCCCGTTCACACGGTTGATCATACTCTGGGTTCCACATGCATGTTTTAGCTGAAGGAAGAATACCTTAAACCTGGAGATTTGAGACCCGTGGAATGGGTACCATGCAATATGACTTCAAAGGGTCTTCATTTGCTCACCGAACTTCTCCAATCCTATCACTGCTGCGTTTATCACCCTGTACAGACGCTTGATTCTCTTTTGGAGACATAGCAATCCATAGGTTTTAAGATACTTACTAGTCAGGTACATTCTTAGGCATTTAATATGGGGTGTTGAGTCCATTTCGTTGAGCAAGGAGTAGCTCTTGTCTATTCCATATTTGGCTTAAGGAACTTTATCTGTGCTCATTTCAATCTCTGGTTTTATGCAGCACCCCAACTCACCTTTCCCCTTAAGCAAGCATAAGTTGGTTTTCTAAATTTGAGACCCTGTTCTGTTTTGGAATTCAGTTCCTGTGTAGCCAAGTTTACATTCTGTGTATTAGTGATATCTTATGATGTTTCTTTTTCTGTGTGACTTATTTCAGTTAGAATCATCGTACCTGAATCCACTCATTATGCTGCTACGGGCCTGATGACATAGATTTCATTGTTGAGTGATACTGCATTGTACGTAAGTACCACAACTTCTTTATCCATTTTTCACTTTCTGTGATATTGAACTTGTACGGTAAATGAGGTTCTTGTAAACAGAGGCGTCCCAAACTTTGGGGTGGCTGTGTCTTTTTGATTTTAATTTCCCTAAGCTATAGGACCATAAGTGGAAGTGCCCTAGGCTCTGTTGCTTTGTTTTTTAGATGTTTCAGGAAACACCATACACTTCTCCCGAGTGTCTGTTGGCAATTTACATCCCGCCCATCAGCATAACAAGGCTCCCAGTTCTCCATGGCCTGTCCTGCCTTTCTGGATTTTACACTTTTTTCAGATGGCCCTTTTGACCGGGGGGAAGTGAGACTTCATTGTAGTGCAGATTTCCTTTGCAAGCTTGCTTGGTTGGCCAAAAAGGGCGTATGCGTTTTTTCCTGAATATATTCAGGAAAAAACGCATACGCCCTTTTTGGCCAAGTGCATCATTGTGGACGTTCTGCCTCTTTTCCTATGCTTTCAATGCAATTCCAGTCTGCCTCCTGAAATCGGTTTCCTGCAATTCTGCCCCGCTTTCAAGTCCTCTTGGCAGCCTTACTTCAGTATATTTTTGGACGATAGCTGTCATTTATAACTCTGCAGGTTTGTGAATTACAGTGCCTCTGAGCTCCTTTCTTCAACTCGCTTTCTTTTGAGCTGGCCGCAACACCGCAGGATGGCTTCAGGCCCTAATCTGGTTCCGGCACGGCACGCTGAGCCTTTGGTTAATTCCTCTTCCTGGTGGGAAATGAGAGTTAAATTTGCCCGTCCAGACACCTCCAGCTAGTCTCTCATTGGTTCTCGCTATTCCTGTTCATCTTCCGCAGAAATTGCAAACTGGGCCAAAGAGGAGGTTAAAGGGACTGACTCTCCAAGTCGGGAGAGTGTTGGTAAAGCGTCTGGAATGTTGCACCCGAGTACCAGGGTACGAAAAGTGAGACATATTTGAACACGTCTCCCGATCACATGGTTGATCATACTCTAGGTTCCACATGCATGTTTTAGCTGAAGGAAGAATACCTTAAACCTGGGTAGTTGAAACCCGTGGAATGGGTACCATGCAATATGACTTCAAAGGGTCTTCATTTGCTCACCGAACCTCTCCAATCCTATCACTGCTGCGTTTATGCCCCTGTACACATGCTTGATTCTCTTTCGGAGACCTAGCAATCCATAGGTTTTAAGATACTTACTAGTCAGGTACATTCTTAGGCGTTTAATATGCGGTGTTGAGTCCATTTCGTTGAGCAAGGAGTAGCTCTTGTCTATTCCATATTTGGCTTAAGGAACTTTATCTGTGCTCATTTCAATCTCTGGTTTTATGCAGCACCCCAACTCA
Organism: Pseudorca crassidens; assembly: GCF_039906515.1. Lineage (NCBI taxonomy): Eukaryota > Metazoa > Chordata > Mammalia > Artiodactyla > Delphinidae > Pseudorca > Pseudorca crassidens. The sequence goes on along the minus strand of NW_027136329.1, from coordinate 944,149 downwards.
CCTTTACCCTTAAGCAAGCATAAGTTGGTTTTCTAAATTTGAGACCCTGTTCTGTTCTGTAATTCAGTTCCTGTGTAGCCAAGTTTACATTCCGTGTATTACTGATATCTTATGATGTTTCTTTTTCTGTGTGACTTATATCAGTTAGAATCATCATACCTGAATCCACTCATTGTGCTGCTAAGGGCCTGATGACATAGATTTCATTGCTGAGTGATATTGCTTTGTAAGTAAATACCACAACTTCTTTATCCATTTTTCACTTTCTGCGATGTTGAACTTGTACTGTAAACGAGGTTCTTGTAAACAGAGGCGTCCCAAACTTTGGGGTGGCTGTGTCTTTTTGATTTTAATTTCCCTAAGCTATAGGACCATAAGTGGAAGTGCCCTAGGCTCTGTTGCTTTGTTTTTTAGATGTTTCAGGAAACACCATACACTTCTCCCGAGTGTCTGTTGGCAATTTACATCCCGCCCATCAGCATAACAAGGCTCCCAGTTCTCCATGGCCTGTCCTGCCTTTCTGGATTTTACACTTTTTTCAGATGGCCCTTTTGACCGGGGGGAAGTGAGACTTCATTGTAGTGCAGATTTCCTTTGCAAGCTTGCTTGGTTAGCCAAAAGGGGCGTATGCGTTTCTTCCTGAATATATTCAGGAAGAAACGCATACGCCCTTTATGGCCAAGTGCATCATTGTGGACGTTCTGCCTCTTTTCCTATGCTTTCAATGCAATTCCAATCTACCTCCTGAAATCGGTTTCCTGCAATTCTGCCCCGCTTTCAAGTCCTCTTGGCAGCCTTACTTCAGTATATTTTTGGACGATAGCTGTCATTGATAACTCTGCAGGTTTGTGAATTACAGTGCCCCTGAGCTCCTTTCTTCAACTCGCTTTCTTTTGAGCTGGCCGCAACACCGCAGGATGGCTTCAGGCCCTAATCTGGTTCCAGCACGGCACGCTGAGCCTTTGGTTAATTCCTCTTCCTGGTGGGAAATGAGAGTTAAATTTGCCCGTCCAGACACCTCCAGCTAGTCTCTCATTGGTTCTCGCTATTCCTGTTCATCTTCCACAGAAATTGCAAACTGGGCCAAACAGGAGGTTAAAGGGACTGACTCTCCAAGTCAGGAGGGTGTTAGTAAAGCATCTGGAATGTTGCACCCGAGTACCAGGGGAGGAAAACTGAGACATATTTGAACACGTCTCCCGTTCACACGGTTGATCATACTCTGGGTTCCACATGCATGTTTTAGCTGAAGGAAGAATACCTTAAACCTGGAGAGTTGAGACCCGTGGAATGGGTACCATGCAATATGACTTCAAAGGGTCTTCATTTGCTCACCGAACTTCTCCAATCCTATCACTGCTGCGTTTATCCCCCTGTACAGACGCTTGATTCTCTTTTGGAGACATAGCAATCCATAGGTTTCAAGATACTTACTAGTCAGGTACATTCTTAGGCATTTAATATGGGGTGTTGAGTCCATTTCGTTGAGCAAGGAGTAGCTCTTGTCTATTCCATATTTGGCTTAAGGAACTTTATCTGTGCTCATTTCAATCTCTGGTTTTATGCAGCACCCCAACTCACCTTTCCCCTTAAGCAAGCATAAGTTGGTTTTCTAAATTTGAGACCCTGTTCTGTTTTGGAATTCAGTTCCTGTGTAGCCAAGTTTACATTCTGTGTATTAGTGATATCTTATGATGTTTCTTTTTCTGTGTGACTTATTTCAGTTAGAATCATCGTACCTGAATCCACTCATTATGCTGCTACGGGCCTGATGACATAGATTTCATTGTTGAGTGATACTGCATTGTACGTAAGTACCACAACTTCTTTATCCATTTTTCACTTTCTGTGATATTGAACTTGTACGGTAAATGAGGTTCTTGTAAACAGAGGCGTCCCAAACTTTGGGGTGGCTGTGTCTTTTTGATTTTAATTTCCCTAAGCTATAGGACCATAAGTGGAAGTGCCCTAGGCTCTGTTGCTTTGTTTTTTAGATGTTTCAGGAAACACCATACACTTCTCCCGAGTGGCTGTTGGCAATTTACGTCCCTCCCATCAGCATAAAAAGGCTCCCAGTTCTCCATGGCCTGTCCTGCCTTTCTGGATTTTACACTTTTTTCAGATGGCCCTTTTGACCGGGGGGAAGTGAGACTTCATTGTAGTGCAGATTTCCTTTGCAAGCTTGCTTGGTTGGCCAAAAAGGGCGTATGCGTTTTTTCCTGAATATATTCAGGAAAAAACGCATACGCCCTTTTTGGCCAAGTGCATCATTGTGGACGTTCTGCCTCTTTTCCTATGCTTTCAATGCAATTCCAGTCTACCTCCTGAAATCGGTTTCCTGCAATTCTGCCCCGCTTTCAAGTCCTCTTGGCAGCCTTACTTCAGTATATTTTTGGACGATAGCTGTCATTTATAACTCTGCAGGTTTGTGAATTACAGTGCCCCTGAGCTCCTTTCTTCAACTCGCTTTCTTTTGAGCTGGCCGCAACACCGCAGGATGGCTTCAGGCCCTAATCTTGTTCCGGCACGGCACGCTGAGCCTTTGGTTATTTCCTCTTCCTGGTGGGAAATGAGAGTTAAATTTGCCCGTCCAGACACCTCCAGCTAGTCTCTCATTGGTTCTCCCTATTCCTGTTCATCTTCCGCAGAAATTGCAAACTGGGCCAAACAGGAGGTTAAAGGCGCTGACTCTCCAAGTGGGGAGAGTGTTAGTAAAGTGTCAGAAATGTTGCACCCGAGTATCAGGGGACAAAAACTGAGACATATTTGAACACGTCTCCGTTCACACGGTTGATCATACTCTGGGTTCCACATGCATGTTTTAGCTGAAGGAAGAATACCTTAAACCTGGAGAGTTGAGACCCGTGGAATGGGTACCATGCAATATGACTTCAAAGTGTCTTCATTTGCTCACCGAACCTCTCCAATCCTATCACTGCTGCGTTTATGCCCCTGTACACATGCTTGATTCTCTTTCGGAGACATAGCAATCCATAGGTTTTAAGATACTTACTAGTCAGGTACATTCTTAGGCGTTTAATATGCGGTGTTGAGTCCATTTCGTTGAGCAAGGAGTAGCTCTTGTCTATTCCATATTTGGCTTAAGGAACTTTATCTGTGCTCATTTCAATCTCTGGTTTTATGCAGCACCCCAACTCACCTTTCCCCTTAATTAAGCATAAGTTGGTTTTCTAAATTTGAGACCCTGTTCTGTTCTGTAATTCAGTTCCTGTGTAGCCAAGTTTACATTCCGTGTATTACTGATATCTTATGATGTTTCTTTTTCTGTGTGACTTATTTCAGTTAGAATCATCATACCTGAATCCACTCATTGTGCTGCTAAGGGCCTGATGACATAGATTCCATTGCTGAGTGATATTGCTTTGTAAGTAAATACCACAACTTCTTTATCCATTTTTCACTTTCTGCGATGTTGAACTTGTACTGTAAACGAGGTTCTTGTAAACAGAGGCGTCCCAAACTTTGGGGTGGCTGTGTCTTTTTGATTTTAATTTCCCTAAGCTATAGGACCATAAGTGGAAGTGCCCTAGGCTCTGTTGCTTTGTTTTTTAGATGTTTCAGGAAACACCATACACTTCTCCCGAGTGTCTGTTGGCAATTTACATCCCGCCCATCAGCATAACAAGGCTCCCAGTTCTCCATGGCCTGTCCTGCCTTTCTGGATTTTACACTTTTTTCAGATGGCCCTTTTGACCGGGGGGAAGTGAGACTTCATTGTAGTGCAGATTTCCTTTGCAAGCTTGCTTGGTTGGCCAAAAAGGGCGTATGCGTTTTTTCCTGAATATATTCAGGAAAAAACGCATACGCCCTTTTTGGCCAAGTGCATCATTGTGGACGTTCTGCCTCTTTTCCTATGCTTTCAATGCAATTCCAGTCTACCTCCTGAAATCGGTTTCCTGCAATTCTGCCCCGCTTTCAAGTCCTCTTGGCAGCCTTACTTCAGTATATTTTTGGACGATAGCTGTCATTTATAACTCTGCAGGTTTGTGAATTACAGTGCCCCTGAGCTCCTTTCTTCAACTCGCTTTCTTGTGACCTGGCCGCAACACCGCAGGATGGCTTCAGGCCCTAATCTGGTTCCGGCACGGCAAGCTGAGCCTTTGGTTAATTCCTCTTCCTGGTGGGAAATGAGAGTTAAATTTGCCCGTCCAGACACCTCCAGCTAGTCTCTCATTGGTTCTCGCTATTCCTGTTCATCTTCCGCAGAAATTGCAAACTGGGCCAAACAGGAGGTTAAAGGGACTGACTCTCCAAGTCGGGAGGGTGTTAGTAAAGCGTCTGGAATGTTGCACCCGAGTACCAGGGGAGGAAAACTGAGACATATTTGAACACGTCTCCCGTTCACACGGTTGATCATACTCTGGGTTCCACATGCATGTTTTAGCTGAAGGAAGAATACCTTAAACCTGGAGAGTTGAGACCCGTGTAATGGGTACCATGCAATATGACTTCAAAGGGTCTTCATTTGCTCACCGAACTTCTCCAATCCTATCACTGCTGCGTTTATCCCCCTGTACAGACGCTTGATTCTCTTTTGGAGACATAGCAATCCATAGGTTTTAAGATACTTACTAGTCAGGTACATTCTTAGGCATTTAATATGGGGTGTTGAGTCCATTTCGTTGAGCAAGGAGTAGCTCTTGTCTATTCCATATTTGGCTTAAGGAACTTTATCTGTGCTCATTTCAATCTCTGGTTTTATGCAGCACCCCAACTCACCTTTCCCCTTAAGCAAGCATAAGTTGGTTTTCTAAATTTGAGACCCTGTTCTGTTTTGGAATTCAGTTCCTGTGTAGCCAAGTTTACATTCTGTGTATTAGTGATATCTTATGATGTTTCTTTTTCTGTGTGACTTATTTCAGTTAGAATCATCGTACCTGAATCCACTCATTATGCTGCTACGGGCCTGATGACATAGATTTCATTGTTGAGTGATACTGCATTGTACGTAAGTACCACAACTTCTTTATCCATTTTTCACTTTCTGTGATATTGAACTTGTACGGTAAATGAGGTTCTTGTAAACAGAGGCGTCCCAAACTTTGGGGTGGCTGTGTCTTTTTGATTTTAATTTCCCTAAGCTATAGGACCATAAGTGGAAGTGCCCTAGGCTCTGTTGCTTTGTTTTTTAGATGTTTCAGGAAACACCATACACTTCTCCCGAGTGTCTGTTGGCAATTTACATCCCGCCCATCAGCATAACAAGGCTCCCAGTTCTCCATGGCCTGTCCTGCCTTTCTGGATTTTACACTTTTTTCAGATGGCCCTTTTGACCGGGGGGAAGTGAGACTTCATTGTAGTGCAGATTTCCTTTGCAAGCTTGCTTGGTTGGCCAAAAAGGGCGTATGCGTTTTTTCCTGAATATATTCAGGAAAAAACGCATACGCCCTTTTTGGCCAAGTGCATCATTGTGGACGTTCTGCCTCTTTTCCTATGCTTTCAATGCAATTCCAGTCTACCTCCTGAAATCGGTTTCCTGCAATTCTGCCCCGCTTTCAAGTCCTCTTGGCAGCCTTACTTCAGTATATTTTTGGACGATAGCTGTCATTTATAACTCTGCAGGTTTGTGAATTACAGTGCCCCTGAGCTCCTTTCTTCAACTCGCTTTCTTTTGAGCTGGCCGCAACACCGCAGGATGGCTTCAGGCCCTAATCTGGTTCCGGCACGGCAAGCTGAGCCTTTGGTTAATTCCTCTTCCTGGTGGGAAATGAGAGTTAAATTTGCCCGTCCAGACACCTCCAGCTAGTCTCTCATTTGTTCTCGCTATTCCTGTTCATCTTCCACAGAAATTGCAAACTGGGCCAAACAGGAGGTTAAAGGGACTGACTCTCCAAGTCGGGAGGGTGTTAGTAAAGCGTCTGGAATGTTGCACCCGAGTACCAGGATACGAAAACTGAGACATATTTGAACACGTTTCCCGATCACATGGTTGATCATACTCTAGTTTCCACATGCATGTTTTAGCTGAAGGTAGAATACCTTAAACCTGGGTAGTTGAAACCCGTGGAATGGGTACCATGCAATATGACTTCAAAGGGTCTTCATTTGCTCACCGAACCTCTCCAATCCTATCACTGCTGCGTTTATGCCCCTGTACACATGCTTGATTCTCTTTCGGAGACATAGCAATCCATAGGTTTTAAGATACTTACTAGTCAGGTACATTCTTAGGCGTTTAATATGCGGTGTTGAGTCCATTTCGTTGAGCAAGGAGTAGCTCTTGTCTATTCCATATTTGGCTTAAGGAACTTTACCTGTGCTCATTTCAATCTCTGGTTTTATGCAGCACCCCAACTCACCTTTACCCTTAAGCAAGCATAAGTTGGTTTTCTAAATTTGAGACCCTGTTCTGTTCTGTAATTCAGTTCCTGTGTAGCCAAGTTTACATTCCGTGTATTACTGATATCTTATGATGTTTCTTTTTCTGTGTGACTTATATCAGTTAGAATCATCATACCTAAATCCACTCATTGTGCTGCTAAGGGCCTGATGACATAGATTCCATTGCTGAGTGATATTGCTTTGTAAGTAAATACCACAACTTCTTTATCCATTTTTCACTTTCTGCGATGTTGAACTTGTACTGTAAACGAGGTTCTTGTAAACAGAGGCGTCCCAAACTTTGGGGTGGCTGTGTCTTTTTGATTTTAATTTCCCTAAGCTATAGGACCATAAGTGGAAGTGCCCTAGGCTCTGTTGCTTTGTTTTTTAGATGTTTCAGGAAACACCATACACTTCTCCCGAGTGGCTGTTGGCAATTTACATCCCGCCCATCAGCATAACAAGGCTCCCAGTTCTCCATGGCCTGTCCTGCCTTTCTGGATTTTACACTTTTTTCAGATGGCCCTTTTGACCGGGGGGAAGTGAGACTTCATTGTAGTGCAGATTTCCTTTGCAAGCTTGCTTGGTTGGCCAAAAAGGGCGTATGCGTTTTTTCCTGAATATATTCAGGAAAAAACGCATACGCCCTTTTTGGCCAAGTGCATCATTGTGGACGTTCTGCCTCTTTTCCTATGCTTTCAATGCAATTCCAGTCTGCCTCCTGAAATCGGTTTCCTGCAATTCTGCCCCGCTTTCAAGTCCTCTTGGCAGCCTTACTTCAGTATATTTTTGGACGATACCTGTCATTTATAACTCTGCAGGTTTGTGAATTACAGTGCCCCTGAGCTCCTTTCTTCAACTCGCTTTCTTTTGAGCTGGCCGCAACACCGCAGGATGGCTTCAGGCCCTAATCTGGTTCCGGCACGGCACGCTGAGCCTTTGGTTAATTCCTCTTCCTGGTGGGAAATGAGGGTTAAATTTGCCCGTCCAGACACCTCCAGCTAGTCTCTCATTGGTTCTCGCTATTCCTGTTCATCTTCCGCAGAAATTGCAAACTGGGCCAAACAGGAGGTTAAAGGGACTGACTCTCCAAGTCGGGAGGGTGTTAGTAAAGCGTCTGGAATGTTGCACCCAAGTACCAGGGTACGAAAACTGAGACATATTTGAACACGTCTCCCGATCACATGGTTGATCATACTCTAGGTTCCACATGCATGTTTTAGCTGAAGGAAGAATACCTTAAACCTGGGTAGTTGAAACCCGTGGAATGGGTACCATGCAATATGACTTCAAAGGGTCTTCATTTGCTCACCGAACCTCTCCAATCCTATCACTGCTGTGTTTATGCCCCTGTACACATGCTTGATTCTCTTTCGGAGACATAGCAATCCATAGGTTTTAAGATACTTACTAGTCAGGTACATTCTTAGGCATTTAATATGCGGTGTTGAGTCCATTTCGTTGAGCAAGGAGTAGCTCTTGTCTATTCCATATTTGGCTTAAGGAACTTTATCTGTGCTCATTTCAATCTCTGGTTTTATGCAGCACCCCAACTCACCTTTCCCCTTAAGCAAGCATAAGTTGGTTTTCTAAATTTGAGACCCTGTTCTGTTCTGTAATTCAGTTCCTGTGTAGCCAAGTTTACATTCCGTGTATTACTGATATCTTATGATGTTTCTTTTTCTGTGTGACTTATTTCAGTTAGAATCATCATACCTGAATCCACTCATTGTGCTGCTAAGGGCCTGATGACATAGATTTCATTGCTGAGTGATATTGCTTTGTAAGTAAATACCACAACTTCTTTATCCATTTTTCACTTTCTGCGATGTTGAACTTGTACTGTAAACGAGGTTCTTGTAAACAGAGGCGTCCCAAACTTTGGGGTGGCTGTGTCTTTTTGATTTTAATTTCCCTAAGCTATAGGACCATAAGTGGAAGTGCCCTAGGCTCTGTTGCTTTGTTTTTTAGATGTTTCAGGAAACACCATACACTTCTCCCGAGTGTCTGTTGGCAATTTACATCCCGCCCATCAGCATAACAAGGCTCCCAGTTCTCCATGGCCTGTCCTGCCTTTCTGGATTTTACACTTTTTTCAGATGGCCCTTTTGACCGGGGGGAAGTGAGACTTCATTGTAGTGCAGATTTCCTTTGCAAGCTTGCTTGGTTGGCCAAAAAGGGCGTATGCGTTTTTTCCTGAATATATTCAGGAAAAAACGCATACGCCCTTTTTGGCCAAGTGCATCATTGTGGACGTTCTGCCTCTTTTCCTATGCTTTCAATGCAATTCCAGTCTGCCTCCTGAAATCGGTTTCCTGCAATTCTGCCCCGCTTTCAAGTCCTCTTGGCAGCCTTACTTCAGTATATTTTTGGACGATAGCTGTCATTTATAACTCTGCAGGTTTGTGAATTACAGTGCCCCTGAGCTCCTTTCTTCAACTCGCTTTGTTTTGAGCTGGCCGCAACACCGCAGGATGGCTTCAGGCCCTAATCTGGTTCCGGCACGGCACGCTGAGCCTTTGGTTAATTCCTCTTCCTGGTGGGAAATGAGAGTTAAATTTGCCCGTCCAGACACCTCCAGCTAGTCTCTCATTGGTTCTCGCTATTCCTGTTCATCTTCCGCAGAAATTGCAAACTGGGCCAAACAGGAGGTTAAAGGGACTGACTCTCCAAGTCGGGAGGGTGTTAGTAAAGCGTCTGGAATGTTGCACCCGAGTACCAGGGTACGAAAACTGAGACATATTTGAACACGTCTCCCGATCACATGGTTGATCATACTCTAGGTTCCACATGCATGTTTTAGCTGAAGGAAGAATACCTTAAACCTGGGTAGTTGAAACCCGTGGAATGGGTACCATGCAATATGACTTCAAAGGGTCTTCATTTGCTCACCGAACCTCTCCAATCCTATCACTGCTGCGTTTATGCCCCTGTACACATGCTTGATTCTCTTTCGGAGACATAGCAATCCATAGGTTTTAAGATACTTACTAGTCAGGTACATTCTTAGGCATTTAATATGCGGTGTTGAGTCCATTTCGTTGAGCAAGGAGTAGCTCTTGTCTATTCCATATTTGGCTTAAGGAACTTTATCTGTGCTCATTTCAATCTCTGGTTTTATGCAGCACCCCAACTCACCTTTCTCCTTAAGCAAGCATAAGTTGGTTTTCTAAATTTGAGACCCTGTTCTGTTCTGTAATACAGTTCCTGTGTAGCCAAGTTTACATTCCGTGTATTACTGATATCTTATGATGTTTCTTTTTCTGTGTGACTTATTTCAGTTAGAATCATCATACCTGAATCCACTCATTGTGCTGCTAAGGGCCTGATGACATAGATTTCATTGCTGAGTGATATTGCTTTGTAAGTAAATACCACAACTTCTTTATCCATTTTTCACTTTCTGCGATGTTGAACTTGTACTGTACACGAGGTTCTTGTAAACAGAGGCGTCCCAAACTTTGGGGTGGCTGTGTCTTTTTGATTTTAATTTCCCTAAGCTATAGGACCATAAGTGGAAGTGCCCTAGGCTCTGTTGCTTTGTTTTTTAGATGTTTCAGGAAACACCATACACTTCTCCCGAGTGTCTGTTGGCAATTTACATCCCGCCCATCAGCATAACAAGGCTCCCAGTTCTCCATGGCCTGTCCTGCCTTTCTGGATTTTACACTTTTTTCAGATGGCCCTTTTGACCGGGGGGAAGTGAGACTTCATTGTAGTGCAGATTTCCTTTGCAAGCTTGCTTGGTTGGCCAAAAAGGGCGTATGCGTTTTTTCCTGAATATATTCAGGAAAAAACGCATACGCCCTTTTTGGCCAAGTGCATCATTGTGGACGTTCTGCCTCTTTTCCTATGCTTTCAATGCAATTCCAGTGTGCCTCCTGAAATCGGTTTCCTGCAATTCTGCCCCGCTTTCAAGTCCTCTTGGCAGCCTTACTTCAGTATATTTTTGGACGATAGCTGTCATTTATAACTCTGCAGGTTTGTGAATTACAGTGCCCCTGAGCTCCTTTCTTCAACTCGCTTTCTTTTGAGCTGGCCGCAACACCGCAGGATGGCTTCAGGCCCTAATCTGGTTCCGGCACGGCACGCTGAGCCTTTGGTTAATTCCTCTTCCTGGTGGGAAATGAGAGTTAAATTTGCCCGTCCAGACACCTCCAGCTAGTCTCTCATTGGTTCTCGCTATTCCTGTTCATCTTCCGCAGAAATTGCAAACTGGGCCAAACAGGAGGTTAAAGGGACTGACTCTCCAAGTCGGGAGGGTGTTAGTAAAGCGTCTGGAATGTTGCACCCGAGTACCAGGGTACGAAAACTGAGACATATTTGAACACGTCTCCCGATCACATGGTTGATCATACTCTAGGTTCCACATGCATGTTTTACCTGAAGGAAGAATACCTTAAACCTGGGTAGTTGAAACCCGTGGAATGGGTACCATGCAATATGACTTCAAAGGGTCTTCATTTGCTCACCGAACCTCTCCAATCCTATCACTGCTGCATTTATGCCCCTGTACACATGCTTGATTCTCTTTCGGAGACATAGCAATCCATAGGTTTTAAGATACTTACTAGTCAGGTACATTCTTAGGCATTTAATATGCGGTTTTGAGTCCATTTCGTTGAGCAAGAGGTAGCTCTTGTCTATTCCATATTTGGCTTAAGGAACTTTATCTGTGCTCATTTCAATCTCTGGTTTTATGCAGCACCCCAACTCACCTTTCCCCTTAAGCAAGCATAAGTTGGTTTTCTAAATTTGAGACCCTGTTCTGTTCTGTAATTCAGTTCCTGTGTAGCCAAGTTTACATTCCGTGTATTACTGATATCTTATGATGTTTCTTTTTCTGTGTGACTTATTTCAGTTAGAATCATCATACCTGAATCCACTCATTGTGCTGCTAAGGGCCTGATGACATAGATTTCATTGCTGAGTGATATTGCTTTGTAAGTAAATACCACAACTTCTTTATCCATTTTTCACTTTCTGCGATGTTGAACTTGTACTGTACACGAGGTTCTTGTAAACAGAGGCGTCCCAAACTTTGGGGTGGCTGTGTCTTTTTGATTTTAATTTCCCTAAGCTATAGGACCATAAGTGGAAGTGCCCTAGGCTCTGTTGCTTTGTTTTTTAGATGTTTCAGGAAACACCATACACTTCTCCCGAGTGTCTGTTGGCAATTTACATCCCGCCCATCAGCATAACAAGGCTCCCAGTTCTCCATGGCCTGTCCTGTCTTTGTGGATTTTACACTTTTTTCAGATGGCCCTTTTGACCGGGGGGAAGTGAGACTTCATTGTAGTGCAGATTTCCTTTGCAAGCTTGCTTGGTTGGCCAAAAAGGGCGTATGCGTTTTTTCCTGAATATATTCAGGAAAAAACGCATACGCCCTTTTTGGCCAAGTGCATCATTGTGGACGTTCTGCCTCTTTTCCTATGCTTTCAATGCAATTCCAGTGTGCCTCCTGAAATCGGTTTCCTGCAATTCTGCCCCGCTTTCAAGTCCTCTTGGCAGCCTTACTTCAGTATATTTTTGGACGATAGCTGTCATTTATAACTCTGCAGGTTTGTGAATTACAGTGCCCCTGAGCTCCTTTCTTCAACTCGCTTTCTTTTGAGCTGGCCGCAACACCGCAGGATGGCTTCAGGCCCTAATCTGGTTCCGGCACGGCACGCTGAGCCTTTGGTTAATTCCTCTTCCTGGTGGGAAATGAGAGTTAAATTTGCCCGTCCAGACACCTCCAGCTAGTCTCTCATTGGTTCTCGCTATTCCTGTTCATCTTCCGCAGAAATTGCAAACTGGGCCAAACAGGAGGTTAAAGGGACTGACTCTCCAAGTCGGGAGGGTGTTAGTAAAGCGTCTGGAATGTTGCACCCGAGTACCAGGGTACGAAAACTGAGACATATTTGAACATGTCTCCCGATCACATGGTTGATCATACTCTAGGTTCCACATGCATGTTTTAGCTGAAGGAAGAATACCTTAAACCTGGGTAGTTGAAACCCGTGGAATGGGTACCATGCAATATGACTTCAAAGGGTCTTCATTTGCTCACCGAACCTCTCCAATCCTATCACTGCTGCGTTTATGCCCCTGTACACATGCTTGATTCTCTTTCAGAGACATAGCAATCCATAGGTTTTAAGATACTTACTAGTCAGGTACATTCTTAGGCATTTAATATGCGGTGTTGAGTCCATTTCGTTGAGCAAGGAGTAGCTCTTGTCTATTCCATATTTGGCTTAAGGAACTTTATCTGTGCTCATTTCAATCTCTGGTTTTATGCAGCACCCCAACTCACCTTTCCCCTTAAGCAAGCATAAGTTGGTTTTCTAAATTTGAGACCCTGTTCTGTTCTGTAATTCAGTTCCTGTGTAGCCAAGTTTACATTCCGTGTATTACTGATATCTTATGATGTTTCTTTTTCTGTGTGACTTATTTCAGTTAGAATCATCATACCTGAATCCACTCATTGTGCTGCTAAGGGCCTGATGACATAGATTTCATTGCTGAGTGATATTGCTTTGTAAGTAAATACCACAACTTCTTTATCCATTTTTCACTTTCTGCGATGTTGAACTTGTACTGTACACGAGGTTCTTGTAAACAGAGGCGTCCCAAACTTTGGGGTGGCTGTGTCTTTTTGATTTTAATTTCCCTAAGCTATAGGACCATAAGTGGAAGTGCCTTAGGCTCTGTTGCTTTGTTTTTTAGATGTTTCAGGAAACACCATACACTTCTCCCGAGTGTCTGTTGGCAATTTACATCCCGCCCATCAGCATAACAAGGCTCCCAGTTCTCCATGGCCTGTCCTGCCTTTCTGGATTTTACACTTTTTTCAGATGGCCCTTTTGACCGGGGGGAAGTGAGACTTCATTGTAGTGCAGATTTCCTTTGCAAGCTTGCTTGGTTGGCCAAAAAGGGCGTATGCGTTTTTTCCTGAATATATTCAGGAAAAAACGCATACGCCCTTTTTGGCCAAGTGCATCATTGTGGACGTTCTGCCTCTTTTCCTATGCTTTCAATGCAATTCCAGTCTGCCTCCTGAAATCGGTTTCCTGCAATTCTGCCCCGCTTTCAAGTCCTCTTGGCAGCCTTACTTCAGTATATTTTTGGACGATAGCTGTCATTTATAACTCTGCAGGTTTGTGAATTACAGTGCCCCTGAGCTCCTTTCTTCAACTCGCTTTCTTTTGAGCTGGCCGCAACACCGCAGGATGGCTTCAGGCCCTAATCTGGTTCCGGCACGGCACGCTGAGCCTTTGGTTAATTCCTCTTCCTGGTGGGAAATGAGAGTTAAATTTGCCCGTCCAGACACCTCCAGCTAGTCTCTCATTGGTTCTCGCTATTCCTGTTCATCTTCCGCAGAAATTGCAAACTGGGCCAAACAGGAGGTTAAAGGGACTGACTCTCCAAGTCGGGAGGGTGTTAGTAAAGCGTCTGGAATGTTGCACCCGAGTACCAGGGTACGAAAACTGAGACATATTTGAACACGTCTCCCGATCACATGGTTGATCATACTCTAGGTTCCACATGCATGTTTTAGCTGAAGGAAGAATACCTTAAACCTGGGTAGTTGAAACCCGTGGAATGGGTACCATGCAATATGACTTCAAAGGGTCTTCATTTGCTCACCGAACCTCTCCAATCCTATCACTGCTGCGTTTATGCCCCTGTACACATGCTTGATTCTCTTTCGGAGACATAGCAATCCATAGGTTTTAAGATACTTACTAGTCAGGTACATTCTTAGGCATTTAATATGCGGTGTTGAGTCCATTTCGTTGAGCAAGGAGTAGCTCTTGTCTATTCCATATTTGGCTTAAGGAACTTTATCTGTGCTCATTTCAATCTCTGGTTTTATGCAGCACCCCAACTCACCTTTCCCCTTAAGCAAGCATAAGTTGGTTTTCTAAATTTGAGACCCTGTTCTGTTCTGTAATTCAGTTCCTGTGTAGCCAAGTTTACATTCCGTGTATTACTGATATCTTATGATGTTTCTTTTTCTGTGTGACTTATTTCAGTTAGAATCATCATACCTGAATCCACTCATTGTGCTGCTAAGGGCCTGATGACATAGATTTCATTGCTGAGTGATATTGCTTTGTAAGTAAATACCACAACTTCTTTATCCATTTTTCACTTTCTGCGATGTTGAACTTGTACTGTACACGAGGTTCTTGTAAACAGAGGCGTCCCAAACTTTGGGGTGGCTGTGTCTTTTTGATTTTAATTTCCCTAAGCTATAGGACCATAAGTGGAAGTGCCTTAGGCTCTGTTGCTTTGTTTTTTAGATGTTTCAGGAAACACCATACACTTCTCCCGAGTGTCTGTTGGCAATTTACATCCCGCCCATCAGCATAACAAGGCTCCCAGTTCTCCATGGCCTGTCCTGCCTTTCTGGATTTTACACTTTTTTCAGATGGCCCTTTTGACCGGGGGGAAGTGAGACTTCATTGTAGTGCAGATTTCCTTTGCAAGCTTGCTTGGTTGGCCAAAAAGGGCGTATGCGTTTTTTCCTGAATATATTCAGGAAAAAACGCATACGCCCTTTTTGGCCAAGTGCATCATTGTGGACGTTCTGCCTCTTTTCCTATGCTTTCAATGCAATTCCAGTCTGCCTCCTGAAATCGGTTTCCTGCAATTCTGCCCCGCTTTCAAGTCCTCTTGGCAGCCTTACTTCAGTATATTTTTGGACGATAGCTGTCATTTATAACTCTGCAGGTTTGTGAATTACAGTGCCCCTGAGCTCCTTTCTTCAACTCGCTTTCTTTTGAGCTGGCCGCAACACCGCAGGATGGCTTCAGGCCCTAATCTGGTTCCGGCACGGCACGCTGAGCCTTTGGTTAATTCCTCTTCCTGGTGGGAAATGAGAGTTAAATTTGCCCGTCCAGACACCTCCAGCTAGTCTCTCATTGGTTCTCGCTATTCCTGTTCATCTTCCGCAGAAATTGCAAACTGGGCCAAACAGGAGGTTAAAGGGACTGACTCTCCAAGTCGGGAGGGTGTTAGTAAAGCGTCTGGAATGTTGCACCCGAGTACCAGGGTACGAAAACTGAGACAGATTTGAACACGTCTCCCGATCACATGGTTGATCATACTCTAGGTTCCACATGCATGTTTTAGCTGAAGGAAGAATACCTTAAACCTGGGTAGTTGAAACCCGTGGAATGGGTACCATGCAATATGACTTCAAAGGGTCTTCATTTGCTCACCGAACCTCTCCAATCCTATCACTGCTGCATTTATGCCCCTGTACACATGCTTGATTCTCTTTCGGAGACATAGCAATCCATAGGTTTTAAGATACTTACTAGTCAGGTACATTCTTAGGCATTTAATATGCGGTGTTGAGTCCATTTCGTTGAGCAAGGAGTAGCTCTTGTCTATTCCATATTTGGCTTAAGGAACTTTATCTGTGCTCATTTCAATCTCTGGTTTTATGCAGCAACCCAACTCACCTTTCCCCTTAAGCAAGCATAAGTTGGTTTTCTAAATTTGAGACCCTGTTCTGTTCTGTAATTCAGTTCCTGTGTAGCCAAGTTTACATTCCGTGTATTACTGATATCTTACGATGTTTCTTTTTCTGTGTGACTTATTTCAGTTAGAATCATCATACCTGAATCCACTCATTGTGCTGCTAAGGGCCTGATGACATAGATTTCATTGCTGAGTGATATTGCTTTGTAAGTAAATACCACAACTTCTTTATCCATTTTTCACTTTCTGCGATGTTGAACTTGTACTGTACACGAGGTTCTTGTAAACAGAGGCGTCCCAAACTTTGGGGTGGCTGTGTCTTTTTGATTTTAATTTCCCTAAGCTATAGGACCATAAGTGGAAGTGCCCTAGGCTCTGTTGCTTTGTTTTTTAGATGTTTCAGGAAACACCATACACTTCTCCCGAGTGTCTGTTGGCAATTTACATCCCGCCCATCAGCATAACAAGGCTCCCAGTTCTCCATGGCCTGTCCTGTCTTTGTGGATTTTACACTTTTTTCAGATGGCCCTTTTGACCGGGGGGAAGTGAGACTTCATTGTAGTGCAGATTTCCTTTGCAAGCTTGCTTGGTTGGCCAAAAAGGGCGTATGCGTTTTTTCCTGAATATATTCAGGAAAAAACGCATACGCCCTTTTTGGCCAAGTGCATCATTGTGGACGTTCTGCCTCTTTTCCTATGCTTTCAATGCAATTCCAGTGTGCCTCCTGAAATCGGTTTCCTGCAATTCTGCCCCGCTTTCAAGTCCTCTTGGCAGCCTTACTTCAGTATAATTTTGGACGATAGCTGTCATTTATAACTCTGCAGGTTTGTGAATTACAGTGCCCCTGAGCTCCTTTCTTCAACTCGCTTTCTTTTGAGCTGGCCGCAACACCGCAGGATGGCTTCAGGCCCTAATCTGGTTCCGGCACGGCACGCTGAGCCTTTGGTTAATTCCTCTTCCTGGTGGGAAATGAGAGTTAAATTTGCCCGTCCAGACACCTCCAGCTAGTCTCTCATTGGTTCTCGCTATTCCTGTTCATCTTCCGCAGAAATTGCAAACTGGGCCAAACAGGAGGTTAAAGGGACTGACTCTCCAAGTCGGGAGGGTGTTAGTAAAGCGTCTGGAATGTTGCACCCGAGTACCAGGGTACGAAAACTGAGACATATTTGAACACGTCTCCCGATCACATGGTTGATCATACTCTAGGTTCCACATGCATGTTTTACCTGAAGGAAGAATACCTTAAACCTGGGTAGTTGAAACCCGTGGAATGGGTACCATGCAATATGACTTCAAAGGGTCTTCATTTGCTCACCGAACCTCTCCAATCCTATCACTGCTGCATTTATGCCCCTGTACACATGCTTGATTCTCTTACGGAGACATAGCAATCCATAGGTTTTAAGATACTTACTAGTCAGGTACATTCTTAGGCATTTAATATGCGGTTTTGAGTCCATTTCGTTGAGCAAGAGGTAGCTCTTGTCTATTCCATATTTGGCTTAAGGAACTTTATCTGTGCTCATTTCAATCTCTGGTTTTATGCAGCACCCCAACTCACCTTTCCCCTTAAGCAAGCATAAGTTGGTTTTCTAAATTTGAGACCCTGTTCTGTTCTGTAATTCAGTTCCTGTGTAGCCAAGTTTACATTCCGTGTATTACTGATATCTTATGATGTTTCTTTTTCTGTGTGACTTATTTCAGTTAGAATCATCATACCTGAATCCACTCATTGTGCTGCTAAGGGCCTGATGACATAGATTTCATTGCTGAGTGATATTGCTTTGTAAGTAAATACCACAACTTCTTTATCCATTTTTCACTTTCTGCGATGTTGAACTTGTACTGTACACGAGGTTCTTGTAAACAGAGGCGTCCCAAACTTTGGGGTGGCTGTGTCTTTTTGATTTTAATTTCCCTAAGCTATAGGACCATAAGTGGAAGTGCCCTAGGCTCTGTTGCTTTGTTTTTTAGATGTTTCAGGAAACACCATACACTTCTCCCGAGTGTCTGTTGGCAATTTACATCCCGCCCATCAGCATAACAAGGCTCCCAGTTCTCCATGGCCTGTCCTGTCTTTGTGGATTTTACACTTTTTTCAGATGGCCCTTTTGACCGGGGGGAAGTGAGACTTCATTGTAGTGCAGATTTCCTTTGCAAGCTTGCTTGGTTGGCCAAAAAGGGCGTATGCGTTTTTTCCTGAATATATTCAGGAAAAAACGCATACGCCCTTTTTGGCCAAGTGCATCATTGTGGACGTTCTGCCTCTTTTCCTATGCTTTCAATGCAATTCCAGTGTGCCTCCTGAAATCGGTTTCCTGCAATTCTGCCCCGCTTTCAAGTCCTCTTGGCAGCCTTACTTCAGTATAATTTTGGACGATAGCTGTCATTTATAACTCTGCAGGTTTGTGAATTACAGTGCCCCTGAGCTCCTTTCTTCAACTCGCTTTCTTTTGAGCTGGCCGCAACACCGCAGGATGGCTTCAGGCCCTAATCTGGTTCCGGCACGGCACGCTGAGCCTTTGGTTAATTCCTCTTCCTGGTGGGAAATGAGAGTTAAATTTGCCCGTCCAGACACCTCCAGCTAGTCTCTCATTGGTTCTCGCTATTCCTGTTCATCTTCCGCAGAAATTGCAAACTGGGCCAAACAGGAGGTTAAAGGGACTGACTCTCCAAGTCGGGAGGGTGTTAGTAAAGCGTCTGGAATGTTGCACCCGAGTACCAGGGTACGAAAACTGAGACATATTTGAACACGTCTCCCGATCACATGGTTGATCATACTCTAGGTTCCACATGCATGTTTTACCTGAAGGAAGAATACCTTAAACCTGGGTAGTTGAAACCCGTGGAATGGGTACCATGCAATATGACTTCAAAGGGTCTTCATTTGCTCACCGAACCTCTCCAATCCTATCACTGCTGCATTTATGCCCCTGTACACATGCTTGATTCTCTTACGGAGACATAGCAATCCATAGGTTTTAAGATACTTACTAGTCAGGTACATTCTTAGGCATTTAATATGCGGTTTTGAGTCCATTTCGTTGAGCAAGAGGTAGCTCTTGTCTATTCCATATTTGGCTTAAGGAACTTTATCTGTGCTCATTTCAATCTCTGGTTTTATGCAGCACCCCAACTCACCTTTCCCCTTAAGCAAGCATAAGTTGGTTTTCTAAATTTGAGACCCTGTTCTGTTCTGTAATTCAGTTCCTGTGTAGCCAAGTTTACATTCCGTGTATTACTGATATCTTATGATGTTTCTTTTTCTGTGTGACTTATTTCAGTTAGAATCATCATACCTGAATCCACTCATTGTGCTGCTAAGGGCCTGATGACATAGATTTCATTGCTGAGTGATATTGCTTTGTAAGTAAATACCACAACTTCTTTATCCATTTTTCACTTTCTGCGATGTTGAACTTGTACTGTACACGAGGTTCTTGTAAACAGAGGCGTCCCAAACTTTGGGGTGGCTGTGTCTTTTTGATTTTAATTTCCCTAAGCTATAGGACCATAAGTGGAAGTGCCCTAGGCTCTGTTGCTTTGTTTTTTAGATGTTTCAGGAAACACCATACACTTCTCCCGAGTGTCTGTTGGCAATTTACATCCCGCCCATCAGCATAACAAGGCTCCCAGTTCTCCATGGCCTGTCCTGTCTTTGTGGATTTTACACTTTTTTCAGATGGCCCTTTTGACCGGGGGGAAGTGAGACTTCATTGTAGTGCAGATTTCCTTTGCAAGCTTGCTTGGTTGGCCAAAAAGGGCGTATGCGTTTTTTCCTGAATATATTCAGGAAAAAACGCATACGCCCTTTTTGGCCAAGTGCATCATTGTGGACGTTCTGCCTCTTTTCCTATGCTTTCAATGCAATTCCAGTGTGCCTCCTGAAATCGGTTTCCTGCAATTCTGCCCCGCTTTCAAGTCCTCTTGGCAGCCTTACTTCAGTATAATTTTGGACGATAGCTGTCATTTATAACTCTGCAGGTTTGTGAATTACAGTGCCCCTGAGCTCCTTTCTTCAACTCGCTTTCTTTTGAGCTGGCCGCAACACCGCAGGATGGCTTCAGGCCCTAATCTGGTTCCGGCACGGCACGCTGAGCCTTTGGTTAATTCCTCTTCCTGGTGGGAAATGAGAGTTAAATTTGCCCGTCCAGACACCTCCAGCTAGTCTCTCATTGGTTCTCGCTATTCCTGTTCATCTTCCGCAGAAATTGCAAACTGGGCCAAACAGGAGGTTAAAGGGACTGACTCTCCAAGTCGGGAGGGTGTTAGTAAAGCGTCTGGAATGTTGCACCCGAGTACCAGGGTACGAAAACTGAGACATATTTGAACACGTCTCCCGATCACATGGTTGATCATACTCTAGGTTCCACATGCATGTTTTACCTGAAGGAAGAATACCTTAAACCTGGGTAGTTGAAACCCGTGGAATGGGTACCATGCAATATGACTTCAAAGGGTCTTCATTTGCTCACCGAACCTCTCCAATCCTATCACTGCTGCATTTATGCCCCTGTACACATGCTTGATTCTCTTTCGGAGACATAGCAATCCATAGGTTTTAAGATACTTACTAGTCAGGTACATTCTTAGGCATTTAATATGCGGTTTTGAGTCCATTTCGTTGAGCAAGAGGTAGCTCTTGTCTATTCCATATTTGGCTTAAGGAACTTTATCTGTGCTCATTTCAATCTCTGGTTTTATGCAGCACCCCAACTCACCTTTCCCCTTAAGCAAGCATAAGTTGGTTTTCTAAATTTGAGACCCTGTTCTGTTCTGTAATTCAGTTCCTGTGTAGCCAAGTTTACATTCCGTGTATTACTGATATCTTATGATGTTTCTTTTTCTGTGTGACTTATTTCAGTTAGAATCATCATACCTGAATCCACTCATTGTGCTGCTAAGGGCCTGATGACATAGATTTCATTGCTGAGTGATATTGCTTTGTAAGTAAATACCACAACTTCTTTATCCATTTTTCACTTTCTGCGATGTTGAACTTGTACTGTAAATGAGGTTCTTGTAAACAGAGGTGTCCCAAACTTTGGGGTGGCTGTGTCTTTTTGATTTTAATTTCCCTAAGCTATAGGACCATAAGTGGAAGTGCCCTAGGCTCTGTTGCTTTGTTTTTTAGATGTTTCAGGAAACACCATACACTTCTCCCGAGTGTCTGTTGGCAATTTACATCCCGCCCATCAGCATAACAAGGCTCCCAGTTCTCCATGGCCTGTCCTGCCTTTCTGGATTTTACACTTTTTTCAGATGGCCCTTTTGACCGGGGGCAAGTGAGACTTCATTGTAGTGCAGATTTCCTTTGCAAGCTTGCTTGGTTGGCCAAAAAGGGCGTATGCGTTTTTTCCTGAATATATTCAGGAAAAAACGCATACGCCCTTTTTGGCCAAGTGCATCATTGTGGACGTTCTGCCTCTTTTCCTATGCTTTCAATGCAATTCCAGTCTACCTCCTGAAATCGGTTTCCTGCAATTCTGCCCCGCTTTCAAGTCCTCTTGGCAGCCTTACTTCAGTATATTTTTGGACGATAGCTGTCATTTATAACTCTGCAGGTTTGTGAATTACAGTGCCCCTGAGCTCCTTTCTTCAACTCGCTTTCTTTTGAGCTGGCCGCAACACCGCAGGATGGCTTCAGGCCCTAATCTGGTTCCGGCACGGCACGCTGAGCCTTTGGTTAATTCCTCTTCCTGGTGGGAAATGAGAGTTAAATTTGCCCGTCCAGACACCTCCAGCTAGTCTCTCATTGGTTCTCGCTATTCCTGTTCATCTTCCGCAGAAATTGCAAACTGGGCCAAACAGGAGGTTAAAGGGACTGACTCTCCAAGTCGGGAGGGTGTTAGTAAAGCGTCTGGAATGTTGCACCCGAGTACCAGGGTACGAAAACTGAGACATATTTGAACACGTCTCCCGATCACATGGCTGATCATACTCTAGGTTCCACATGCATGTTTTAGCTGAAGGAAGAATACCTTAAACCTGGGTAGTTGAAACCCGTGGAATGGGTACCATGCAATATGACTTCAAAGGGTCTTCATTTGCTCACCGAACCTCTCCAATCCTATCACTGCTGCGTTTATGCCCCTGTACACATGCTTGATTCTCTTTCGGAGACATAGCAATCCATAGGTTTTAAGATACTTACTAGTCAGGTACATTCTTAGGCATTTAATATGCGGTGTTGAGTCCATTTCGTTGAGCAAGGAGTAGCTCTTGTCTATTCCATATTTGGCTTAAGGAACTTTATCTGTGCTCATTTCAATCTCTGGTTTTATGCAGCACCCCAACTCACCTTTCCCCTTAAGCAAGCATAAGTTGGTTTTCTAAATTTGAGACCCTGTTCTGTTCTGTAATTCAGTTCCTGTGTAGCCAAGTTTACATTCCGTGTATTACTGATATCTTATGATGTTTCTTTTTCTGTGTGACTTATTTCAGTTAGAATCATCATACCTGAATCCACTCATTGTGCTGCTAAGGGCCTGATGACATAGATTTCATTGCTGAGTGATATTGCTTTGTAAGTAAATACCACAACTTCTTTATCCATTTTTCACTTTCTGCGATGTTGAACTTGTACTGTACACGAGGTTCTTGTAAACAGAGGCGTCCCAAACTTTGGGGTGGCTGTGTCTTTTTGATTTTAATTTCCCTAAGCTATAGGACCATAAGTGGAAGTGCCCTAGGCTCTGTTGCTTTGTTTTTTAGATGTTTCAGGAAACACCATACACTTCTCCCGAGTGTCTGTTGGCAATTTACATCCCGCCCATCAGCATAACAAGGCTCCCAGTTCTCCATGGCCTGTCCTGCCTTTCTGGATTTTACACTTTTTTCAGATGGCCCTTTTGACCGGGGGGAAGTGAGACTTCATTGTAGTGCAGATTTCCTTTGCAAGCTTGCTTGGTTGGCCAAAAAGGGCGTATGCGTTTTTTCCTGAATATATTCAGGAAAAAACGCATACGCCCTTTTTGGCCAAGTGCATTATTGTGGACGTTCTGCCTCTTTTCCTATGCTTTCAATGCAATTCCAGTCTGCCTCCTGAAATCGGTTTCCTGCAATTCTGCCCCGCTTTCAAGTCCTCTTGGCAGCCTTACTTCAGTATATTTTTGGACGATAGCTGTCATTTATAACTCTGCAGGTTTGTGAATTACAGTGCCCCTGAGCTCCTTTCTTCAACTCGCTTTCTTTTGAGCTGGCCGCAACACCGCAGGATGGCTTCAGGCCCTAATCTGGTTCCGGCACGGCACGCTGAGCCTTTGGTTAATTCCTCTTCCTGGTGGGAAATGAGAGTTAAATTTGCCCGTCCAGACACCTCCAGCTAGTCTCTCATTGGTTCTCGCTATTCCTGTTCATCTTCTGCAGAAATTGCAAACTGGGCCAAACAGGAGGTTAAAGGGACTGACTCTCCAAGTCGGGAGGGTGTTAGTAAAGCGTCTGGAATGTTGCACCCGAGTACCAGGGTACGAAAACTGAGACATATTTGAACACGTCTCCCGATCACATGGTTGATCATACTCTAGGTTCCACATGCATGTTTTAGCTGAAGGAAGAATACCTTAAACCTGGGTAGTTGAAACCCGTGGAATGGGTACCATGCAATATGACTTCAAAGGGTCTTCATTTGCTCACCGAACCTCTCCAATCCTATCACTGCTGCGTTTATGCCCCTGTACACATGCTTGATTCTCTTTCGGAGACATAGCAATCCATAGGTTTTAAGATACTTACTAGTCAGGTACATTCTTAGGCATTTAATATGCGGTGTTGAGTCCATTTCGTTGAGCAAGGAGTAGCTCTTGTCTATTCCATATTTGGCTTAAGGAACTTTATCTGTGCTCATTTCAATCTCTGGTTTTATGCAGCACCCCAACTCACCTTTACCCTTAAGCAAGCATAAGTTGGTTTTCTAAATTTGAGACCCTGTTCTGTTCTGTAATTCAGTTCCTGTGTAGCCAAGTTTACATTCCGTGTATTACTGATATCTTATGATGTTTCTTTTTCTGTGTGACTTATTTCAGTTAGAATCATCATACCTGAATCCACTCATTGTGCTGCTAAGGGCCTGATGACATAGATTTCATTGCTGAGTGATATTGCTTTGTAAGTAAATACCACAACTTCTTTATCCATTTTTCACTTTCTGCGATGTTGAACTTGTACTGTACACGAGGTTCTTGTAAACAGAGGCGTCCCAAACTTTGGGGTGGCTGTGTCTTTTTGATTTTAATTTCCCTAAGCTATAGGACCATAAGTGGAAGTGCCCTAGGCTCTGTTGCTTTGTTTTTTAGATGTTTCAGGAAACACCATACACTTCTCCCGAGTGTCTGTTGGCAATTTACATCCCGCCCATCAGCATAACAAGGCTCCCAGTTCTCCATGGCCTGTCCTGCCTTTCTGGATTTTACACTTTTTTCAGATGGCCCTTTTGACCGGGGGGAAGTGAGACTTCATTGTAGTGCAGATTTCCTTTGCAAGCTTGCTTGGTTGGCCAAAAAGGGCGTATGCGTTTTTTCCTGAATATATTCAGGAAAAAACGCATACGCCCTTTTTGGCCAAGTGCATCATTGTGGACGTTCTGCCTCTTTTCCTATGCTTTCAATGCAATTCCAGTGTGCCTCCTGAAATCGGTTTCCTGCAATTCTGCCCCGCTTTCAAGTCCTCTTGGCAGCCTTACTTCAGTATAATTTTGGACGATAGCTGTCATTTATAACTCTGCAGGTTTGTGAATTACAGTGCCCCTGAGCTCCTTTCTTCAACTCGCTTTCTTTTGAGCTGGCCGCAACACCGCAGGATGGCTTCAGGCCCTAATCTGGTTCCGGCACGGCACGCTGAGCCTTTGGTTAATTCCTCTTCCTGGTGGGAAATGAGAGTTAAATTTGCCCGTCCAGACACCTCCAGCTAGTCTCTCATTGGTTCTCGCTATTCCTGTTCATCTTCCGCAGAAATTGCAAACTGGGCCAAACAGGAGGTTAAAGGGACTGACTCTCCAAGTCGGGAGGGTGTTAGTAAAGCGTCTGGAATGTTGCACCCGAGTACCAGGGTACGAAAACTGAGACATATTTGAACACGTCTCCCGATCACATGGTTGATCATACTCTAGGTTCCACATGCATGTTTTAGCTGAAGGAAGAATACCTTAAACCTGGGTAGTTGAAACCCGTGGAATGGGTACCATGCAATATGACTTCAAAGGGTCTTCATTTGCTCACCGAACCTCTCCAATCCTATCACTGCTGCGTTTATGCCCCTGTACACATGCTTGATTCTCTTTCGGAGACATAGCAATCCATAGGTTTTAAGATACTTACTAGTCAGGTACATTCTTAGGCATTTAATATGCGGTGTTGAGTCCATTTCGTTGAGCAAGAGGTAGCTCTTGTCTATTCCATATTTGGCTTAAGGAACTTTATCTGTGCTCATTTCAATCTCTGGTTTTATGCAGCACCCCAACTCACCTTTACCCTTAAGGAAGCATAAGTTGGTTTTCTAAATTTGAGACCCTGTTCTGTTCTGTAATTCAGTTCCTGTGTAGCCAAGTTTACATTCCGTGTATTACTGATATCTTATGATGTTTCTTTTTCTGTGTGACTTATTTCAGTTAGAATCATCATACCTGAATCCACTCATTGTGCTGCTAAGGGCCTGATGACATAGATTTCATTGCTGAGTGATATTGCTTTGTAAGTAAATACCACAACTTCTTTATCCATTTTTCACTTTCTGCGATGTTGAACTTGTACTGTACACGAGGTTCCTGTAAACAGAGGCGTCCCAAACTTTGGGGTGGCTGTGTCTTTTTGATTTTAATTTCCCTAAGCTATAGGACCATAAGTGGAAGTGCCCTAGGCTCTGTTGCTTTGTTTTTTAGATGTTTCAGGAAACACCATACACTTCTCCCGAGTGTCTGTTGGCAATTTACATCCCGCCCATCAGCATAACAAGGCTCCCAGTTCTCCATGGCCTGTCCTGTCTTTGTGGATTTTACACTTTTTTCAGATGGCCCTTTTGACCGGGGGGAAGTGAGACTTCATTGTAGTGCAGATTTCCTTTGCAAGCTTGCTTGGTTGGCCAAAAAGGGCGTATGCGTTTTTTCCTGAATATATTCAGGAAAAAACGCATACGCCCTTTTTGGCCAAGTGCATCATTGTGGACGTTCTGCCTCTTTTCCTATGCTTTCAATGCAATTCCAGTCTGCCTCCTGAAATCGGTTTCCTGCAATTCTGCCCCGCTTTCAAGTCCTCTTGGCAGCCTTACTTCAGTATATTTTTGGACGATAGCTGTCATTTATAACTCTGCAGGTTTGTGAATTACAGTGCCCCTGAGCTCCTTTCTTCAACTCGCTTTCTTTTGAGCTGGCCGCAACACCGCAGGATGGCTTCAGGCCCTAATCTGGTTCCGGCACGGCACGCTGAGCCTTTGGTTAATTCCTCTTCCTGGTGGGAAATGAGAGTTAAATTTGCCCGTCCAGACACCTCCAGCTAGTCTCTCATTGGTTCTCGCTATTCCTGTTCATCTTCCGCAGAAATTGCAAACTGGGCCAAACAGGAGGTTAAAGGGACTGACTCTCCAAGTCGGGAGGGTGTTATTAAAGCGTCTGGAATGTTGCACCCGAGTACCAGGGTACGAAAAGTGGGACAGATTTGAACACGTCTCCCGATCACATGGTTGATCATACTCTAGGTTCCACATGCATGTTTTAGCTGAAGGAAGAATACCTTAAACCTGGGTAGTTGAAACCCGTGGAATGGGTACCATGCAATATGACTTCAAAGGGTCTTCATTTGCTCACCGAACCTCTCCAATCCTATCACTGCTGCGTTTATGCCCCTGTACACATGCTTGATTCTCTTTCGGAGACATAGCAATCCATAGGTTTTAAGATACTTACTAGTCAGGTACATTCTTAGGCATTTAATATGCGGTGTTGAGTCCATTTCGTTGAGCAAGGAGTAGCTCTTGTCTATTCCATATTTGGCTTAAGGAACTTTATCTGTGCTCATTTCAATCTCTGGTTTTATGCAGCACCCCAACTCACCTTTCCCCTTAAGAAAGCATAAGTTGGTTTTCTAAATTTGAGACCCTGTTCTGTTCTGTAATTCAGTTCCTGTGTAGCCAAGTTTACATTCCGTGTATTACTGATATCTTACGATGTTTCTTTTTCTGTGTGACTTATTTCAGTTAGAATCATCATACCTGAATCCACTCATTGTGCTGCTAAGGGCCTGATGACATAGATTTCATTGCTGAGTGATATTGCTTTGTAAGTAAATACCACAACTTCTTTATCCATTTTTCACTTTCTGCGATGTTGAACTTGTACTGTACACGAGGTTCTTGTAAACAGAGGCGTCCCAAACTTTGGGGTGGCTGTGTCTTTTTGATTTTAATTTCCCTAAGCTATAGGACCATAAGTGGAAGTGCCCTAGGCTCTGTTGCTTTGTTTTTTAGATGTTTCAGGAAACACCATACACTTCTCCCGAGTGTCTGTTGGCAATTTACATGCCGCCCATCAGCATAACAAGGCTCCCAGTTCTCCATGGCCTGTCCTGCCTTTCTGGATTTTACACTTTTTTCAGATGGCCCTTTTGACCGGGGGGAAGTGAGACTTCATTGTAGTGCAGATTTCCTTTGCAAGCTTGCTTGGTTGGCCAAAAAGGGCGTATGCGTTTTTTCCTGAATATATTCAGGAAAAAACGCATACGCCCTTTTTGGCCAAGTGCATCATTGTGGACGTTCTGCCTCTTTTCCTATGCTTTCAATGCAATTCCAGTCTGCCTCCTGAAATCGGTTTCCTGCAATTCTGCCCCGCTTTCAAGTCCTCTTGGCAGCCTTACTTCAGTATATTTTTGGACGATAGCTGTCATTTATAACTCTGCAGGTTTGTGAATTACAGTGCCCCTGAGCTCCTTTCTTCAACTCGCTTTCTTTTGAGCTGGCCGCAACACCGCAGGATGGCTTCAGGCCCTAATCTGGTTCCGGCACGGCACGCTGAGCCTTTGGTTAATTCCTCTTCCTGGTGGGAAATGAGAGTTAAATTTGCCCGTCCAGACACCTCCAGCTAGTCTCTCATTGGTTCTCGCTATTCCTGTTCATCTTCCGCAGAAATTGCAAACTGGGCCAAACAGGAGGTTAAAGGGACTGACTCTCCAAGTCGGGAGGGTGTTAGTAAAGCGTCTGGAATGTTGCACCCGAGTACCAGGGTACGAAAACTGAGACATATTTGAACACGTCTCCCGATCACATGGTTGATCATACTCTAGGTTCCACATGCATGTTTTAGCTGAAGGAAGAATACCTTAAACCTGGGTAGTTGAAACCCGTGGAATGGGTACCATGCAATATGACTTCAAAGGGTCTTCATTTGCTCACCGAACCTCTCCAATCCTATCACTGCTGCGTTTATGCCCCTGTACACATGCTTGATTCTCTTTCGGAGACATAGCAATCCATAGGTTTTAAGATACTTACTAGTCAGGTACATTCTTAGGCATTTAATATGCGGTGTTGAGTCCATTTCGTTGAGCAAGGAGTAGCTCTTGTCTATTCCATATTTGGCTTAAGGAACTTTATCTGTGCTCATTTCAATCTCTGGTTTTATGCAGCACCCCAACTCACCTTTCCCCTTAAGCAAGCATAAGTTGGTTTTCTAAATTTGAGACCCTGTTCTGTTCTGTAATTCAGTTCCTGTGTAGCCAAGTTTACATTCCGTGTATTACTGATATCTTATGATGTTTCTTTTTCTGTGTGACTTATTTCAGTTAGAATCATCATACCTGAATCCACTCATTGTGCTGCTAAGGGCCTGATGACATAGATTTCATTGCTGAGTGATATTGCTTTGTAAGTAAATACCACAACTTCTTTATCCATTTTTCACTTTCTGCGATGTTGAACTTGTACTGTACACGAGGTTCTTGTAAACAGAGGCGTCCCAAACTTTGGGGTGGCTGTGTCTTTTTGATTTTAATTTCCCTAAGCTATAGGACCATAAGTGGAAGTGCCCTAGGCTCTGTTGCTTTGTTTTTTAGATGTTTCAGGAAACACCATACACTTCTCCCGAGTGTCTGTTGGCAATTTACATCCCGCCCATCAGCATAACAAGGCTCCCAGTTCTCCATGGCCTGTCCTGCCTTTCTGGATTTTACACTTTTTTCAGATGGCCCTTTTGACCGCGGGGAAGTGAGACTTCATTGTAGTGCAGATTTCCTTTGCAAGCTTGCTTGGTTGGCCAAAAAGGGCGTATGCGTTTTTTCCTGAATATATTCAGGAAAAAACGCATACGCCCTTTTTGGCCAAGTGCATCATTGTGGACGTTCTGCCTCTTTTCCTATGCTTTCAATGCAATTCCAGTGTGCCTCCTGAAATCGGTTTCCTGCAATTCTGCCCCGCTTTCAAGTCCTCTTGGCAGCCTTACTTCAGTATAATTTTGGACGATAGCTGTCATTTATAACTCTGCAGGTTTGTGAATTACAGTGCCCCTGAGCTCCTTTCTTCAACTCGCTTTCTTTTGAGCTGGCCGCAACACCGCAGGATGGCTTCAGGCCCTAATCTGGTTCCGGCACGGCACGCTGAGCCTTTGGTTAATTCCTCTTCCTGGTGGGAAATGAGAGTTAAATTTGCCCGTCCAGACACCTCCAGCTAGTCTCTCATTGGTTCTCGCTATTCCTGTTCATCTTCCGCAGAAATTGCAAACTGGGCCAAACAGGAGGTTAAAGGGACTGACTCTCCAAGTCGGGAGGGTGTTAGTAAAGCGTCTGGAATGTTGCACCCGAGTACCAGGGTACGAAAACTGAGACATATTTGAACACGTCTCCCG
Organism: Pseudorca crassidens; assembly: GCF_039906515.1. Classification (NCBI taxonomy): domain Eukaryota; kingdom Metazoa; phylum Chordata; class Mammalia; order Artiodactyla; family Delphinidae; genus Pseudorca; species Pseudorca crassidens. The sequence continues at coordinate 914,508 of NW_027136329.1, read as the reverse complement.
ATCACATGGTTGATCATACTCTAGGTTCCACATGCATGTTTTACCTGAAGGAAGAATACCTTAAACCTGGGTAGTTGAAACCCGTGGAATGGGTACCATGCAATATGACTTCAAAGGGTCTTCATTTGCTCACCGAACCTCTCCAATCCTATCACTGCTGCGTTTATGCCCCTGTACACATGCTTGATTCTCTTTCGGAGACATAGCAATCCATAGGTTTTAAGATACTTACTAGTCAGGTACATTCTTAGGCGTTTAATATGCGGTGTTGAGTCCATTTCGTTGAGCAAGAGGTAGCTCTTGTCTATTCCATATTTGGCTTAAGGAACTTTATCTGTGCTCATTTCAATCTCTGGTTTTATGCAGCACCCCAACTCACCTTTCCCCTTAAGCAAGCATAAGTTGGTTTTCTAAATTTGAGACCCTGTTCTGTTCTGTAATTCAGTTCCTGTGTAGCCAAGTTTACATTCCGTGTATTACTGATATCTTATGATGTTTCTTTTTCTGTGTGACTTATTTCAGTTAGAATCATCATACCTGAATCCACTCATTGTGCTGCTAAGGGCCTGATGACATAGATTTCATTGCTGAGTGATATTGCTTTGTAAGTAAATACCACAACTTCTTTATCCATTTTTCACTTTCTGCGATGTTGAACTTGTACTGTAAACGAGGTTCTTGTAAACAGAGGTGTCGCAAACTTTGGGGTGGCTGTGTCTTTTTGATTTTAATTTCCCTAAGCTATAGGACCATAAGTGGAAGTGCCCTAGGCTCTGTTGCTTTGTTTTTTAGATGTTTCAGGAAACACCATACACTTCTCCTGAGTGTCTGTTGGCAATTTACATCCCGCCCATCAGCATAACAAGGCTCCCAGTTCTCCATGGCCTGTCCTGCCTTTCTGGATTTTACACTCTTTTCAGATGGCCCTTTTGACCGGGGGCAAGTGAGACTTCATTGTAGTGCAGATTTCCTTTGCAAGCTTGCTTGGTTGGCCAAAAAGGGCGTATGCGTTTTTTCCTGAATATATTCAGGAAAAAACGCATACGCCCTTTTTGGCCAAGTGCATCATTGTGGACGTTCTGCCTCTTTTCCTATGCTTTCAATGCAATTCCAGTCTACCTCCTGAAATCGGTTTCCTGCAATTCTGCCCCGCTTTCAAGTCCTCTTGGCAGCCTTACTTCAGTATATTTTTGGACGATAGCTGTCATTTATAACTCTGCAGGTTTGTGAATTACAGTGCCCCTGAGCTCCTTTCTTCAACTCGCTTTCTTTTGAGCTGGCCGCAACACCGCAGGATGGCTTCAGGCCCTAATCTGGTTCCGGCACGGCACGCTGAGCCTTTGGTTAATTCCTCTTCCTGGTGGGAAATGAGAGTTAAATTTGCCCGTCCAGACACCTCCAGCTAGTCTCTCATTGGTTCTCGCTATTCCTGTTCATCTTCCGCAGAAATTGCAAACTGGGCCAAACAGGAGGTTAAAGGGACTGACTCTCCAAGTCGGGAGGGTGTTAGTAAAGCATCTGGAATGTTGCACCCGAGTACCAGGGTACGAAAACTGAGACATATTTGAACACGTCTCCCGATCACATGGTTGATCATACTCTAGGTTCCACATGCATGTTTTAGCTGAAGGAAGAATACCTTAAACCTGGGTAGTTGAAACCCGTGAAATGGGTACCATGCAATATAACTTCAAAGGGTCTTCATTTGCTCACCGAACCTCTCCAATCCTATCACTGCTGCGTTTATGCCCCTGTACACATGCTTGATTCTCTTTCGGAGACATAGCAATCCATAGGTTTTAAGATACTTACTAGTCAGGTACATTCTTAGGCATTTAATATGCGGTGTTGAGTCCATTTCGTTGAGCAAGGAGTAGCTCTTGTCTATTCCATATTTGGCTTAAGGAACTTTATCTGTGCTCATTTCAATCTCTGGTTTTATGCAGCACCCCAACTCACCTTTCCCCTTAAGCAAGCATAAGTTGGTTTTCTAAATTTGAGACCCTGTTCTGTTTTGGAATTCAGTTCCTGTGTAGCCAAGTTTACATTCCGTGTATTAGTGATATCTTATGATATTTCTTTTTCTGTGTGACTTATTTCAGTTAGAATCATCGTACCTGAATCCACTCATTGTGCTGCTAAGGGCCTGATGACATAGATTTCATTGCTGAGTGATATTGCTTTGTAAGTAAATACCACAACTTCTTTATCCATTTTTCACTTTCTGCGATGTTGAACTTGTACTGTAAACGAGGTTCTTGTAAACAGAGGCGTCCCAAACTTTGGGGTGGCTGTGTCTTTTTGATTTTAATTTCCCTAAGCTATAGGACCATAAGTGGAAGTGCCCTAGGCTCTGTTGCTTTGTTTTTTAGATGTTTCAGGAAACACCATACACTTCTCCCGAGTGTCTGTTGGCAATTTACATCCCGCCCATCAGCATAACAAGGCTCCCAGTTCTCCATGGCCTGTCCTGCCTTTCTGGATTTTACACTTTTTTCAGATGGCCCTTTTGACCGGGGGGAAGTGAGACTTCATTGTAGTGCAGATTTCCTTTGCAAGCTTGCTTGGTTGGCCAAAAAGGGCGTATGCGTTTTTTCCTGAATATATTCAGGAAAAAACGCATACGCCCTTTTTGGCCAAGTACATCATTGTGGACGTTCTGCCTCTTTTCCTATGCTTTCAATGCAATTCCAGTCTACCTCCTGAAATCGGTTTCCTGCAATTCTGCCCCGCTTTCAAGTCCTCTTGGCAGCCTTACTTCAGTATATTTTTGGACGATAGCTGTCATTTATAACTCTGCAGGTTTGTGAATTACAGTGCCCCTGAGCTCCTTTCTTCAACTCGCTTTCTTTTGAGCTGGCCGCAACACCGCAGGATGGCTTCAGGCCCTAATCTGGTTCCGGCACGGCACGCTGAGCCTTTGGTTAATTCCTCTTCCTGGTGGGAAATGAGGGTTAAATTTGCCCGTCCAGACACCTCCAGCTAGTCTCTCATTGGTTCTCGCTATTCCTGTTCATCTTCCGCAGAAATTGCAAACTGGGCCAAACAGGAGGTTAAAGGCGCTGACTCTCCAAGTCGGGAGGGTGTTAGTAAAGCGTCTGGAATGTTGCACCCGAGTACCAGGGTACGAAACTGAGACATATTTGAACATATCTCCCGATCACATGGTTGATCATACTCTAGGTTCCACATGCATGTTTTAGCTGAAGGAAGAATACCTTAAACCTGGTTAGTTGAAACCCGTGGAATGGGTACCATGTAATATGACTTCAGAGGGTCTTCATTTGCTCACCGAACCTCTCCAATCCTATCACTGCTGCGTTTATGCCCCTGTACACATGCTTGATTCTCTTTCAGAGACATAGCAATCCATAGGTTTTAAGATACTTACTAGTCAGGTACATTCTTAGGCGTTTAATATGCGGTGTTTAGTCCATTTTGTTGAGCAAGGAGTAGCTCTTGTCTATTCCATATTTGGCTTAAGGAACTTTATCTGTGCTCATTTCAATCTCTGGTTTTATGCAGCACCCCAACTCACCTTTCCCCTTAAGCAAGCATAAGTTGGTTTTCTAAATTTGAGACCCTGTTCTGTTTTGGAATTCAGTTCCTGTGTAGCCAAGTTTACATTCCGTTTATTAGTGATATCTTATGATATTTCTTTTTCTGTGTGACTTATTTCAGTTAGAATCATCGTACCTGAATCCACTCATTGTGCTGCTAAGGGCCTGATGACATAGATTTCATTGCTGAGTGATATTGCTTTGTAAGTAAATACCACAACTTCTTTATCCATTTTTCACTTTCTGCGATGTTGAACTTGTACTGTAAACGAGGTTCTTGTAAACAGAGGCGTCCCAAACTTTGGGGTGGCTGTGTCTTTTTGATTTTAATTTCCCTAAGCTATAGGACCATAAGTGGAAGTGCCCTAGGCTCTGTTGCTTTGTTTTTTAGATGTTTCAGGAAACACCATACACTTCTCCCGAGTGTCTGTTGGCAATTTACATCCCGCCCATCAGCATAACAAGGCTCCCAGTTCTCCATGGCCTGTCCTGCCTTTCTGGATTTTACACTTTTTTCAGATGGCCCTTTTGACCGGGGGGAAGTGAGACTTCATTGTAGTGCAGATTTCCTTTGCAAGCTTGCTTGGTTGGCCAAAACGGGCGTATGCGTTTTTTCCTGAATATATTCAGGAAAAAACGCATACGCACTTTTTGGCCAAGTGCATCATTGTGGACGTTCTGCCTCTTTTCCTATGCTTTCAATGCAATTCCAGTCTACCTCCTGAAATCGGTTTCCTGCAATTCTGCCCCGCTTTCAAGTCCTCTTGGCAGCCTTACTTCAGTATATTTTTGGACGATAGCTGTCATTTATAACTCTGCAGGTTTGTGAATTACAGTGCCCCTGAGCTCCTTTCTTCAACTCGCTTTCTTTTGAGCTGGCCGCAACACCGCAGGATGGCTTCAGGCCCTAATCTGGTTCCGGCACGGCACGCTGAGCCTTTGGTTAATTCCTCTTCCTGGTGGGAAATGAGAGTTAAATTTGCCCGTCCAGACACCTCCAGCTAGTCTCTCATTGGTTCTCGTTATTCCTGTTCATCTTCCGCAGAAATTGCAAACTGGGCCAAACAGGAGGTTAAAGGGACTGACTCTCCAAGTCGGGAGAGTGTTAGTAAAGCGTCTGGAATGTTGCACCCGAGTACCAGGGTACGAAAACTGAGACATATTTGAACACGTCTCCCGATCACATGGTTGATCATACTCTAGGTTCCACATGCATGTTTTAGCTGAAGGAAGAATACCTTAAACCTGGGTAGTTGAAACCCGTGGAATGGGTACCATGCAATATGACTTCAAAGGGTCTTCATTTGCTCACCGAACCTCTCCAATCCTATCACTGCTGCGTTTATGCCCCTGTACACATGCTTGATTCTCTTTCAGAGACATAGCAATCCATAGGTTTTAAGATACTTACTAGTCAGGTACATTCTTAGGCGTTTAATATGCGGTGTTGAGTCCATTTCGTTGAGCAAGGAGTAGCTCTTGTCTATTCCATATTTGGCTTAAGGAACTTTATCTGTGTTCATTTCAATCTCTGGTTTTATGCAGCACCCCAACTCACCTTTACCCTTAAGCAAGCATAAGTTGGTTTTCTAAATTTGAGACCCTGTTCTCTTCTGTAATTCAGTTCCTGTGTAGCCAAGTTTACATTCCGTGTATTACTGATATCTTATGATGTTTCTTTTTCTGTGTGACTTATTTCAGTTAGAATCATCATACCTGAATCCACTCATTGTGCTGCTAAGGGCCTGATGACATAGATTTCATTGCTGAGTGATATTGCTTTGTAAGTAAATACCACAACTTCTTTATCCATTTTTCACTTTCTGCGATGTTGAACTTGTACTGTAAACGAGGTTCTTGTAAACAGAGGCGTCCCAAACTTTGGGGTGGCTGTGTCTTTTTGATTTTAATTTCCCTAAGCTATAGGACCATAAGTGGAAGTGCCCTAGGCTCTGTTGCTTTGTTTTTTAGATGTTTCAGGAAACACCATACACTTCTCCCGAGTGTCTGTTGGCAATTTACATCCCGCCCATCAGCATAACAAGGCTCCCAGTTCTCCATGGCCTGTCCTGCCTTTCTGGATTTTACACTTTTTTCAGATGGCCCTTTTGACCGGGGGGAAGTGAGACTTCATTGTAGTGCAGATTTCCTTTGCAAGCTTGCTTGGTTGGCCAAAAAGGGCGTATGCGTTTTTTCTTGAATATATTCAGGAAAAAACGCATACGCCCTTTTAGGCCAAGTGCATCATTGTGGACGTTCTGCCTCTTTTCCTATGCTTTCAATGCAGTTCCAGTCTACCTCCTGAAATCGGTTTCCTGCAATTCTGCCCCGCTTTCAAGTCCTCTTGGCAGCCTTACTTCAGTATATTTTTGGACGATAGCTGTCATTTATAACTCTGCAGGTTTGTGAATTACAGTGCCCCTGAGCTCCTTTCTTCAACTCGCTTTCTTTTGAGCTGGCCGCAACACCGCAGGATGCCTTCAGGCCCTAATCTGGTTCCGGCACGGCACGCTGAGCCTTTGGTTAATTCCTCTTCCTGGTGGGAAATGAGAGTTAAATTTGCCCGTCCAGACACCTCCAGCTAGTCTCTCATTGGTTCTCGCTATTCCTGTTCATCTTCCGCAGAAATTGCAAACTGGGCCAAACAGGAGGTTAAAGGGACTGACTCTCCAAGTCGGGAGGGTGTTAGTAAAGCGTCTGGAATGTTGCACCCGAGTACCAGGGTACGAAAACTGAGACATATTTGAACACGTCTCCCGATCACATGGTTGATCATACTCTAGGTTCCACATGCATGTTTTACCTGAAGGAAGAATACCTTAAACCTGGGTAGTTGAAACCCGTGGAATGGGTACCATGCAATATGACTTCAAAGGGTCTTCATTTGCTCACCGAAACTCTCCAATCCTATCACTGCTGCGTTTATGCCCCTGTACACATGCTTGATTCTCTTTCAGAGACATAGCAATCCATAGGTTTTAAGATACTTACTAGTCAGGTACATTCTTAGGCGTTTAATATGCGGTGTTGAGTCCATTTCGTTGAGCAAGGAGTAGCTCTTGTCTATTCCATATTTGGCTTAAGGAACTTTATCTGTGTTCATTTCAATCTCTGGTTTTATGCAGCACCCCAATTCACCTTTACCCTTAAGCAAGCATAAGTTGGTTTTCTAAATTTGAGACCCTGTTCTGTTCTGTAATTCAGTTTCTGTGTAGCCAAGTTTACATTCCGTGTATTACTGATATCTTATGATGTTTCTTTTTCTGTGTGACTTATTTCAGTTAGAATCATCATACCTGAATCCACTCATTGTGCTGCTAAGGGCCTGATGACATAGATTTCATTGCTGAGTGATATTGCTTTGTAAGTAAATACCACAACTTCTTTATCCATTTTTCACTTTCTGCGATGTTGAACTTGTACTGTAAACCAGGTTCTTGTAAACAGAGGCGTCCCAAACTTTGGGGTGGCTGTGTCTTTTTGATTTTAATTTCCCTAAGCTATAGGACCATAAGTGGAAGTGCCCTAGGCTCTGTTGCTTTGTTTTTTAGATGTTTCAGGAAACACCATACACTTCTCCCGAGTGTCTGTTGGCAATTTACATCCCGCCCATCAGCATAACAAGGCTCCCAGTTCTCCATGGCCTGTCCTGCCTTTCTGGATTTTACACTTTTTTCAGATGGCCCTTTTGACCGGGGGGAAGTGAGACTTCATTGTAGTGCAGATTTCCTTTGCAAGCTTGCTTGGTTGGCCAAAAAGGGCGTATGCGTTTTTTCCTGAATATATTCAGGAAAAAACGCATACGCCCTTTTTGGCCAAGTGCATCATTGTGGACGTTCTGCCTCTTTTCCTATGCTTTCAATGCAATTCCAGTCTGCCTCCTGAAATCGGTTTCCTGCAATTCTGCCCCGCTTTCAAGTCCTCTTGGCAGCCTTACTTCAGTATATTTTTGGACGATAGCTGTCATTTATAACTCTGCAGGTTTGTGAATTACAGTGCCCCTGAGCTCCTTTCTTCAACTCGCTTTCTTTTGAGCTGGCCGCAACACCGCAGGATGGCTTCAGGCCCTAATCTGGTTCCGGCACGGCACGCTGAGCCTTTGGTTAATTCCTCTTCCTGGTGGGAAATGAGAGTTAAATTTGCCCGTCCAGACACCTCCAGCTAGTCTCTCATTGGTTCTCGCTATTCCTGTTCATCTTCCGCAGAAATTGCAAACTGGGCCAAACAGGAGGTTAAAGGGACTGACTCTCCAAGTCGGGAGAGTGTTAGTAAAGCGTCTGGAATGTTGCACCCGAGTACCAGGGTACGAAAACTGAGACATATTTGAACACGTCTCCCGATCACATGGTTGATCATACTCTAGGTTCCACATGCATGTTTTAGCTGAAGGAAGAATACCTTAAACCTGGGTAGTTGAAACCCGTGGAATGGGTACCATGCAATATGACTTCAAAGGGTCTTCATTTGCTCACCGAACCTCTCCAATCCTATCACTGCTGCGTTTATGCCCCTGTACACATGCTTGATTCTCTTTCGGAGACATAGCAATCCATAGGTTTTAAGATACTTACTAGTCAGGTACATTCTTAGGCCTTTAATATGCGGTGTTGAGTCCATTTCGTTGAGCAAGGAGTAGCTCTTGTCTATTCCATATTTGGCTTAAGGAACTTTATCTGTGCTCATTTCAATCTCTGGTTTTATGCAGCACCCCAACTCACCTTTCCCCTTAAGCAAGCATAAGTTGGTTTTCTAAATTTGAGACCCTGTTCTGTTCTGTAATTCAGTTCCTGTGTAGCCAAGTTTACATTCCGTGTATTACTGATATCTTATGATGTTTCTTTTTCTGTGTGACTTATTTCAGTTAGAATCATCATACCTGAATCCACTCATTGTGCTGCTAAGGGCCTGATGACATAGATTTCATTGCTGAGTGATATTGCTTTGTAAGTAAATACCACAACTTCTTTATCCATTTTTCACTTTCTGCGATGTTGAACTTGTACTGTAAACGAGGTTCTTGTAAACAGAGGCGTCCCAAACTTTGGGGTGGCTGTGTCTTTTTGATTTTAATTTCCCTAAGCTATAGGACCATAAGTGGAAGTGCCCTAGGCTCTGTTGCTTTGTTTTTTAGATGTTTCAGGAAACACCATACACTTCTCCCGAGTGTCTGTTGGCAATTTACATCCCGCCCATCAGCATAACAAGGCTCCCAGTTCTCCATGGCCTGTCCTGCCTTTCTGGATTTTACACTTTTTTCAGATGGCCCTTTTGACCGGGGGGAAGTGAGACTTCATTGTAGTGCAGATTTCCTTTGCAAGCTTGCTTGGTTGGCCAAAAAGGGCGTATGCGTTTTCTCCTGAATATATTCAGGAAAAAACGCATACGCCCTTTTTGGCCAAGTGCATCATTGTGGACGTTCTGCCTCTTTTCCTATGCTTTCAATGCAATTCCAGTCTACCTCCTGAAATCGGTTTCCTGCAATTCTGCCCCGCTTTCAAGTCCTCTTGGCAGCCTTACTTCAGTATATTTTTGGACGATAGCTGTCATTTATAACTCTGCAGGTTTGTGAATTACAGTGCCCCTGAGCTCCTTTCTTCAACTCGCTTTCTTTTGAGCTGGCCGCAACACCGCAGGATGGCTTCAGGCCCTAATCTGGTTCCGGCACGGCACGCTGAGCCTTTGGTTAATTCCTCTTCCTGGTGGGAAATGAGAGTTAAATTTGCCCGTCCAGACACCTCCAGCTAGTCTCTCATTGGTTCTCGCTATTCCTGTTCATCTTCCGCAGAAATTGCAAACTGGGCCAAACAGGAGGTTAAAGGGACTGACTCTCCAAGTCGGGAGGGTGTTAGTAAAGCGTCTGGAATATTGCACCCGAGTACCAGGGTACGAAAACTGAGACATATTTGAACACGTCTCCCGATCACATGGTTGATCATACTCTAGGTTCCACATGCATGTTTTAGCTGAAGGAAGAATACCTTAAACCTGGGTAGTTGAAACCCGTGGAATGGGTACCATGCAATATGACTTCAAAGGGTCTTCATTTGCTCACCGAACCTCTCCAATCCTATCACTGCTGCGTTTATGCCCCTGTACACATGCTTGATTCTCTTTCGGAGACATAGCAATCCATAGGTTTTAAGATACTTACTAGTCAGGTACATTCTTAGGCATTTAATATGCGGTGTTGAGTCCATTTCGTTGAGCAAGGAGTAGCTCTTGTCTATTCCATATTTGGCTTAAGGAACTTTATCTGTGCTCATTTCAATCTCTGGTTTTATGCAGCACCCCAACTCACCTTTCCCCTTAAGCAAGCATAAGTTGGTTTTCTAAATTTGAGACCCTGTTCTGTTCTGTAATTCAGTTCCTGTGTAGCCAAGTTTACATTCCGTGTATTACTGATATCTTATGATGTTTCTTTTTCTGTGTGACTTATTTCAGTTAGAATCATCATACCTGAATCCACTCATTGTGCTGCTAAGGGCCTGATGACATAGATTTCATTGCTGAGTGATATTGCTTTGTAAGTAAATACCACAACTTCTTTATCCATTTTTCACTTTCTGCGATGTTGAACTTGTACTGTACACGAGGTTCTTGTAAACAGAGGCGTCCCAAACTTTGGGGTGGCTGTGTCTTTTTGATTTTAATTTCCCTAAGCTATAGGACCATAAGTGGAAGTGCCCTAGGCTCTGTTGCTTTGTTTTTTAGATGTTTCAGGAAACACCATACACTTCTCCCGAGTGTCTGTTGGCAATTTACATCCCGCCCATCAGCATAACAAGGCTCCCAGTTCTCCATGGCCTGTCCTGCCTTTCTGGATTTTACACTTTTTTCAGATGGCCCTTTTGACCGGGGGGAAGTGAGACTTCATTGTAGTGCAGATTTCCTTTGCAAGCTTGCTTGGTTGGCCAAAAAGGGCGTATGCGTTTTTTCCTGAATATATTCAGGAAAAAACACATACGCCCTTTTTGGCCAAGTGCATCATTGTGGACGTTCTGCCTCTTTTCCTATGCTTTCAATGCAATTCCAGTCTACCTCCTGAAATCGGTTTCCTGCAATTCTGCCCCGCTTTCAAGTCCTCTTGGCAGCCTTACTTCAGTATATTTTTGGACGATAGCTGTCATTTATAACTCTGCAGGTTTGTGAATTACAGTGCCCCTGAGCTCCTTTCTTCAACTCGCTTTCTTTTGAGCTGGCCGCAACACCGCAGGATGGCTTCAGGCCCTAATCTGGTTCCGGCACGGCACGCTGAGCCTTTGGTTAATTCCTCTTCCTGGTGGGAAATGAGAGTTAAATTTGCCCGTCCAGACACCTCCAGCTAGTCTCTCATTGGTTCTCGCTATTCCTGTTCATCTTCCGCAGAAATTGCAAACTGGGCCAAACAGGAGGTTAAAGGGACTGACTCTCCAAGTCGGGAGGATGTTAGTAAAGCGTCTGGAATGTTGCACCCGAGTACCAGGGTACGAAAACTGAGACATATTTGAACACGTCTCCCGATCACATGGTTGATCATACTCTAGGTTCCACATGCATGTTTTAGCTGAAGGAAGAATACCTTAAACCTGGGTAGTTGAAACCCGTGGAATGGGTACCATGCAATATGACTTCAAAGGGTCTTCATTTGCTCACCGAACCTCTCCAATCCTATCACTGCTGCGTTTATGCCCCTGTACACATGCTTGATTCTCTTTCGGAGACATAGCAATCCATAGGTTTTAAGATACTTACTAGTCAGGTACATTCTTAGGCGTTTAATATGCGGTGTTTAGTCCATTTTGTTGAGCAAGGAGTAGCTCTTGTCTATTCCATATTTGGCTTAAGGAACTTTATCTGTGCTCATTTCAATCTCTGGTTTTATGCAGCACCCCAACTCACCTTTCCCCTTAAGCAAGCATAAGTTGGTTTTCTAAATTTGAGACCCTGTTCTGTTTTGGAATTCAGTTCCTGTGTAGCCAAGTTTACATTCCGTGTATTAGTGATATCTTATGATATTTCTTTTTCTGTGTGACTTATTTCAGTTAGAATCATCGTACCTGAATCCACTCATTGTGCTGCTAAGGGCCTGATGACATAGATTTCATTGCTGAGTGATATTGCTTTGTAAGTAAATACCACAACTTCTTTATCCATTTTTCACTTTCTGCGATGTTGAACTTGTACTGTAAACGAGGTTCTTGTAAACAGAGGCGTCCCAAACTTTGGGGTGGCTGTGTCTTTTTGATTTTAATTTCCCTAAGCTATAGGACCATAAGTGGAAGTGCCCTAGGCTCTGTTGCTTTGTTTTTTACATGTTTCAGGAAACACCATACACTTCTCCCGAGTGTCTGTTGGCAATTTACATCCCGCCCATCAGCATAACAAGGCTCCCAGTTCTCCATGGCCTGTCCTGCCTTTCTGGATTTTACACTTTTTTCAGATGGCCCTTTTGACCGGGGGGAAGTGAGACTTCATTGTAGTGCAGATTTCCTTTGCAAGCTTGCTTGGTTGGCCAAAAAGGGCGTATGCGTTTTTTCCTGAATATATTCAGGAAAAAACGCATACGCCCTTTTTGGCCAAGTGCATCATTGTGGACGTTCTGCCTCTTTTCCTATGCTTTCAATGCAATTCCAGTCTACCTCCTGAAATCGGTTTCCTGCAATTCTGCCCCGCTTTCAAGTCCTCTTGGCAGCCTTACTTCAGTATATTTTTGGACGATAGCTGTCATTTATAACTCTGCAGGTTTGTGAATTACAGTGCCCCTGAGCTCCTTTCTTCAACTCGCTTTCTTTTGAGCTGGCCGCAACACCGCAGGATGGCTTCAGGCCCTAATCTGGTTCCGGCACGGCACGCTGAGCCTTTGGTTAATTCCTCTTCCTGGTGGGAAATGAGAGTTAAATTTGCCCGTCCAGACACCTCCAGCTAGTCTCTCATTGGTTCTCGCTATTCCTGTTCATCTTCCGCAGAAATTGCAAACTGGGCCAAACAGGAGGTTAAAGGGACTGACTCTCCAAGTCGGGAGGGTGTTAGTAAAGCGTCTAGAATGTTGCACCCGAGTACCAGGGTACGAAAACTGAGACATATTTGAACACGTCTCCCGATCACATGGTTGATCATACTCTAGGTTCCACATGCATGTTTTACCTGAAGGAAGAATACCTTAAACCTGGGTAGTTGAAACCCGTGGAATGGGTACCATGCAATATGACTTCAAAGGGTCTTCATTTGCTCACCGAACCTCTCCAATCCTATCACTGCTGCGTTTATGCCCCTGTACACATGCTTGATTCTCTTTCGGAGACATAGCAATCCATAGGTTTTAAGATACTTACTAGTCAGGTACATTCTTAGGCGTTTAATATGCGGTGTTGAGTCCATTTCGTTGAGCAAGGAGTAGCTCTTGTCTATTCCATATTTGGCTTAAGGAACTTTATCTGTGCTCATTTCAATCTCTGGTTTTATGCAGCACCCCAACTCACCTTTCCCCTTAAGCAAGCATAAGTTGGTTTTCTAAATTTGAGACCCTGTTCTGTTCTGTAATTCAGTTCCTGTGTAGCCAAGTTTACATTCCGTGTATTACTGATATCTTATGATGTTTCTTTTTCTGTGTGACTTATTTCAGTTAGAATCATCATACCTGAATCCACTCATTGTGCTGCTAAGGGCCTGATGACATAGATTTCATTGCTGAGTGATATTGCTTTGTAAGTAAATACCACAACTTCTTTATCCATTTTTCACTTTCTGCGATGTTGAACTTGTACTGTAAATGAGGTTCTTGTAAACAGAGGCGTCCCAAACTTTGGGGTGGCTGTGTCTTTTTGATTTTAATTTCCCTAAGCTATAGGACCATAAGTGGAAGTGCCCTAGGCTCTGTTGCTTTGTTTTTTACATGTTTCAGGAAACACCATACACTTCTCCAGAGTGTCTGTTGGCAATTTACATCCTGCCCATCAGCATAACAAGGCTCCCAGTTCTCCATGGCCTGTCCTGCCTTTCTGGATTTTACACTTTTTTCAGATGACCCTTTTGACCGGGGGGAAGTGAGACTTCATTGTAGTGCAGATTTCCTTTGCAAGCTTGCTTGGTTGGCCAAAAAGGGCGTATGCGTTTTTTCCTGAATATATTCAGGAAAAAACGCATACGCCCTTTTTGGCCAAGTGCATCATTGTGGACGTTCTGCCTCTTTTCCTATGCTTTCAATGCAATTCCAGTCTGCCTCCTGAAATCGGTTTCCTGCAATTCTGCCCCGCTTTCAAGTCCTCTTGGCAGCCTTACTTCAGTATATTTTTGGACGATAGCTGTCATTTATAACTCTGCAGGTTTGTGAATTACAGTGCCCCTGAGCTCCTTTCTTCAACTCGCTTTCTTTTGAGCTGGCCGCAACACCGCAGGATGGCTTCAGGCCCTAATCTGGTTCCGGCACGGCACGCTGAGCCTTTGGTTAATTCCTCTTCCTGGTGGGAAATGAGAGTTAAATTTGCCCGTCCAGACACCTCCAGCTAGTCTCTCATTGGTTCTCGCTATTCCTGTTCATCTTCCGCAGAAATTGCAAACTGGGCCAAACAGGCGGTTAAAGGGACTGACTCTCCAAGTCGGGAGGGTGTTAGTAAAGCGTCTGGAATGTTGCACCCGAGTACCAGGGTACGAAAACTGAGACATATTTGAACACGACTCCCAATCACATGGTTGATCATACTCTAGGTTCCACATGCATGTTTTAGCTGAAGGAAGAATACCTTAAACCTGGGTAGTTGAAACCCGTGGAATGGGTACCATGCAATATGACTTCAAAGGGTCTTCATTTGCTCACCGAACCTCTCCAATCCTATCACTGCTGCGTTTATGCCCCTGTACACATGCTTGATTCTCTTTCGGAGACATAGCAATCCATAGGTTTTAAGATACTTACTAGTCAGGTACATTCTTAGGCGTTTAATATGCGGTGTTGAGTCCATTTCGTTGAGCA